>NC_047084.1:410228868-410530944 GCF_902459505.1 Geotrypetes seraphini | reverse complement strand
TCTTCCCCAGGACCAGCATAAACTTTGCTTCTCTCTTCCTCCTTCCTTCCAATACCTGCCCCGCTTCTCTCCTGCCTTCCATTCATCTGCCCTATTTCTTTCCCCCTTCAGTTCATTGTCTGCTCCCTATCTCATTTCTATCCAGCTCTGCCTCTATCCACCCAGCATCTGCCTCCTCTTTCTCCTTATCTCTTCCATGCAGTCTCTGTCCCCTCTATTTCCCCAATTCAGCATCTGATTACTCTCTGTTCTCCTTCCTAAACAAATACCATACTCTTATGCATCCTGGTTCCCGGTTTGAGATCTATCATCTCACCTCTTTCTCCCCTTCCCCCCCGGGTCTCTCTACCCCTAAGCTCCTGATTGTAGCGTTTCTCTCTCATCTCTACCCTCTCCCTCCTTGTCCTTCAAAGTTGAATGCATCAGTGGTAAGATTATGGCACTCTGTCTTGGGCCCATTTCTTTGATGTTCCTCCTCCTGTGATGCAATTTCCAGTTTCTGTAAGGGCAGGACATCAACGAGGAATGGGGCCCAAAGCAGTGTGACATAATCCTGCCACTGATGCATGCAAGTTCGAAAGACTGGGGGGTTGGGGATGGAGAGGATAGAGATGAGACAGAAACGCTGTAATCAGGAGTTTAGGGGAAGTGAAGATAGGTAGATGCGGCTGCACCTGGGAAGAAGAGAGAGGTTAGGGAAGGATTCCAGAAGGGGGGAGGGAAAGGTGGGGCAGATCCCAAACTGGGAGCCAGAATACACGTGAGGACGAGAGTTGTGCATGTGTGCGTAAAAAGGGACACAAATGCATGTGTCACATGCTGAATGAATATGACTTGCTGTATGTGTGTAACTTATGTATGTCACAGCCCTGTCCTAGGTGCACTTAAATTAAGCCCCTGAGAACACGAATATTTGGTGTGTGTGCTTGTATGTGCACAATCAAGCTTTGGAAGATATATTATAAAATGTCTCTCTACATATAGTTATTATGGCTTTTAATAAACAGTAATAAAGTTTGCTAACCATCCTTGTCTATCTAGTGGGTGTGAAGCTTCACCAAACCAAAACATAGACTATTGTTTAGTTAAAAGGATAATAATGGTCCCATATTTTTATTAACAGGTTAGCAAAACAAAATCCAACAGATTACAATATTTACATGTCATTTGAAAAATAAAGTTGAGATAAAAGCATGTCACAACAGTTTTTTGGTAACCATGAATCACACCTAATCTAGGTATGGAACTGTTATAGTTGAAAATGAAACCAATTAAAAATAAATATACAGGCATAAAAATGAGTGTTTGCTTGGGTGCTTGCTCCTTCAAATCTGTTTTTCCTAATATGAAGCTGAATTCATTAAACTTGACAACAAAACAAAAACTCCAGGAAAAAGAACACACAGCTTGTTTTCAGCATGTGTACTTTTCAGTCGCCCAAATGTGCTGAGAATCTTTACAATATCCATATTTTTTCTTTCTTTCTTTTTTAATGGGAACAATGTCTTCAACTCTTACCTTCCTTCCTGCCCCTCCCTCCCATAAAATACACTTTAAAAAGATAGGCTTCATTTAAAATACTTGCCATGCACATAGACCTCCCTGTGCTATATCACTCATGACACAGGGACAGTACAAAAGAAAAATAATTAATCAGCCTTCTTCATCCTGGTAAGCAGGAAGCAGTTCTCAATCTTCAAGTATTTTATCCACTCCTCCTCTATTTTGCAAAAGGATAAAGTTCCTCTTTCTACCCAGTCAAAGACAAAATAATTAATAAAACAACAATAAAAACACCAAACCAGAAACCCAGCCAGCGTTCCATGAAATGTGTAGGATTGAAGAAGGTTCTTTTGACACCACAATGGTTATGAAGGAAATGGACCACTGTTTTGGTCCAGAGAAGATGCATAGCTATGTTATATAAATTTGGTTCTTTAGTAAAATTATTTAAAAGAAAAATAAAAGAATATTAACAATTTTCTAATTATGCCATTGAAAGCCAAAAGATTTTATTCACAAAAAAAAAAAAATAAAAAAATGAAAAGTTCAATCTTCTTCTCATCTCCATTTTCTCCTAAACTTCTTCCCCATAATCTCTACGGTTTGAAAAATTGAGCTGTGCTCTATTTGTAACATATCCAGCAGGGAGTCAAAACAAAACAAACAAAACACTAAATTCTGCACCACCTGCTGTCCAAAGTAGCTCAAGTGATTCTGTTAAAATTCTAAATCATAAATGAAGCATGAACAAACAGCTTACCTGGAATAAAGGATTGACAATTTGCTCACAAATAGTAACTAAGCAATTGTAAATCAGGTGTGTTGTTTTGTTTTTTTTTCACTTTTTTTTTTTTTCTTTTTTATTAAAATAATTTAAAAAAAATCACAGTATCTTTAAGAAATGAACCCCCACCCCCCTGGGATTTTGAACAAGGTTTATGTTCTTATTTTCCTTTCACTTTAACTCTTGCATTCTTCTTGTTGTCTTGGCTAGTGCTCTCCACGCATCACCACACTTACAGCACTCATGAATGCAAAAAACTCCTTGGTTAAGTCTGAGGTACTAGGAAACAGGTGACTGTTGTAAACGGAGGTGATCTATATTTAGTTTCATTTTCTAAAGCAGCTGGCAACACAGTCTGGAAAAGCTTGCTGTATTAAAACTACAAAAACACACTTAAAGTTGTGCGCCCAAAAAGTGTGTCCCATTCAATTAGACAATCCAAAACTCTAATCGGAAAGCATGTTGTGTAACATACAATTGCTTTATCAGTCTCAAACAAGTGTTGCTTCCGTCTTAGAGACCAGGAAGAAGAAAAATAGAACAGGTGTCATGATGTAACGGAGCAACTCATTGTTTCATTTAAATAGCTTTAATATACACGTACTCGTATCAGTGCTTTGAAAATAGATCCTTTTAAGTCCTAAAAGCAGCTTTCTTTTCCTCCAATTCTGTTCAAGTAGGTTGATAAAATCAGGTCCGATGCTCTACTCTCTTTGAGTATCTGTCTTTTCCACCTGAATGATTTCTGTGGCATATACTGTTGCTTCCTTCTCCAAGCAAAAGCCCACCTGTCTTGTTTCACCTTCCATCAATTTAACCATTAGAGGCTCCTTCATGTTATCCAGCTTTCCATTAGACTGGCCATTTCGGTGGGCCCTATGCTTGTTTTCACTGACAGACCTGTAGAAGGGATTAAGGAAAACTTTAAAATATGCACTGAAAACAAGAATCTAGATTTGCTTTAGCTTTCACACTCATTTAAAATAAAAACGACATCACTTGACTAAGCAAAGGATGCTGTGATCAGTCATACAACTACGTCATCTTAAATGGCTCTTTTTCTGCTGTGAATAACGTCAGCCTCAGATAGTCCTGGCACACATACTGATTCCTATGCTGTCCTGGTAGTACATTTTTTGTAAAATAAGTTTATTAAAAAAGCAACCTTTGGTAATAAACGTGCATTTATATTGTCCTATAATACAGTCATGCTAGTAAAAGCCCAACATGTTTCGGCAGCATTGGGGGCACATCTGGTAACTTATCACAGGGACATGTAACACACCTTAAAATGAGTGCTTCTTACTGATTTTGAAGCCACTCATGTTGGCCTCAAGAAATCTTATTTTAAGGTATGTTACATATTCCTATGATAAGGGCCACATGTGCCCCTGATGCCGGCAGTCTGCTGCCAAAACACATTGGGTTTTTACTAGTATGTCTGAATGATAGCACAACAAACAACTTTTATTACCAAAGGTTGCTTTTTTAATAAACTTCTTTTACTTGTCAGCCATTGGTTGGTTCTTTTGGGTGCTTCTTTTCTGACTTTTGGATTGTTGCTGCAGCTTTTCTGTGTCTCTTCTTTCGAGGGCCATTTTCAGTATGATGTCTAAATCCGAGTTTAGACGTTTTGTGGAACACACACAAAAATCCGGTACCAAACATTCCTATTTTCAAAACTGCAAATGTCCATTTTTTTGTTGCTGTTGAAAAGGAGAAATTAGGTTCTTACCTGCTAATTTACTTTCTTTTAGCTTCTGCAGACCGGCATAGGTTAATCTTACAAGCAGGTGGAGACTGAGACAAAACTTTGGAACTGTACATATCATGTGACCCCCTCCCTAATTACTTCAGTCTGCTGAATAGCCAAGCAGAACTAAGAAATATATACAGAAAACAAACAGGACTTTGAACAGGAGTATCAACAAATATAAACAGGTTCGCTGTTGGAAAATGCAAAGGAACAAATGCAAATAGCAAAGGTCCCCAAAGCTCACCAGCTATGCCAGCCAAGCCACAGCCGCTGTTCTTAATCTCCCCAGCCCTAGCAAAATACTAGAACCCGCAGAAAAAAACAAAATCTGCACGCGCAACACTCACAAGAACAACACGACAAGAAACAGGGTAGGGACCTATGCCATTCTGGAGAGGATAAAAGAAAGTAAATTAGCAGGTAAGAACCTAATTTCTCCTTCTTTAGCAACTCTCCAGACCGGCATAGGTTAACCTTACAAGTGGGACGTACCAAAGCAGTCCCCATCATGGATGAACACACTCACTGAACACCACGTCCTGACGCGCCTGAACGTCCACAAGGTAGTGTCTGACAAAGGAATGCAAGGAAGACCAAACAGCAGTGTTACAAATATCTACTGGAGGCACCAGCAAAGTCTCAGCCCAAGAAGCGGCCTGACCCCGAGTGGAATGAGCCTTGAGAAATTCAGGAACAGGCTTTTTTTTTTTCTGAAGAAGGTAAGCGGAAGCAATAGTCTCCTTGATCCAGCATGCAATGGGAGCCTTGGAAGCTTCATCCCCCCTTACGAGGACCCGCTAGAAAGAGATGATCTGATTTTCTGATCTCCTTGGTCCTCTGCACGTAGGCCAATTTTCGCAACTATTTCTGTTCAGAAGAACCCTCTCGACTACCTAGCATTGGGAGGACCACCAACTGAGTGACATGAAAAGGAGAAACTACCTTTGGCAGAAAGCAAGGAACAGGCCTTAACATGACCCGCTCCCTAGAAAACTCCAGAAAGGGAGACCTACAAGAGAGCCTGCAGCTCCGAAACACATCTAGCAGAAGTAATAGCCACCAAGAAGACTGCCTTAAGAGTCAGGTCCTTCAACGAGTAGGCACTCAAAGGCTCAAATGGGGGGCGCACCAGCCTGGACAGAACCAGATTCAAATCCCAAGAGGGAACAGACAGTCGCACAGGAGGATCGAGCAACTTGGCCTCCTGAAAGAAGAGAACGACATCAGGAATGGCAGTCAGAAGCTGACCCCGTAATAACCCACGAAAGGATGACAGGGCCGCAAGTTGAACCTGGAGAGAAGACCAAGCCAGGCCCCTGTCCAGGTCATCCTGCAAGAACTCTAAGATGTTAGCCAGGGAAGAGAGAGAAGAAACCACTCCCTGAGCCATACACCACTCCTCAAATATACACCAAACCTGCAGATAAGCCCGAGAAGTGGAAAGTCTGTGGGACCCCAAGAGTGGCGATCACTTTATCTGAACACCCCTTCTTATCTAGGCATTCCCTTTCAAGAGCCAAGCCGTAAGACAAAAAAGGGAGCTTGATCGAACAGGGGAATGGGGCCCCGAGTCAGAAGATTGGGCCAAAGGGGCAGAGGAAGAGGATCCGACACCAGACGCCACACCAGATCCGCATACTACGGACATCGGGGCCAATCCGGAGCCACCAGGCTCGGGTGACAAACAATGTGGAGTAGAACTCTGCCCACTAATGACCATGGAGGGAACACGTACAACAGTCCCTCCATTGGCCATGGTTGAACAGAGAATCCAGTCTCTGCGACGACTAAAGAAGTGTTTTGGCGTTGACACTCGTGGCCATCAGGTCCATGAGAGGCACCCCAAGACTTCACTATCAACTGAAAGGCCACGTGGCTTAGATACCACTCTTCGGGATCTAGCACGTGACGACTGAGGAATTCCGCTTGAACATTCTCCACTCCAGCTATGTGGGAGGCCGAGATGTCCTGAAGATGAGACTGTCCAGACCGTGAGCAGAGCCGCATCCTGCGACACCTGAGTGCTCTTGGTGCCCCCCTGACGATTGACATAGGCCACCGCCTTGGCATTGTCTGACAGAACCCTGACTGACGTGCCCATCAAGAAGGAGCGGAAGGCTAACAGTGCCAGACAGTTCTGTTCTCCAGAACATTGATCAACCAGGACACCTCCTCCGTGGACCAGGTACCCTGAGCTGAGTAACCTAGACAATGAGCTCCCCAACTGAGGAGACTGGCATCTGTGAGAAGCACCATTCACTGTAGATGATCCAGACTCATCCCTTGAACAATATGGGAGGTCTGGAGCCACCAACGAAGACTGAAGCATGCCAAGCCCCTCAGAGGAACAGGGAAATCCAGATTGTGCCTCTGGGGCGACCACCTCCGAAGCAGAGCATACCGGAGAATATGCATGTGAGCTGCCATCGACCCGAAGACTTGGAGGAAATCCTGCGCTTGAAAACACCGGGACGCCATAAGCAGGCGAATCAGAGATTGCAATTTGCTTACCCGGGCCTCTGGGAGGAAGACCTTCCCCAAGGAGGTGTCAAACAGAACCCCAAGGTACTCCCGGCGATGTGGCCAACCGACTCTTGGAAAGATTGACCACCCATCCCAGAGACTGCAGAAACTCCATCACCTGAGCCATGACCTGGGTGCTCTACTGAGACAACTTTGCCCGAATCAACCAGTCGTCCAGGTAGGGATGCACCAGAATGCCCTCTGTCCACTAGGCCGGCGCGATGACCACCATAACCTTGGTGAACATCCGTGGAACTGTGGCCAGACCAAAAGGAAGAACACACAACTGATAGTGCTGACTCAAGATCACAAAGCGAAGGAAGCGCTGATGACAGGCCCAAATTGGAACATACATGTAGGCCTCCGACAGACCGAGAGAGGTTAAATAATCCCCCAACTGATCCACCAGAATCACAGATCGCAGTGTTTCTCTGCGAAAAAATGGAACTCTGAGAGCCCCCTTCAAAATTAAGATGGGCCGAAAGGACCCCTGTAATTTGGGCACCACAAAGTAAATCGAGTACCTGATGGTACCACACTCATGAGGGGAACCAGAACAACAGCTTAGAGATCTAGCAATCTTTGAAGGGTCTGGCGAAAAACCTGCTTCTTCCACGCTGCCTGACAAGGAGAAGCTAGAAAATGATCTGGCAGGGAGTGGGCCAACTGCAGAGCAGAAACCGTGTCAAATCACCTCCAGCTGAGCACCCACCAGAATCAGAGGGGGTGCGGGCACAGAGTCATTGGGCAAAACAGACAGCGGGAGAACCGGTGGAGGGATTCCCAACCCCCTGACGGGCCCCCTGACAGAACTGCCTTCGCTTAAAGAAACGATCCAGGGCAAAATCAGAGGTTGGGTAGGGAGCAGTCCGATGCCCAGGGTGGTACCTGCGGAAATCTCACAGACACCACCGAGCAGTGCCACCTCGAACAGCTTGGCAAGCACGGTCTTCAGGCAGGCAGGGCACTTTAGAGTCCATCAGAGTTTGAACTAAGTTGTCCAAAACCTCTGTAAACAACAAGGAACCTTGAAAAAGAAAATTTAGTGAGTTTAATGTTGGGCATCGCATCCGTATACCAAGCCCAAAGCTAGAAGGTCCGACGTGCAGCTATGGATTTGGCAGATATCTGCAAGAAATCATAGAGGACGTCTGAGAGAAAAGAGGCAGTCATCTCAATCTCTGTCACCTCCTGACCATCAAACTCACTGTCAAGGACCCCTCGGCCCACCGAAACATGGCCCGAGCCACCAGTCCCGCAGAAATAGCTGCCTGGACCCCAAAGGCAGACATATCAAAATTCAGTTTAAGAATGTCTCCAACTTACGCTCCTCAGAGTCCCGTAAGACAGAACTGCCCTCGATGGGCAAAATATGCCACATAGCTATAGCTGAGACCACCACGTCCACCACTGGTGACTTTAAGGTAGCCCTATCCCCCACTGGGATGGGATACAAACAAGCCAAGGAGCGCACAAACCGAAAAGATGCCTCCGGAAAAGTCTACTATGCCAGGATAATATCCAGAAAAACCGGATGTTTCAGACAAGAGTGGGAAGCTGAGGAGATCCCCCAAAGAAGAGGGTCCTACACACTCAGGATCTCAGGCGGCGTCTCCTCAAAGCGCAACACCAAGGAAATCTGCTGAATCACATCTGAGAGCTTGTCCCTCTGAAAAAGGCGCACCATGAACGCCTACTTGCTGCTAGATAGAAAAAAAAATTAAGGGCTCCTTTTACTAAGCTGCGATAGCGTTTTTAGCGCACGCAGAGAACGTTAGGGTCTAGCTTGTGCTAAAACCGCTATTGCAGCTTAGTAAAAGGAGCCCTAAGTCCCAATACCAGCAGCCGTCATCTCGAGAGGATCCTGGAGGTCTCCCTCAAGCATTAGATAAAATTCTCCTCAGACAAGTCCTTGACCGAGGCCATACGTGGGTGCCTGGACGAGGAAGAAGGTATAGGGACGCAAAGAGAATTAAGGGGTCCAAACAGCAGGGGGCACAGAGAGAACAAACTCCCCCCCCTCCCCGAGATCCAAGCAGGACCCGTGGCTGCCAAAATATGCTTTACACAAAGCAAAAAGAAAATGAGGACAAAGCAAAAAGAAAATGAGGGGGGAAACCCCCCCCGGCGGCCCCATGGGACTCCCTGCCCCAGCAGGGGACCCAACTGAAACCTGTCCCTGTTATGTCAAAACAGGGAGAAGGTACCTGAGGCTAAATACAAGATGGAGGGGATATCTGAATAAAAATGGCAAAAAACGCGCCAAAAAAACCCCCCTCCAGGGCCTGAAGCGGCTGAGAAGGCTGAATTGTCCCAGCCACTAAAGCAGGCAAACGCCGGCATCAGCTGAGAGAAAAAACAGCTGATAGGAAATCTCCAGCCACACCATCGGTGGCTGAGGAAATCCCTCCGTGTGCAGCAGAGGAAGACCGGGCTTCCCTGCCAACTGCTGCCGGTTTGCGAGCCACTTGCGGCGGGAAGCCCTGGACACCAGTACCCGCTGCTTACGAGGCTCCTCCACTGCAACGGCCCGATCAGCTGTTTTCAGGCCGGCCATGAGTGCCTCGTATCTGTACCAAATTGTGCACCTCTTCCCCTGAGAAGTGCTTAACTGGTCCATACGCGACTTAGCTAGAAGAAAAGTTAGTTGAAAAATACAGTAATTTACAGCATATTTAAAGGGAAAGCAACTCTTCAGACCAGCACTACCTCAGGACTTTTTGTTTTTTTTCACAAACAGACTTCACTTGGCTTTCTAAACAGTATGACGTACAACCAGGGGGTTAGACTTACTGTTGAGGCACCTCTAGAAAAATGTTTGGACCCAGCTCACGACTGACCAGGTTTGACACCAGAGGGCGGACGGACCCCCAAACAGGATCTACCCAAGCTCAGTCTGGCAACAAAAAGGGACAAAAAGTCCTAAACAAATTCCAACAGCCCTACCAAGGGAGATGGATACAGTTCACCACACCTGCTGGAGACTGAGAGAAGACTGAAGTAATTAGGAGGGGTCACATGATATGTACAGTTCCAAAGTTTTGTCTCAGTCTCCACCTGCTGGTCATGATGAGATATAACCCGCTTGTAAGATTAGATGCTGGTCTGGAGAGTTGCTAAAGAATAACCATTTTTCAGAAGTGCGTCTATCTTTTTGAACCATTATCAAAAAAACACAAACAAAAGAAAAACGCACAAAATAAGCCATTGGGATGTAGGAAGAGCCAGCATTTTTAGTAGTCAGGCCACACAGACATCCCTGCAAAGCAGTGGGGTACCTTAGGGGGAATGGCAGCGAACTTCACATAAAAAGGCCCAGCATAAAACACATAAAACATCTCAGCATAATCCCCTTACAGCACAGAACAGCTTCTGCTAACCTTTACCAAAATCAAACAAGCACTAAGCAAAGTACATCAATCTGTCCTATTCCAATATGATATTCAGCCGCATTCGATTTTGACAACCAACATTTACTCCTAACCAAACTCAATGATATAGGCATCATGGGCACAGTATTCAACTGGTTCAAAGACTTCCTACAGAACAGGAATTACCTTGTCTGGAAAGATGAGGTATTATCACAAAGCTGGCAAGCATTCTGTAGTGTTCCTCAGGGATCCCCCGTCTAACACTCTACAACCTATTCATGAGTTCCCTAAACAATATTACCTTCAATATTATCATACACAAACAACACACTCCTTCTCATCCCAACTGAGTATAACTCCAGTAACACCTCCCAGAGAATTGCCAATAGCATAGACAAGATACATACATGGGCAAGGCTAAAAAAGCCTCAAATTGAACAAAGTGAAAACTAAAGTACTATGGTTTCACAGTTCCCTGCAAACAGTCCCTACAGCTATCATCACCCTGCCCTCAGGAACCAAACTGGATATTGACAAAATTTCCAAAATACTCGGAGTCACATTGGACTCTTCCCTTTCCTATGAACAAATCTCCAACTTATGGAGAAAAACCTTCTATAACATGAGCCAACTCAGATTGATCAGACCTTACTTCCATAATCATCACTTTGCAATATTGACACAAATGCTAGCTAATTCAAAACACTGCAATATGACTAATCTTCAAACTGAAAAAAATTTGAATCCATATCATTCTATTTCAGCAGCATAATGTACCACATCTTATATGTGAGCTCAGCTGATCCTTTCATAAACCTTTTTCATCAATTCGTGGTCCACTTCAGCCAGAAACATCAAAAAACTTCTGATCCTTCCATCACCAAAAGGAATTAAATAAAATTGCTTATTTAATACACTTATTACTTACATCAAAGCGGAACCCTGTTATCTCAAATTTTGAAAGAAGCTAAAAACTTCTCTTTGAGACAATATACTCCATTGACAATTGGTAGTTTATTCAGCATTAATGAACATCATAACTTAAATCAATATAAACTGTACTTTTAATGTTTACTCAATACTTCCCTTGTAAAAAAAACAAACCTCTATTCTTTTGTATTTCCCTCTGTCTTCTATGGATTTTGTGTTATCACTTGAATTATACATTGCCTTGAACTTAGACATAGAGCGACTCATATATTGTGCATTAGATATTGTGTGGTGAGCCTTCCAAAACCCACCCAAAACCTATTGGACCCAACTGCACCCCACACCAATAGCCCTTAAGCCTGCAGGTGTCACCTATATGTAGGTTCAGTGGGATTTGGATGGATATTGGAAGGCTCACAGATTTCACCATAAATGTAGCAGTTAGAGTGGGACATGGGCCTGAGTCCCCCATCTGTATAGTTCACTACACTATCCACTAGGCTACTCCAGTAACCTGCTTGCTGCTCTACTAGTACTGGCCTTAGCTAATATATAGGCAGGTATGTACTATTTCATTCACATCTTTAAGTGACCACTGAGGAAATGTAGCGGGTGGGTTTTGCCTTCATCCCTCCAGTGATCATTTGGTCAGTTTTGGAAACTTTTTGGCACTTATTCATATTTAAAAACAGGTCTAGCCCCAGATATCTAAATTGTACCCTGATTATGACAGAAAAGCGTCCAATTCATAAGCCTGCCCTAGTCCCACCCACATCAAGCCTCTAATATGCCCCCTTGAGATTTAGATGAACTACTGATCAACTTATCTAGAAAATAGGCTTCACAAATAGTGAATTGGAAGGGTTTGGTGAGAAAAACATCCATCTGCCCGTTTATGCAACTTTTTGGACATTTTTCTTTTTTGAAAATGAGCCCCTTTGTATTCTAATTAATTTACTTTATTTGTATAACAGGTTTACTGATACTAGACTGTAAGAACAGTAGAAGGCTTTCCCAGGGAGATATTTGCTGCTGGGCAAGGGATTATGCTAAAGAAAGATTAGGTTCTTATCTCGATAATCTTCTTTCTTGTAGATGTGTCTAGTGGTCCTGAACCGTAGGTTTTGCATCTATACCCGCAAATTGATTGTAGAAAACTGTCGATCATCTTTTCAACTCTGCCTCCTTCCCAGCAGGGAGTGGCTCCTGCCTCCTCAGTTCATACAAAAACAATCAAGTAAAACTGTAATGAAAGACATAACCAGAAGAAGGGAAACAGGGGAAAATCCCTGACAGTACAATTCTGCTTTGCTCTGTAAAAAACATTATCAATAAATATTATAACATTCAAGTAGATGTTCTAAAACAGATAGAAAAAGGTGTGCAACCAGCACTAATTTTATATAGAGCTCATAGCAACTCACATGTCCCACTATCCAGCAGAAACTTGAAGCAGACAATACACTTGTAAAAGTGTTTCTTTGGGCTTCAGGACCACTAGATTTATCTATAAGAAAGCAGATTATCAAGGTAAGAACCTAATCTTTCTTTCTAGTGCAGCGTGTCTAGTGATTCTGAACCTTAGGGACGTACCAAAGCAATCCCCTGAGTCTAGGGCGGGCCTACTGAGCCTGACTTCAAATGAAGGACCTAAAAGCAGCATATTTCCTGACTACTATGGTCTAGATCAGTGTTTTTCAACCGCTGTTCCGCGGCACACTAGTGTGCCGCGAGATGTTGCCTGGTGTGCCGCAGGGCCGCCATCAGGGCAGTACTACCAGTCCTGCATTCAGGGGCCTGGAGCTGACAGGGGGCCCGAGGCAAGGGCGCCAGTAGCTCGCCAAGGCAAAGTGAGTCGATCACCCAGGACTCACTTTGTCTTGGCGATCTAATCTATCAAGCCGATAAGTCTTCTTCTCCCTGACGTCAATTCTGCAGTCGGAGAGGAAGTTCGGGCCAGCCAATCGCTGCCTGGCTGGGCGGAACTTCCTCTCCGATTGCAGAATTGACGTCAGGGAGAGCATGCGTCAGCGTTGGCTTTGGGGCCTGTTATCCATTGGTGGGTCCTGTTCCCCGATGGCAGCGGCAGTGGCTTGGGGAATGGCAGGGAGAAAGAAAGAAAGGGGGCAGGCAGGGAAACAGAAGGAAAGAAGAGAAACAAAAAAAAAGAAAGAAAGGTCAGGGAGAGAGGAAGAAAAAGTTGGGGGAGGGAATGAGGTGTGGAGGAGAGAAAGCATACAGGCTGATAGAAGGGAAGAAAGATTGGATGCACAGTCAGAAGAAGAAAGTGCAACCAGAAATCACCAGACAAGGTAGGAAAAATGATTTTATTTTAAATTTAGCAAAGTGGAGGCAGTATTACCACAGTTTTCAAAGGAATTTGCCCAAATAACTTAATAGTTAACTGGGTAAATTCCCAGAGATGAAAACTTCCCTTCACTTACTATGCACAGTTCTGAATTTATATCTGCTGTCTATATTTTACAATATGGTTACCTTTTACTAAACCGCAATAGTGGTTTTTAGCGCAGGGAGCCTATGAGCGTCAAGAGCAGCGCTGGGCATTCAGCGCAGCTCCCTGCGCTAAAAACTGCTATTGTGGTTTAATAAAAAGGATGGAGGGTATATTTGTCTATTTTTGTATGCTATAAAAACCAAATACAGAGAGAGACTGAGAGCTGTTGACGAAGAGCTACATGTGTGTCTTTCTTCGATTCCAGCCAGAATATCAGCTTTGTGTTCAGCCAAACAGGCCCAGGTTTCGCACTGAATAAAGTATTTTATAATTTTTCACTATTCTGTTTACTTAATATTTCATAATAAAGTAATTATAAAATACTTTCTTTGTGTTTATTTGATTCCTATTCAAGAGAATTACTTTATATATAGTCAATATAGGCACAGAGTTAAATTTTTTAACATTTTCTAATGGTGGTGTGCCTCGTGATTTTTTTCATGAAACAAGTGTGCCTTTGCCCAAAAAAGGTTGAAAAACACTGGTCTAGATCAGTGGTTCCCAACCCTGTCCTGGAGGACCACCAGGCCAGTCAGGTTTTCAGGATAGCCCTAATGAATAAGCATGGAGCAGATTTGCATGCCTGGCACATCCATTATATGCTGATCTCTCTCATTCATATTCATTAGGACTATCCTGAAAACCCGACTGGCCTGGTGGTCCTCCAGGACAGGGTTGGGAACCACTGGTCTAGATCTCCTTGGGTGAGACAGCCCTGGTCTCCGCTCATGAGGCAGCAACTCCTCTGATGGCTTTAAATATCTCCAGATCAACTGCAATGCTGTTCCCCCTGCAAAGACGGTGTTCAACTTAATTCCCCAATAGGTCTCAATTCCACACCATTTCAAGAAACATCATCAATAAAACTTCTGGGGGTCATACTAGATAACAAATTAACATATCATAAACAAATCAGTTCCATGGTACTAAGGAGGTAGATTGAGGCTCCTTGTGATGAAGAGGGCACCAAGCAGAAAACCTAGTCATTTCTGGTTGTAACATTGCCTAGTGGTAGGCTTCCTGGAAGCCTCTAAAATGTCCTTGACAGATTGAGAGAACTGTAGATTGGCAGTTATGTTGAAAGGTACCAAGCTACAGGCTGGGATGAAGTAGAGAACCCTGACTCTGTGTAAGCAGAGATGGAAAAACTGGTAGAAGTAGTGGCTCCCTGCTGCTGAGTTGAAGTAGATGGGAGAACCAAGGTTGTCTGGGCCACCGAGGAGCTATCAGAATCATGGTGGCATGTTTCTGTTTGAGTTTGATGAGTGTCTTGAGAATGGGAATGGAATGGAGGAAACGCATATAGGAATCTGCTCGTCCATTCCAGAAGAAAAGCATCTGCCTTGAGGCAATGAGGAGAGTGTATCCTGGAGCAAAACTGAGGCAGTTTGTTGTTGTGGGGAGATGCAAAGAGATCTATCTGAGGAGTTCCCCACTGAGAAAAAATGTGGAGAGGTGACAAATTGAGTGTCCATTCGTGAGGCTGTAGAAGATGACTCAATATGTCCGCTAAAAAGTTTTTCTCTCCTTGAATATAGATGGCTTTCAGAAAGATGTTGTGAGGAATTGCCCAATTCCAAACCTTCTGAGCCTCCTGGCAAAGGGGAAGAGATCCTGCTCCTCCTTGCTTGTTGATATAGTACAGGGTGACTTGATTGTCTATATAAATAAGGACTTGATTGTGAAGAAGATGCTGAAAAGCTTTGAGAGCATTGAAGATTGCTCTGAGTTCCAACAGATTTATGTGACACCGCCGATCTGTGCTGGACCAATGCCCTTGAGTACAGAGACCATGGAAATGAGCCCCCCAAGCGTAGGTCGAGGAATCTGTCATGAGGACCTTCTGATGAGGAGGCGTTTGAAACAGCAAACCTCTGGAGAGATTGGAAGAGAGCATCCACCAGTGAAGAGACTATTTGAATGAAGGAGTCACAGTAATGTGCTAAGAGAGTGGGTTGAAAGCCTGCGCCTACTGAGATGCCAGGGTCTACTGAGGAATTCTGAGGTGAAGTCTGGCAAAAGGAGTCACATGAACTATAGAGGACATGTGACTTAGCAGAACCATCATGTGTCTCGCTGAGAGTGAAGTGAGGGATGACACTTGTTGACAAAGCTGAATGAGAGCATCCTGACGTTGTAGAGGAAGGAATGCACTGAGTTGCATAGTGTGCAGTACAGTTCCGATGAACTGTAGAGTCTGAGAGGGCTGTAGCTGGGAGTTTGGAAAGTTGATTTCGAACCCCAAACTCCGGAGTAACCAAATAGTCTATTGGGTTGCTGCAATAACCCCCTAAGATGTTGCATCTTTGATGAGCCAGTCTAGGTACATGAAAACCTGAAGACCATGGCTGCGAAAAGCTGCAGCTACCACCACCAGGTATTTGGTGAAAACTCTGGGAGATGATGCCAGGCCGAAAGGTAGCAATGTGTATTGAAAATGATGAGTTCCCACCCAAAATCTGAGAAATTAGCGAGAGGCTGGATGAATGGGAATGTGAGGGTAAGCCTCTTTGTGATCCAGAGAGCACAACCAATTGTTGTGATCTAGAAGGGGATACAAGGATGCTAGAGACAGCATCCAAAATTTTTCTCTGACAAGAAATTTGTTGAGAGCTCGGACAAGGAAATAACGGGAGTAAAATCCCGTGCTCTGCTGTTCCGGAGGAACTGTCTCGATGGCACGGAGATGAAGTAGAGCTTGGGCTTCCTGAAGAAGAAGGGTGGTCTGCAACAGATTGGGAGAATACTCTATTGGGGAAAGATCTGGTGGAACCTGGATGAAGTGAAGAGAGTAACCTTCTCTGATGATCGTGAGGACCCAGAGGTCGAATGTAATTTAGTTCCCATCGTTGGTAAAAATGATGGAGATGACCCCCCCAATGGGGAGGGGAGGGGAGAGGACAGAGGCAGAACAACTGAGGTTATGCTCTGTGTTAGATGGTCAAAAAGACTGAGAGGCCTTGGGTGCAGCAGGGGTCTGAGGTTTATTCTGCCGCTACTGTTTCTTAGGAGACGGTCTTGAATAAGATGCTGGCTTTTGAGGAAAACGCCTCTGGTAAGATGGAGGAGGCCTATAACCTTTAGTGGTGGAAGGCTTTGGCCTGATTATGGAAGCAAACGACTTCTCATGCTCAGATAAGTGCTTTGTAGCTGCCTCAATAGAGTCATCAAACAACTCATTGCCCTGGTCCATATCTACGGTGTGGAGCCAGGCCAGACGGCGCATCACCACCGAGAATGCAGTGACTCTAGAGGACATTTCAAATGCATCATATGCAGCTTGAACCATATGCATGCGAAGTTGACCCAGAGTGTGATGCATGTGTTGGAACTCTGGAAGTCGATGTTGAGGAAGATACTTGAAAAAAAATCAGGCATGGCGTTGACCAAATGCTTCAGATAAGAAGTAAAGACAAAGTTATAGTTCAAAATTCGGTTTGTCATTATCGAATTTTGATACAGCCAATGACCAAACTTGTCCATTGTCCTGCCCTCTCGGCCAGGAGGGATGGTGGCATAAACTTTGGCAGGATTGGTTCTTTTTAAAGAAGACTCTACGAAAAGAGATTGATGGGATAATTGAGGCTTCTCAAATCACTTACAATGGACCATCTTATATTGAGATTCCATCTTTGCTGGCACAATGGGAAGGGAATATGGTGTATCAAGATTTCTTTTGAAATTTTGAGAATGCCATTCATGGGTAATTTGAGAGAATCCCTAGGAGGATGAGACATACCCAGTTCTTCCAAATACTCCTTAGAGTATTTTGAGTCAGATTCCAAAGTGATGTTAAGATCCTTACTCATTTGGCATAGAAATTTTGTAGAGGACACCAGATCTGAAGAGGTATGACCTCATTGAGGAGAAGGTGAATGAGAGCTCTTCGAGGTTCCTTTCACAGCAGAGAACGAAGGTGAAGCCTCTCTGGAGTATTGATACCTGAGATCTGAATCCATAGGCAAAGATGAAGACGAACACTCACTTCTGGAATGTGAAGAAGACCTCGACTGACGAGAATGGTAAGGCTCTGCAACAGATCTCCTCGACAAGAGTTGGTGGTCTCAAAGACTCTCAATGCCTCGATAAACAAGACTTGTCTTGAGAGGATGACCTGGGTTTCGAAAAATGCCTTGACACATGATGTGGGCTCAAATCACGGTCCGGTGATTGAGTCGGATCCAGCCTTGAAGATGAATGTCGAGGAGTCCTCGTCCTGTGCCTCGAAAAGGGCAACGCCTTATGTGAAGAGGTAGGATTGGATGTCGGAGAATGACGTCGAGACCCTGAAAAGGACTCAG
This sequence comes from Geotrypetes seraphini, assembly GCF_902459505.1. Classification (NCBI taxonomy): domain Eukaryota; kingdom Metazoa; phylum Chordata; class Amphibia; order Gymnophiona; family Dermophiidae; genus Geotrypetes; species Geotrypetes seraphini. The sequence continues at coordinate 410,513,261 of NC_047084.1, read as the reverse complement.
CTCCTTGTGTAAAGTTATCTCAAGGCACTCTTAAGGACTCAACTACTTGTTTAGAGTGTATAGAATGATCTCGAGGCACTCTCAAGGACTCGACTCCTTGTATTACTGCTGAGCGCTCAGGCTGGACTGCAGGAAGCAGAGTTGAGGCAGGAGACAATTTGGCAAGCATGTTACCAAACTCCTGATGCAGAATAGTTTCCAACATATTCTGCAAAGCTGACACCGAGACCACTGCATCTGGTACAACTGGTGTGGCTATGGACTCCGAAGATGACCTCAAAGAAGAGTGTTGCCTTGATTTTGAAGCCCAGCTGCCATGTTGAGGACCAGTTTTCTAACTTGATCAGATCCTGCGTCACGGATGGTATGGCGCAGGATCTGATCAAGTTGGAAAACTGGTCCTCGACAGGGCAGCTGGGCTTCAACGCAAAGAAGTGTAAGGTGATGCATCTCGGCAGCAGAAATCCATGCAGAACATACACCTTGAATGGAGAAACACTAGCTACAACCTCAGAAGAACGGGACTTGGGAGTAATCATCAGTGCAGACATGAAGGCTGCCAAACAAGTAGAGAAGACCTCATCCAAGGCAAGGCGGATGATGGGATGTATCAACAGAAGCTTCGTCAGCCGTAAACCTGAAGTCATAATGCCACTGTACAGAACCATGGTGAGACCTCATCTGGAGTACTGTGTGCAATTCTGGAGGCCACATTACCGTAAAGATGTACTTCGAGCTGAGTCAGTCCAGCGAATGGCCACTAGGATGGTCTCCGGACTCAAGGGTCTCTCATACGAGGAAAGGCTGAGCAAGTTACAGCTCTACTCTCTAGAGGAGCACAGGGAGAGGGGTGACATGATTGAGACATTTAAGTACGTCACAGGTCGTGTCGAGGTGGAAAACGACATATTCTTTCCTAGGGGACCTTCAGTCACAAGGGGGCACCCGCTCAAACTCAGAGGAGGGAGATTTGGTGGTGACACCAGGAAGTATTTCTTTACAGAAAGGGTGGTGGATCACTGGAACAAACTACCGGTGCAGGTGATCGAGGCCACTAGCGTGCTCGACTTTAAGAATAAATGGGACATCCACGTGGGATCTCTACGTGGGTCGAGCAGCACTCTGACTTAATGGGGTGGGACAGTAGAGTGGGCAGACTTGATGGGCTATAGCCCTTTTCTGCCGTCATCTTTCTATGTTTCTATGATTTTGAGACACATTTCCTGGGTAGCCTTGGACCCACCGGTTCTAAGGGTGGCATGTCTGCAGGGGTTGGCTTAGCTATCTTATCTGACAGAAACACTGAGGATAACGGATGTCTCGGGAGAAGATTTAGCTAATTTCCCCGAAGACTTCCCCATCGAGGAAGGTTTGAGCGAGGTCGAGGTTGAAGTAGAGAGCTGCACGGGAACGGGGACGACGGGAATCCCGCGGGTTCCCCCTTCAGGTCATGGAGATCCCGAGGGGACGCCCCCTAGGGTCGCGGGGATCTTGTGGGGACACCTTCGAGGGTCACGGGGTTCCTGCGGGGCTGGATGTACTCAGTCGCGCGGCTCTTCTTCTCTCTACCTGCTCTGCTTGCAGCACAGAACCGAACGGAAGTCTTCCCGACGTCAGCGCTTACGTCGGAGGGGAGGGAGGACTTAAACAAAGCCCTCCCTCCCTCCGACGTCAGCGCTGACGTCGGGAAGACTTCCATTCGGCTCTGTGCTGCAGACAGGGCAAGTAAGGAGAAGGAGAGTAGCCTTGCGGTTCGAGTGAGTGGCTACCAAGGGAGGGGGGCGGTCCGCCCCAGTTGCAGCACAGCCGGCCAGGTCCCCTTACTTTTGTAGCACTTCCCCGACTGACTGACAATAGCCCCGGTCCGACAATCCTCCCTGCCCTGTAGCCGCAAATCTAAATTACCTTCTTACAGCAGCTGTAAGAAGGTAATTTAGATTCGCGGTTAAGGGCAGGGAGGTTTGTCGGACCGGGGCTGTTGTCGATCGGTCGGTCGGTCGGGGAAGCGCCACAAAAGTAAGGGGACCTGGCTGGCTGTGCTGCACCCGGGGCGGTAGAGAAGGAGGGGGGAGAAGGATGCTGAAAGCACTGAAGACGAAGGGGTGGAGAATGACGCTGAAAGGCCATGGGGAAGACGGGAAGGGGGGGGAAGGACTCTGAAAGCACTTGTGGAAGACAGAGGGGGGAGAAGGATGCTGAAAGCACATGGGGAAGACAAAGGGGTGGAGAAGGACGCTGAAAGGACATGGGGAAGACGGGGGGGTAGTGGAGAAGGACGCTGAAAGGCCATGGGGAAGACAGAGAGTGAGAAGGACGCTGAAAGGACATGGGGAAGCAGAGGGGGGAGAAGGACACTGAAAGCACATGTGGAAGACAGAGGGGGGAGAAGAACGCTGACAGGACATGGGGAAGATGGGGGGAGAAGGACGCTGAAAGGAAATGGGGAAGAGAGAGTGGGGAGAAGACGCTGGCAGGGAAGAAGACAGAGATACCAGACTATGGGGGGAGTGGAGAGAAGAAGATGGGTGCCAGACCAATTTGGAAGGGGGAAGAAAGGGAGAGGCACAGTAACAGAGCAAATGGAAGATGCAGAAGGAAGAGAGACAGTGGATGGAAGGAATTGAATGAGAACATGACGAAAGCAGAAATCAGGCAACAAAGGTAGGAAAAGAATTCTATTTCTTTTTTTTTTTGCTTCAGGATAAAGTAGTATATTAGTTGTGTTGATAAAAATTTATAAACATTAGAGGCTCTGGTAGAAACCCGTTTAAAAGTATGTATTCTTCCCAATTAATATTTTCAAATTAATAAAGTCTTTTTGCTTATTTGTAAATGGGTTTCTACCAGAGCCTTTAATTCAGTAGCATAATTAAATGAAATAACTATTTCAAAAGTTTATAGGGACGGGCGGGGACGGAGGGGATTCCTCATGGGGACGGGTGGGGACGGAGGGGATTCCTCACGGGGACGGGTGGGGACGGAGGGATTCCTCACGGGGACGGGTGGGGATGGGTGGGACTTTGGCGGGGACGGGTGGGATTTCTGTCCCTGCGCAACTCTCTAGGTTGAAGGTTTTGGCCCTGTAGAAGACTTTGATGGAGTCGAGGCCGAGGTCGGAATCGGGGTCAAGGCCTTAGGTAAAGGCAGATCCATTCCCCCCAAATATTTTTTCAATATGAACTCGACGATGTTTAAGGGCTCGATTTTGAAGTGTAGCACAGCGGGCGCATGATTCCGGATGATGGTCAGGTCCTAAATATTGTACACACCACTTATGTGGGTCAGTGATGGAGATCGCGCGTTGACACTGGCTACATTTCTTGAACCCTGTGACCGGTCGAGACATGGAATGAAATATAGCCACGGTAAAATTGAAGCCCACTGGCTGAGGCCGCGGAGTAGGCCCTGCTATGACACGATCGAAAAAAACAAAGAAAACTTAACTTTAAAAAAAAATCAAATGCGCAAATAACACAGCGACTCTGTAAAGAAAATACACGAGCCGCGGTGAGAGAAGGCATGAGTTTAGAACTAACTCTCAAGCAGAACCTTGAAACGAGGGCTTCTTGGCTCCGCGGAAAACTTAGAACTGAGGAGATGCTGAGGAGAAGCGTGCCCTACGTTGGGCGGGAACGCATTTGCGCATGCGTGGTGCGGCAGTTGCAAACTTTCTGAAAATTCTTCAAGCAAGTCTGCTTGTGAAGCTGTCTGCACCGGGGCTCCGTGGTTGACGTCATCTATATGTTGAGAATATGCTGCCTGCTTGTCCTGGGATAATGCGCTTTACAAAGGAATTACTCAAAAGGAGCTAAGGTGCTTACAAATTTTTCAGGACATCTCTATAAAGATTATTAAGAATGCAAAAAAATTTGATCACGTCACTCCACTTTTAATCAAAGCCCACTGGTTGCCAGTGACACACAGAATTACATATAAAATTCTACTATTAACATTTAAAACATGCAATACAAATCTTCCAGAATTCTTAAACAGACTTCTGATTCCTTACTCCCAGGCCAGAACCTTGAGATCTAATGCCCAACACCTCCTACATATCCCATTTTTACGACAGCTTAGCACGCATTATCAATCTTCTCCATTACAGCTCCCACGCTCTGGAATGCTATGCCAGCAGATTTATGAGACGAACCATCCTTGGAACAATTCAAAACAAAATTGAAAACATTTTTATTTAAAGACGCTTTTGAGCTTTAATTCTACACCCTTTCTCTTTTTTTTTCATCTTTCATGATTAATATTTACAGAAAGGACCCCTCCAATTGTTCTTCCCCTTATTGTCTCTCTTTCCTATAAGCTATGTAGTTCTAGCCCTCTACCCTGTTTATGTTTTTTATGATTGTCTAATAAAGCCTTGGTGTCCTGTACATCATCATTGCAGTTTTTGTTTTTTGTTTTAGTCCATGTCCCCAAGTTTTTGACTTTTTAATGTAGACATATTTATCCCTCTTAGAAATCATAAAGGCGGAATATCAAATTTTTAATAAAACTTGAAGTGAGCTTTCAATGCAATCAGCAGCGGCTTACCACAGACCACATATGAATTGGCCATCTTAATCCATCTGGAAATTGAGGCTTTAGATGCCAGCCTCCATTTCTTGGCATGCCTGGTTAGAACATAGAGATGATCTGAGAAGTGAAACTCATTGGCAACTTTGAGGTACCAGAAGAGAGCACTTGCTTGACATCAAGCAAGTGCAACGCCCTCTCCTTTTTCTTCGACCCCATTGGGTGGAAGATGGGCAAGCAGACGTCCTGATTAATGTGGAAGTCCGAGACAACTTTTGGCAAGAAGGACGGAACCATGTGTCAAGAGAGTCCTGCTTCCATAAGTTTGAGGAACAACTCCCTGCAAGAAAGATCTTTCAACTCGGAGAATCGTCTTGCCGACATAATCATCACCAAGAACACAGTTTTGCCATTAAGATCCTGAAGGGAAGCCTTCCGTAAGGGCTCGTAAGGAGATCTTCTGAGAATCTGCAATACGGTATTAAGATTCCAGGAAGGGAAAGGGGGATGTACCGAAGAGCCCCTTTAATGAACAGGGCGACATCTGGGTGAGTGGCCAAGGAGTCTCTGTCCCTCAGCGTTTGGAAACAGAAAAGGTCTGTAATCTGTACTTTCAGTGATCCAACTGACAGACCCTGGGACTATAGCAGTCTCTGTGTTGATATGAGTTGAGTTTTTTTCTTTGAGACCTATGATGATCATGAGCATGCTTAGTAACAGCTGATGCTGGTGAATTGCTCCTCGATGGTATGTGAAGTCTCTTTTTTCTCCACTTATTTGTGTGGGAGCTGTGATAGGTCACGGCCAAGTTGGCTTCCCTCTCCCCCCGACAGAAGAGAGCAGCATATTTTGTGTAAGTTTTTATTTCAACTACCTCAATAATGGCTGGATAAATATAATATGAGGGCATGCTAGGAAGATAAAACTCCTTGATGAAATCAAGGACTGCTTTATGGTGCAGCTGGGTCAGGAACTGACAAGATATGAAGCAATTCTAGACCTAGTTCTTAGTGGAGTGCATGAACTGGTGTGGGAGATAATGGTGCTGGGGCCACTTGATAACAGTGATCATAACATGATCAGATTTGATATAATCCCAGGACAAGTTCACACTGGAAATCCAATCCAATAGCACTGAACTTTAAAAAAGGAGACTACGATAATATGAGAATGGTAAAAAAGAAACTTAGAGGAGTAGCTGCAAAGATCAAAAATTTACATTAGGCGTGGATGCTATTTGATAATAGCATCCTAGAGGCCCAGACAAGATATATTCCATGTATTAAAAAAGGAGGAAGGAAGACCAAAGGGCAGCGTGGTTAACGAATGAGCTGAAGGAAGAAATTAGAGCTAAAAGAAGATCCTTCAGAAAGTGGAAGAAAAATCCGACTGAAAATAATTGTAAACACCACAAGGAATGGCAAGTCAAATGCAAGGCTAATAAGGAAGGCAGAGAGACTTTGAAAAGAAGATTGTACATGAAGCAAAAACACACAATAAAATCTTTTTTAGGTATATTAAAATTAAGAAGCCAGGAAGAGAATAAGTTGGACCACTAAATGACAGAGAGGTAAAAAGGTCTCGCAGGGAAGACAAGGCCATAGTGGAGAGATTAAATTAATTCTTTGCTTTGGTCTTTACTGAGAAAGATGTGGGGAAGTTACCAGTGCCAGAAATGGTATTCAATTCTGATGAACCAGAGAAATTCAATCTTTGTAACACTGGAAGATGTAATGGGTCAATCTGACAAATTGAACAGTAGCAAATCGCTCGGACCAGATGGTATACATCCCAGAATGCTGATAGAATTGATAAATGAATCTGCAGAACTATTGTTGGTAATTTTTCTTTAAAATTCAGCATAGTACCGTAAGACTGGAGGTTGCCAACATGATGCTAATTTTTTAAAAAGGTTCCGGAGGTGATCTAGGAAATTATAGACTGGCGAATCTGATGTTGGTGCCAGGCAAATTGGTAGAGATAATTATAAAGAACAAAATGACAGGACATGAGGAAGCATGGATTAATGAGAGAAAGCCAACATGGATTTAGTCAAGGGAAATCTTGCCTCACCAATCTACTGCATTTCTTTGAAAGGGGGAAAGAACATATGGATAAAGGTGAGCTGGTATTTGGATTTTCAAAAGGCATTTGACAAAGTATCTCTTGAAAGACTTCTGAGGAAATTAGAACGTCATGGCATAGGAGGTAATGTCCTATTATAGTAACGTAGTAAGTGATGGCAGATAAAAACCATCCAGTCTGCCCATTAGTTATACCCATTACAAATACATGATTAAATTAACTTGTTTCTTCTTTGATATTTCAGGATCATAGATTGTGAAATCCTGATATTGTCTTAGATTCAAAATGCTGAAGTTGCTGTCCAAGCTCATTCAAGCCTATCCAACCATCCTGTTTGTAGGATATCTACTATAAAGTCTGGCCAGTAACATCCTCATGTTCCAAGTTACTGGAGTTCCCATTGATGCCCTCCCCAGCCCTTCCTACACCAAATCACCACATTTGGGACAAAGACCGTGCAATTCTGTCCAGTACCAGCCTTAGTTATTTAATTTACATCCTTTGTTTTCTAATTAGAGATTCTCTATGTTTATCCCACACTTATTTGAATTCCTTCACCACCACTTCCCTCGGGAAGGCATTCAAGGCATCTACCACCCTCTCCGTGAAAAAGAATTTCCTAACATTGCTCCTTAGTCTTTCTCCCTGCAACCTCAAATTATGCCCTCTAATTTTACCATTTTCTCTCCTCAAGAATAGATTTGATTCTATATTAATACCTTTCAAGTATTTAAACGTCTGTATCATATCTCCCCCGTCTCTCCTCTCCTCCAGAATATACATATTTAGGTCTTCCAGTCTCCTCTCATACTTCTTTTGGTTCAAACCCCTTACCATCTTCGTTGCTTTCCTCTGGACCACTTCAAGTCTTTTTATATTCTTCATCTCTAAAACTGAACACAATACTCCAAGTGCGGCCTCACCAATGACCTATATAGGGGCTTCAACACCTCCCTTCTTCTGCTGGTTATTCCTCTTTCTATACAGCCTAGCATACTTCTGGTTACAAAAACGCTGTGGAGAAGATGATGTTCAAGATGCAGGCTTTATTAAAAGAACAGTTCAATAGTCCACATGAAATATGCCTAGGACACTGGGCTTGATGGACCTTCGGTCTATCCCAGTATGGCAATTATTATGTTCTTATGGCATAAATAAGTATAAGGCAAGTTTCAATTGAAAGGAAAATCCAGAGTAAGATGACATAAAATGAGGTTAAGATGTGATAGGCTCAGGAATAATCTAAAGAAATACTTTTTTACAAAATGGGTGGTAGATGCATGGAATAGTCTTCTGATAGAGGTGATGGAGAAAGACTGTGTCTGAATTCAAGAAAATGTGGGACAGACACATTAGGGAAAAGAGGAGATAGTAGATGCTGTTGATGGGCAGACTGGATGGCTTATTTGGCCTTTATCTGCCAAAATTTGCAAGAGAAACAGAGGAACCCATTGAGGATGATTAGAAGAACAGAGGACAAAAGTGAAGAGAAAATTGGTCAAATGATAGAGGACATAATTTCTTCTTCAGATGTAAAAGGGAAAGGTGAATAAACAAAATGGGTGTAGATAAGGCAAAAGAAAAAAATTGGGATTTGTGAAGAAGAGGAGCAAAGGGCAGAAAATGTAAAGAACATAAGAATTGCCACTACTGGGTCAGACCAGTGGTCCATCGTGCCCAGCAGTCCGCTCATGCGATGGCCCTTAGGTCAAAGGCCAGGTAAGGCTAGACTCAGGGCACTGGTCTTTGGCCTAAGGGCCGCTGCATGAGTGGACTGCTGGGCACGATGGACCACTGGTCTGACCCAGCAGCGGCAATTCTCATGTTCTTTAAATTTTCTGCCCTTTGCTCCTCCTCTTCACAAATCCCAATTTCTTCTTTTGCCTTATCTACACTCATTTTGTTTATTCACCTTTCCCTTTTACATCTGAAGAAGAAATTATGTCCTCTATCATTTGACCAATTTTCTCTTCACTTTTGTCCTCTATTCTTCTAATCATCCTCAATGGGTTCCTCTGTCTCTCTCTGTTTTTTTATTGTATTTTGGAACATTTAATTCTTTATTCTTACAATTTCTGTTGCCTTCTTAGGAAACTGTATTGATATCTTTCTCTTTTTACCTTTTATTAACTTGTCTGACACAAAGATTTACAGTATTAATTTTTTCCCTCCCTTTTGCTGCCAATCATTACACTTTATACATTTATTCACAGACACCTAAGTAATGCTTCTTCAGCACTACCACACAATCCTCTTGAAGTCAACCCTCCTATATTATAAGAATCTGACTTAGTATGTTTCAGCTCAGGTCAGAGTTGAATACTGATCAACACTGTACAGCAGGGATGTCCAATGTCGGTCCTCGAGGGCCGCAGTCCAGTCGGATTTTCAGGATTTCCCCAATGAATATACATGAGGTCTATTTGCATGCACTGCTTTCATTGTATGCTAATAGATCTCATGCATATTCATTGGGGAAATCCTGAAAACCCGACTGGATTGCGGCCCTCGAGGACCGACATTGGACACCCCTGCTGTACAGTGATCACTAGACTTTAGATTTTCCCTTACCACAGTTGATGACAATATTCATTTGTCAATACCAGATCCATGTGGCTTCCCCTCGAGCAGGCTCTTCTGCTAGCAGACTAAGGAAGCCTCAACCAGGACTTTTCCACTCTTAGCAGTTATTGTCATTATTTTATTCATTATGATTTATTTTTATTGAGTGTGATATGGTTTAACTGATATGATTGGGAGGGAATGTCTAGTTTTGCATTGTGGCTTATTACTTCCCTGGTGAGAGTAGGGGACCAGACAGATACCTGCATTAGGAGCTTTCATTAATATATCATAAAAATACAGCACCTATATTTTTTGCTATAAACCATTTTGGGTCCCTGTTTTGAGGAATGACTAGAACGGTTTGCATTTCAGCTACCTATGGTAAAACCTTCTGCTTTGCATACCATCTTGGTGATGTCTCTTACCATATATGAATCCAACTCTTTTCCCCATCCAGATCTGCATAATACACCCAGCTTTATAGATTTTTTTCTGTTCCCCTCCCCAGGGCAATTTGTACCAATTCAGCTTTTCCCCCTCTTCCTTTATTTCAGTGGTTACTACTCAATGTTCCCTCTAAGGATTGATGAGGTGTGTGCAAAAAAAAATATGCATGAGCGACAAGTTACATATTCCACAAATTTATGAGCAGGCACGGAGGACGCATTTGTAAACAAATGTAGTTTATCCTTGTACTCCTTATGTATTTTTAATCATCTATGGATATGTTTGTATGTTTATTGTTCAAATGGTTTTATTTATTTCCCAAAATTTATTTTTGTTATACACATTGAAAATATTTGATATTGCGTTTAAATCAAAATCTCAATAAACTTGAAACTTGAAATGAGTGCCCATGAGATTGTGGGAGGGTTAAATACTCAAAACTTAGAAGAATAACAATTTACTTAAAGTTTTTGCTTCTCCAGCTTTCTGGTATCTTTACATAATGCAGTGGTGTACCTAGCATATGTAACACCCGGGGCCCATCATTTTTTGGCACCCCCCCCCATCTGTACGAAAAACATGATTTTTAGTAACAAGCCACACGTCACACGTCACCTAGGAAAAGGCAGCATCTTACATATTGCAGTGAACAGTACATCAATACACCCATTGTAAAACTAAACAAGCCAGACCAACACAGATCAATCCTACACCGTCAATCCTAACAGAAAACTATGTCTTTCGAACACACAGAACACACCTTCGCCTAGTATGGAATATGTAATCACAAACTAACCCCTCCCATAGACAAAGGTTAAATTGAACCAGCAAGAAGCTGGACTCTGCATACAATGCTTCACAGAAACAGTGACACATGTCTCCTAAAGCAATAAATAAATAGAAATTTTTTTCTACCTTTGTCTTCTGTGGTTTCTGCTTTCCTCATCTTCTTGTAACTCTCTTCCTTCCATCCACTGTCTGCCGTCTCTTTTCCCCTATATGGCATCTTCTCTCCTTCTATGCCCCTTCCAGAAACTGTATGCCTCCCCCTTCCATCTCTCCTTTCACCCCCATTGGTCTGGCATCTCTCTCCTCTCCTTCCCTCTCCCACACCTCTCCTCTGCAATCCCTTTCCCTTTTTTCCCTCATTTCCCTTTTCAATTTATTTTCTGCATCTGTCTAGATTATGTTCTTACTACTCTCTCATCAATGTTCTTTTTTACTGTCTACCTAAAGCTTGCCACCTCTTTCCCTCACCCCTCCAGTGTTTCCCTAACTCAATCCTTTTCTCCCCATCATGTGTCCTCCTTTTATTTATCCCCTCCTTCCATCATATACCCTCTTTCTCCAACCCTTCCATCTAGTACCTTCTCCTCTCTCTGTCCACTTATCATCCAGCATCTGCTCCCCTCTTTCTCTCCTCCCATTTCCTTCTGGCATTTGCTCCCTTATCTCTCCCATCTGCACTTCCATCCAGCATAGGTTCCCCACTACCATCCAATGTCTGCCCTTTCTCCCTCCATCCACCCCTCTTCAATCAGCATCTTCCCCCTTTCTTTCCCTCCAATATCCTTCCCCCTTATGTCTCTCTCCTTTCTCTGTACATCAATTCCATCAGCACCACCCTTCCATACCACCCTGCCCCCTTTCTTTCCCTCCACCACTCTTCCATTCCAGCAGTCTTGCTCCTTTCTCTCCCTTCATGCAGCAAGGTCCCGCGATGATTGTAGCTGCCTGCTGCCAATCCACCCCACTCTGACGTACTTGCTCTAGAGCGGACTCAGCAGCTGCATGCTGGAAGGGCCCACGATGACTCGTCTGCTGGCTCTGCTCTGGAAGAAGTAAGTTACGTTGGAGGGGGTGGGCCCGGCAGACACAGGGAGTTGCGGCAAAGTCCCGCAATGATTGTGTCTGCCGGGTCCACCCCCTCCGACGTAACTTACTTCTTCCAGAGCAGAGCCAGCAGACGAGTCATCGCGGGACTTCCCCACACCTGCTCCCCCAAAATTGCCATGCTTCGGTTCCTCTTTTTTCTTCCTCCCTCCCCCCGCAGGACCCTGCAGCACCATCAACTCTTACTCCCTCTAACGCCGGCCCTGCAGCTCCGGACTTCCCCGCACCTTCCCCCCCCCCCCCCCCCCCCCGATCGCTATTATTTTAAATGTTATAGCGGCGGCGCTGTATCCATCAATTTTCATTATATCTAATGCCCAAGTCTAGCTCTGTCTTGACAGCTTCCAGGTATGTGATTTTGATACAACTCTGAGTGCTTGCCTACGTGACTCTCCAAGACAATATCCCTTTCCCCTTGTTCTCGTTTACATGTTGTTCCCTTCTCATTTTTTCATTAACTTACATGCCATGCCTCAGTACATGCCGTTCCCAGTCAGAGCCATGTGTGAATGTTCTGCCACAGAATTCACACGGGTAACGCTTTTCAGGGATAGGAGGTTCAGGAGTTCTGCTGTGTGAAAATTCTACAATGGCTATAAAAGAAAAATAAAAATAAAGACGCATTCTTCAAGGGGAAAACAAAAGCAAAACACATAAAACATTTAACATGTCTGCCAAATAATTTCAAGGCACTCCATTGGCTAGATCTGTTTCAAATCAATCAGAGAGAACATATTCATTGGCCTAATAACACTTGAATCATATGCCGCTGACAAGTTAGTTCAGCAAATGTATTTATTCCAACATGACTTTAGAAATATAACTTCACTGGAGGCAGCAAACTTAACATAAGCAATCAGTTGTAAGCTGGACATTTTTTAACTGCTTTTTGACAGAATTTATGAAAACAATGTTGTCAACAGAAACATCTTTTGCAAAAACTTCTGGCAAGCAAAGATTATCCAAGCAAATCAATCCAAGGGCACTGGTCTCACAACAACTGTGACCACTGGTCTGATCTAGTATGCCTATTCTTACATTCTTATTCCAGATAGTTGTTTTTGAAGGAAATATTCAAACTACATTGGGACAAAATGTGCAAGTATTTTTACCTATAGACTTTGCAGCACACTTTAAAACCTGTCTTGGATACAAAGGATCCTAAACGGCGTCATAAGGCATCGGTAGGCACCCTACCGCTGCTTAACTTAATTGCTTTAATTGGCGCTGTAATTGACCACATCGTTTAACTGATTAAAAACTCGAAAAAGTATGCGTCGGGAGGCGTCTAGAGTGTAAGCACCATTAATGCATTTACAGCAGGATGCCTTACGGCGCTTTACTTCTAAGTGGGTGTGGTTAGGGACAGAGTGGGACTTAGGTGCCGTTAGGCATGATTCACTATAGAACTTAAGACACCTGCAATATAGGCCAGTAAAACAAGGACTGCGGAGTCAGAGTTGTGGAGTCGAAAGCAATTTTTGGGTTACTGGAGTTGGAGTCTGTGAAAATGTTTAGACTTTTAATAGAGTTAAATTGTATGTCATGCAGATATTATAATGCTTAAATTTCTTATTTCACAGATAACAGTTTATTGTTTATTTAAAATCTGCTATACTGCCTAGACAATACACAATTGATCTCAGCGGTTTACAATAAAATAAAAATGGAAAGTTGAAAAGAACTACAATGATAAGAGGACAGCACTCAGTCAAACTTAAAGCAGAAGTAGATAAGGAAAGAGCCAGAAGAGTCTAGGAGAAAAAGGGAGAAAAATAACACTAATCATGAGCCAGTCAAGCTTAAGTTGGCTCAAATTTTAATTTATATGCTTTGTTGAAAAGCCAAATTTTCAGCAAAACTTTGAAATTATTTAAAGATAGTTCACACCTCATATTGAGAGGAAGAAAATGGCAGATAAAGGTTAAATAGCCCATTCAGTCTGCCTATCCACTACATCTGCTATCTCCTCTATACCACCTATATAGGTACCGTACTTTACGGCACCCGTTGGTTCAACGACTTCAGCAGAGTCCAACGAACCTCCGCTGTCTCTAAACAAAACCAAATGCCAAGATAGCCCAACCATCTCATTTTTATTTATTTAAAAATTTATATACCGCATAAATACTAAGTGGTTTACAAAATTACATGCATACATATTAAAAATACTAAAACATGTTTCAACAGAACAAACACAATAAAACATTAACAGTCGCATTATTAAAACCTTTTTTCAAATTCATCCAACAAGATGGAAAGAAATCCCATAAAAACATTTACAGGATGGTAAGGCTTCAGCAGTAAATAGCATTAGGCATTAACAAATGATTTTATCTCCGACAATGTCCACCCTGGGTACTCGCCAGAAGCAGAACAGACACCAACCTAAGAGCTGTCACCTGAGATCGACCTCCTGGGTCACACAAACAACTCCTAGCTAAATGTGAGTAATGACAATCTGTAAAATCCGTTGAAGGAAAAAAAAAAAAAAAAAAAAAGCTAGCTGCAGCCACAACCCTAGCATGAATCCCCTTAAAGTTTTCTCATGAAAATCAGCACAATACAATTCAAATGACTTTGCTCCACCTACTCTTAGAATTAAAACGTTAAAACCACCATCCACTCATCCTTAAATAAACTGGTAGAATGGAAGTGTTAGTCTTATACTTCTGATTATGGACAGGATGGTCTGGAAGGGGCTATGCCAAATTCCTTTCAATCTCAATCATTAGCACTGTGTGACACCCCCAACCCTATTGACTAGTACCCCTTAAAACAATCTGATAGACTGTTCCATGGTATGCAATCAGGTAATCCCTAGCAACTGGGGCCATAGCCACCAAAACAACAAAACTCAGATGACACCACCCAAAACCAGAAACATTATAGGATCAAATTTGATTCCTATACCCACTCTAACTTCTCCAACCAAATTCCATCCAAGTGTCTTGTGTCTACCTAAACATATACTCTGTAAGAAACAAAGACACCTTACTACACACTGGCTAGATGAGTCTCAACCAGACTGTATTCCTTACGGAAACATAGCTCAAATTTGATGCGGATCCAGTAATAAAGAAATTATGTCCTCCAAGCTACAAACGTAATTACGCTATGCAGAAAGACCAAACATAGAAGAGGCTTAGCCATCATCACAAAATACAATTTCAAAGTGAAAAAACTAGAATCCCACTGCTCCCCAGCACTAGAACTACTAATTTGCCAACTAAGTGACCCATCGCTCAAAGATTACATTCTTTTCTGTCCACCCTGGGTACTCGCCAGAAGCAGAACAGACACCAACCTAAGAGCTGTCACCTGAGATCGACCTCCTGGGTCACACAAACAAACAAACAAGTGATGACTATCTATACGACATGATATTCAGGAATTCGATTTTCACTCCCTCCAACTTGATACTGGGAGACACCAACCTATATTTAGAGAGCTCATCACACCCTTAAGTTGAAGATCTGTCAACATATCTAACAACCCTAAACTACTCCCGACCACAACCCACCATGACCAATAACAAAGGGCGCCATCTAAATTTAGTGTCCTTTTCAAATTCCGCTAACTCACAACAACTTATAATCATAACAGAAGGTAACTGGACTCCCTTGCTATGGACATTTCCTCTATTCCTTCTCCTTAAATTGGGCAAATTCCAAGTAAAAACACAAAAAACCCCCAAACAACAACCCTTTCAAGAGGTAAAATAGACCCAATGAAATTCTGGGAAGAATTTGAAACCAACAGATGTGACGAAAACATCCCTTTTCTTTCCAAATGACTATCGACAAGCATGAAGATCCTGGATAAAATAGTACCTTATAGGAAGCGAACTAAGATCGCTAAGCAATCCAACCAATGGTTCGACTAAGAGTTACTCAGTCTGAAACAAGCTTGCAGAAAACAAGAATGTAAATGGAAACGAGACCCCTCTAAGTTAACAAAAACACTTTGGCATCAGGCAGTACATGTCTTATAAAGAGGCACTGAAGAATAAACGCAGAGAGACTACTATGCAGACAAGAAAGGACAAACATCTTTAAACACCAAAAACCTTTTTCAAACAGTAACAGATCTTACTGATGTGACAGACACCGCCACCAATACTGATTACCATCCTCCTGCTGCAGATCAACTGGAAGATCACTTCTGTTCAAAGATATCCAAAATTCGATCACAATTCCAAGTGGGAAACAAAAACATAGAAGACATAGGTAACCCGATATGGAAAGACAGGTGTCCCAGTGACAGAACTTGGACCAGCTTTGGAAAGCCTGACTAGAAAACATTTGACAAACTTTACAAAAAAATATGTGAAGTCCTTCTGTTTAATCCTCTAGCAGACTAGATGGACCATACTAGTCTTTATTTGCTGTCATCTACTATGTTTTACACCAAGGGTCTGTGATAATTTGATTAACAGATAGGGTCTAGGCATTAAAGCAAGGTAGATTCAATAATAGAAGTCAATGGAAAGAAAGAAATACATTCTGATAGAAAAGAACAATATGAGAACTGTGTTCCACCAGACCCCGGGGTCCGAGACGGTTTCATCCTTGAGTCAGCCTAGATCATGTTTTAAAGTCTAAATAAAATAAGCAGGTCTTCAACATAACTTTAAACAGGGAGAGCCCTCCATACGTATTGATTACATGTATTAACATATACCTTGTAATTCTCTTGAAAATCAATGCTGTGATAATATGCCAGTATCAAACTTTCTTTATTATTTTTATTAGATTCTTGATATGCTACATTTCTGTGGTACAACCAAAGTGGTTTTACACATTGCATACAGGTACTTTCTCTGGGTAGTGGACTCACAATCTAAACTTGATAGATGTTTCATGCTCTCTTAATCTTTTAACTGAGATTAAGAGGGCTGTTCAATATGAAAATGAGAAAACATTTCCTCTCACATTAATAAGGGCACTAAACAGGCCCGAGTCATTAAAAATAATTGCATGGATTGTCTCAATCAATTCCTTTCAGTGGAAATGAGACAGTAACATCTGCTCTGGGCATTAACTCCTAGCAACAATTATTCTTGGATACAAAAATCAACGAAACACCACACTGGTTCATTCTAAATTGTATAATCCGAGATACGTTATCTTGTAAGTCCTATTTATTCATTTAGATATGTTTACTGGAAAAGATAGATTAAGGCTAAAACCTTGTTTTCCACTATGCCCAATAGTGAACAATGTGCATAATAAAACTTCCTCTAATTAAGGACAGGCTATCTAGGAACTAGAGAATGACACGGGGAAAAAATCTGTCCCCGTCACCGCCTCGTCCCCGGCCCACCATCCTCTGCACCGCCCCGTCACCGCCGTTCCCTTCACCGCCCCGTCACCGCCATCCCTTTCACCGCCCCGTCACCGCCATCCCTTTCACCGCCCCGTCACCGCCACTGCCATCCCATTCACCGCCCCCGCTGCATCCATATAAGCCTTAGTACTGTAATATTTAGCTTATTCCTTTCTTATAAATCAAAGTTCCTGCTGCTGAACTAGAGAAAGAGATGTTCAGCTGGCAGGGCTTTGTTTATAAATTTTTATCAACACAACTAATATACTACTTTATCCTAAAGCAAAAAATAAATAAATAGAATTTTTTTTCTACCTTTGTTGTCTGGTTTCTGCTTTCCACATCTTCTCATTCAATTCCTTCCATCCACTGTGTGTCTTCTCCCTGCGTCTTCCATTTGCTGTTACTGTGCCTCTCCCTTCACCCCCCCCCCCAATTGGTCTAGCACCCATCTTCTTCCCTCCGCTCCCCCATAGTCTGGCATCTGTCTTCTTCCCATTCTGTCTTCCACATTTCCCTTCAGGGTCTGTTCCTCTCCACCCTCCTTCAATGTCTGTCCTATTCCTTTCCACCACCACCCTTCCCTCCCTCCTTTACCATCTGTTCTTTTCTACCACCCTTCAGCTCCTCTCACGTGGCCTATCTATCTACCTTCTTCCCTCTTATTTTCATGGCACGTTACAATGTAATTTGTGCAAGCCACTGGAGCCTGCGAGCTCGGTCCCTGTCCCATCCCCACAAACCATCTCGCTTCTGTGCTCCTATTTTCCCCATTTCTAATATCTCCCCTATGTATCTGCCATTGCCCCCCCCTGTGTCTATATACCATCCCCATGGCATGTCCCCTTTATGTCTCTGTCCCTATGCCCCATGCACATAATTTCCCCTCTTTCTGTTACCTTCCTGTGTCCAGATTTCCCCTATCTTCCTCTTCCATACCAGTGTGTCTCTTCTTTTCAACCCCATCTAGCTTTTTTCCCTCTTTCTTCCTCCCCCCCTGCTTCTAGCATCTGGCTCACCTGCTTGTCCTTCCCTTTCTTTCCTGCTGTGGGTTTTTCTTTCCATCTTCATCCCCTTGGCCCAGAATTCTTTTCCCTTTCACTCCCTCCTTCCAGTTTGAGCCGGGAACACGGGCGATCGCACGGTCCTCGCAGCCCCCACCCGCCTGCCCAATCGATCCTAGTGTTTAGCCTGCTCTCTCCCTTCTCCTCACCTTAGTTTGCAGGCTTTCTTTTTCGGCGACCTGCACGCTTTCCCAAAGAGCCGCGCACGCGCGGCTGCTCAGTGTTCAATCTTCTGCTCTGCTGCAACTTCCTGTTTCCGGTTGCGTCAGAGCAGAAGATTGAAACTGAGCAGCAGCGGGTGCGCGGCTCTTTGATAGTGTGCGAGTCGCCGAAAAAGAAAACCTACAAACTAAGGTGAGGAGAAGGGAGAGAGCTGGCTAATCACTAGGATCGATTGGGCAGGCGGGTGTGGGCTGCGGGGACCGCGTGATCCTTCATGCCTCACTGCGGGGACAAGACCATTCACCGCTCCACGGGGCGGTAAATGGCCTTGTCCCCGTCGCCGCAGTGACTGCTAGTTTTCGTTCCCCGTTTTGGCGGGTTACCCGCGGCTAAACCCGGTGGCCGCGGGTAAACCGTCACTGTGTCATTCTCTACTAGGAACCTCATTACATACATTTCCACACTCTTCCCGGTCTCTCAATGTAGGTGCAAATACATCATTGCCAGGTGTGCCATTGAGTGATATTGTGATTAAAGTAGATGGGTTTAAAAAAAGTTTGAACAAGTTCATAGAGGAAAAGTCCATAGTCTGCTAATGAGACAGACAGCTGGGAAGCCAATGCTTGCCCTGGGATCAGTAGCATAGAATGTTGCTACTATTTGGATTTTTGTCAGGTACTTATGGCCTAGATTGGCCACTTTTGGAAACAGGATACTGAGCTAGATGGGTGAAGTTCAAGTTTGGCTGCCTCTGTTTTAAGGCTCTGTTTGGCTTATCTCCCAAATATATAATTGAGCTCTTTTCATTTTCAACCAATAGACATAATAATAATAACAGTTTATATACCGCAGGACCATGAAGTTCTATGTAGTTTACAATGGTTAGAAAGATGCTACAGATTGAGTGGAACTTACATAGTTGAAGATTAGTGGCTAATAGTTTAAGATATCAGTTGTTATGGGAGAGATTGTGCAGATCAGCTACCTAGGTACTTCAAGAACAGGTATGTTTTTAGGTGTTTCCTAAATTCACCATAGTTATTTGTGTGCGTTATTAGTTTTTCCAGGTCTTTGCCCCTTAAAGCTGCTTGATAAGAGAACTTCGCATTTGAATTTTGTTTTTCCACCTGTTAGAGGTTGTAAATTTAAAAAACATCATCAATATCTTTTTTCACATCAAGCAGCATTATGGGGTAAGGATTTAGAACACTTACTTAAGCTTTCTGACTCCTATGTGGAATTTAAGAGAGATTTAAAGACATATTTGTTCACAAAGTACTTAGGTAGTTAAAAGGCAAGGACTCTGTAATGGACCATCTAGATCAGGGTAGGGAACTCCGGTCCTTGAGAGCCGTATTCCAGTTGGGTTTTCAGGATTACCCAATGAATATACATGAGATCTATTTGCATGCACTGCTTTCAATGCATATTCATTGGGGAAATCCGGAAAACCCGACTGGAATACGGCTCTCGAGGACCAGAGTTCCCTACCCCTGATCTAGATTATCAAAGTATTATTTTTTATTACCTGCTTATCTAACTTTTCTAATCTTATCTAACTTCTTTAAATTGTATTTTTTAAATTTTGTAAACCACATAGAACTTCACGGCCCTGCGGTATATAAACTGATTATTATTATTATTCATTAGTTTGACCCAGTATGGCTATTTTTCTATTAAGTTCTTATGTTCCTTCAAGGATATACAATATCCCTTTCCAGAAGAAAATCGCTGTTTTTAATGACCCAGTCAGAGATGGCATGGGCAGGTATGCAGGATAGTAATTTCTGGGGTCTGACAAAGAGCAGAAGCAGCAGCAATAAAAACCCAAATGGATCCTGATAGTCACACAGAATCAAAGATCCACCAAGCTAGTCGCAGCTAAGACAGGCTGAGAAGCACACACTTGAACCGCTCTGCCCCTCAATACTTTTTTTCTTCTTGGGGGCTTTTGCGCCCAGATTTCCTTAGCGATGCTGAAGAGGAGAGGTAGGAGTGCTGCTAGCGCCTCGCAGTGCTCCACGGTACAGACTCTTGGCAACATCGATCAACTACTGCGGTGGATGCAGGGAGTTGAAACGCCGATGGCTGATGTCAGCCCGCTGAGCACGCCGAGGCTGGGCGAGACCGGAGCTGTTACTACTTTTAGCCCAGATGTCCAAGCACCACCCCAGCAGCCCCAGATTACCAGCTTTCCAAGGGGCGAGGAAACCACGGAGCTGGGAGAGGTCCTTTCTCCTGAAGCAGTCAACATCGCTATGGAGAGCATGGAGGCAGAACTCCCTGCACAGGGAGTTTCTGCAGGAGAATCAGAGGCTAGTCCAGCAGCAGGTGGTGGAACAACCCAGACAGAACAAAATCAGGGAAACTCTTCAAAGGGTGAGCATTTCTACACTCAACAAAAGTTTCCAATATGGGAGAAGCAAACTCAGGTGACTCTGGAGTCCTTATGGGATTTAATGGCTAATTTTGCTAAAACTATTAGCCCCAATTTCCAGTATATAGAGGCTAAGCTGATTCAACATACTAAGGAGCTTAAAGACTTAAAAGAAGATTTCACAGTTTCAAAATTCTCTGCTCAAAAGCTTGACCAAGACTTATTATTGTCTAAACAATTACAGGAGGCCCTAGTTAAAGATAATGTGAACCTTAGAAGGAAGTTGGAAATGCTTGAGAACAATTCATGCAATAACAATCTGAGACTTATTAACTTTCCCAGACTAATGGCAGTAACTCCTAGGGAGATGCTTAGGAGATACTTGGTAGAAGTTCTACAGGTCCCAGAAGATACCTTACCCCCATTTTCTCAAATGTATTATTACCTACCAAATAAAAATGGGCCTCAATCACAGGAAGAAGAATCTGATCAAGCACCATTGAATGTATCTGAAATTTTGGAAACGTCTGATAAGGATATAGTAACATCTTCCACATTGATATTAACAATAGCTCTTTCGATAGATAAAGTATGGTTATTGAGGGGTTATTGAGGCTTTTCTTTAAAAACAGACAGAAAGACTTTCTTGGATGTAAAATTCAAATGTATCCTGACCTTTCCAGAGAAACTCAAAAACGCCGCAGGGAATTTCTTCTTTTGAAACCAGGGGTCATCCTGATGGGGGCTACGTTTTATCTGAGACACCCTTGCAAGTTTATTATTTGCCACCGTTCAGTTAAATATGTTTTCTTTGAACCTCAACAGTTGACTGCTTTCTTGGCTTTATCCCGAATTGATGTAGAAAAATCAAGCGCTCTATAAATTAATAAGTTACTCCTACTTCAGCACTATGTATAGTATATTCTAAAATAGATATATTTTCCTAATTTCTTGCTTGTTTGAAATCTTGGATCCAGAGGACTTGAGTCTTGTTAACTAAAAAATGTATTCTTCTGTTCTAAGATATCAAGGTGTAAAGTCTTATATTTTGAAATATTAATGTCTTGCCTAACAACTTTCTGTACAAGTGTATACTTGATTTGTAATTTGAAAATTTATAAATAATAATAATAATTAAAAAAAAAAGAATCAAAGATCCATCAGTGTGTTATGTTTCTTCTTCATGGCTATCATGTGTTTAATTATACAGCCATATAACATTCTTCTTTTCACTATAGCTTTTCTGTTTTATGATTTTTTTAAAAATTCATTTTGGAAAGAGACCTGCAAGGTAGGGAAGGAAAGGAGAGGGGAAAAAGGGGACCATGGAGGGAAAAGGCAAAAAAGGACCAATGGTGGAAGGAGCACAAAAAGTCTTTAGGAAGAAGAGGTGGAGAGAAGCAGATTTTAATAAGAAAGGGAGAAGGGCAGATGGAGCATGAAGTAGGGGAAGGGGACAGGGGCTCCACAAAGAATCAGCTCGAAGACCAATGAATGAGATTTTTCAGGTGGTGTGTTTCAAGTGCAAATCTGGAAAGACTTAAATGTAATACTGATATGAAAATGAAAGAAGCACACAAAAATATATTATGCTTTTCTGAATTAAATTCCTTTATTTGTCTGGGTGTGTACACCACTTTTGGCAGTCAGCCTCTAACCAGGTAAGCAGTTAATATAAAATAAATAAAATGATATTTGGCTTTCTTTGGTGCCTCTGAAAAGATACAGAACGAATGGAGGCAGTATAAAGGCAATTTTCAGAGAAATGTACCCAGATAACTAAGGAATTATCCAGCTAAATTTTCAGAGCTGAAAACTGCCTTGGTGGCTAAAAGCCAGTTATGTGGGTTTTACAATGTCTCTACTTCTAATTGCAGGAAGGAGGTCAAGGAGGGCAAAATATAACTGAGAAATTTGATTCTGAAACCCCGTCTTCTCCATTCTGTCATGTGTACTTTGCATCCACAGCAAAAGATATACAAAGTCCACAGAGACTTTTTAACTGTGGACTTTGTCTACCAAAATTTTCAAAGGGAAAATCAATGGGAGGCTCCTTTTGAAAATTAGCCAGTTTGAAATGTATCCCAGTTAATAAACCCTGGAGATGAGAAAACATGGCAGAGATATTAAGGTACCTCGAAAACCATTTTAAAAATGCTTAACTCAAACACAACAGGCCCAACTATTCCTCTGGTTCACTGCCCTTTTCATCCGATCTTCCAACAGCCTAAACATGAAAAAATCTTATACAATCATCGCAGCCTATTATTAAAAACAACCTCAAAATAAATTTCTCAAAAGGTAGACACATGTGGTTCAAAGGGAATTGCAAAGTTATGATTAGGGTGGTACAGTCACATCTGCTCACCTACCACCTCTGTTGTTCTCCTTTCCCTCTTCCTCCTTTTCTTAAGAACATAAGCATTGCCTCTGCTGGGTCAGACCAGGGGTCCATCGTGCCCGGCAGTCCGCTCCCGCGGCGGCCCCCCAGGTCCATGACCTGAAAGTGTTCCCTACCTAACCTAAAATATCCATACCCTATTCGCTCAATGTCCTGTAAGGTAACTCTATCTGTACCCTGTAATCCCCTTCGCTTCCAGGAAGTCATCCAGTCCCTTTTTGAACTCCAGAATTGTACTCTGTCTTATCACCTCTCCGGGAAGCGCGTTCCAGGTGTCCACCACCCTCTGAGTGAAGAAGAACTTCCTTGCATTTGTTATGAATCTGTCTCCTCTCAGTTTTTCTGAATGACCTCTTGTTTTAGTTGTCCCTGCTAGTCTAAAGAATCTGTCCCTCTCCACCTTCTCTATGCCTTTCATGATTTTATAAGTCTCTCACCTATTCTCCTCCCTCCCCCTACTTCCCTTTTTTACCTTTGAAAACCTTATCTTAGCCATTAACCACCACCTTTCAAGCCCAATCTGTTCACTCAGCTTCTCAAAACCAATTACACACGAGAAGGTGCATTTTCAAAGTAGGCATATATTTCATACCAGTGTACCCTCTTCCCCCAGCCTGGTGCGCTATTATTGATATTACTCACATCCCCATATAGTTCTGTCTGTAAGAAAAAAATAAGACAAAATACTGACCTCTTTCTTTGGCCTTGTTGATAGCATCATCTTCTTTTTCTTCCTCATCACTGCTGGAAACTTCTGGTTTTTCCTTCATTTGCTCCAGTTGATCCAAGTTAACTTGTCCAACCAGCTCAAAGTTGCGACACACCTAACAAAGCAAATATTTATTAACTGCTCTTGGCAGAGCAAAAATAAACATGTTTCTACCAAGTACACTTTTGCTGAGTGCTTAAATAACCCTTTTCACTAGTCAGAGAAACACAAATGAACTAATTAATGTCTACAGTTGATGGAGCAACCCCATGTTAACCTAGGACCTAAACATGGGCAAACACTCCATGTGATTTCCAATTGTTTATGATCTTCAAATATACATCTCCAAACATTAAATCCTTTATGTCAAAAATTAAGACACATGCTACAGTAAGAGTTGAATATAAAAGCATTAAAGATAGCTACAAGAATGGATGAACAAGCAATGGATTCTCTATAATACTGTATTTCCGAAAGTTACCCAATAACAAACAGGAATACTTGCTAAAGACTCTTGAAAATACTGTTTTCAATCTTTGTTTGCAATTTACTATGTGTACATATAATCTATGTTAATAGATTCTCTTCCTCTCTGCATACAAACAGCAGTGTGCACAAGTTTAGGCACTCGCAGTCAAATTGTTTCAGCAAATCCTGGCATGAAGAGAGGTTGAGGCTGACACAACCTCTACAATGACAGAATGTTCAACACATCCTTCTGCAAATACATAAAAGGCTATTCTGTAAGGCATGCCTAAAGTTAGACACTAGTTGCACGCTAAAGTTTATAAAATTATGACATTTATGCACAGGATTGGTGTTATTAATTGACTTATACGTGCTTAAGTGCTTGGTGCTATTCTAAGAAAACTGGTGCTCACCTGCATAGTATGTAACCAAAAGTGTGGGTGGAGCATAGGTGTGTCACAAGCGTGTCAGTCTGCGACACGTGGAACTTATTGAATATTGAGCTGGCATATGTGATTGTGCCTAGGTTTTAGCAAGACAAAGCCACTTTGAGCGTATATTTGGTAACAGGTTAGGCATGCCTCAACATCATTACAAAATTTGTGCTAAGAGCACTTCACTGTAGCACCCTAATTTAGATTATAGAATTGCCCCGTTAATATGTAACTGCTATATATTAACAGTGAATATGACAAATGCAAAAATCTGGACACCCTTTCAGTCAGCATATTAATACCTTCTTTGTTAGAAACAACAGTTTCTAAACATTTCCTATAGAGTCTCTCTTCTTGCTTTTGAAATTTTTTCTCTCTTCTCCTTTCACAACTCTTCTAGCTTAGCTATACACTTAGGTCTCTTTGAATGCACTGCAAGTCTTAACATTTTTTTTAGCTCATACCTTTCTAGTAGTTCGTGAGTTACATTCAGATATATGGCTAGATTCACTAAAGTCAGCGATAGTCGCTAAACCTGTTTTCACAGGTTTAGCAACGATCGCTGCTAATCGACCCGATTCACAAAACGGCCCACCGCGTGTTTTTCCCCTCGATCACCCATTTTCTGATCCGGCCATGCAAATTAGTAAAACCCCATGTAAAATGGCCAAGTGATTGATTCACTTACATTGCTTGGCTATTTAGCATCAGGTTTTACCGATACTAAAACTCAATTGCTGTAGACCTGTCAGTAACTGTGATAGCAAAAGATGAGTCATAAAGATGGTCAAAATCAATATTTTTATATCAAATTTTGAGTCAAATATTTATTGTCATCATAACTTTTTAACTGTGACGATTATTTCTCAACATCAATCTCTCATCTCTTCTATCAAAGCTACTCACATTTTCCTTTTTGAACATATAAATTATTAAATAAATGGTGCACATTTCATAATAACAGACGGTAGTCTTCAGAACCTCTTATGATGTATATATCATTTCAAGTCCCTATCTTGTATTTTTTAATAATCATTTATGCCCACCATCACCAACCATTCCCTATCTCATTTTCCTTTTATTAATGCCTAAACTTTTAATTTATAATGTCAAAAAACAACACAAGTAAAAAATCATTTACATATGTCCTTTGACTAAGAGGATTGTCCTAGGACAAAGTTGATTGTACAGATATAATTTCAGCCCAAGAACTAGCAGATTTCTTCCTCAACAAAGTCAAATTGGTCCAATTGGAAGTTGCAAAGACAGCCACTCCAAACACTTCCCAACACAACTCTACAGAATACACTGAACCCATAAAAGCAAACCAGATCTCGACTTCATTCACTAACCTTTCCATCCCTGATATCAATAAACTAATATCAAAACTAGCCTTACGAAGCAGCCCCCTAGACAACTGTCCTCCATACCTTCTTTCAGAAGCTTCGCATCATATCATTAACTGGCTCACCAACCTGCTAAATAATTCCCTGAACCAAGGGGCACCTACCCACAGAAATGGGTAAAATAGCCTTTACCCCTATAGCAGCCCAAGCAGACCTCTCCATAGCATCTAACTACAGACCGATTGCTGGCATTCTGATCCTCATAAAAATCCTTGAGTCCCATGTCAGCAAGCAGCTAGCCTCATACATACAGCAACACTCTTGCCTTCATACATCCCAATACGTATAGAATTTGATTAGAAGAAAAAGAGATCATATCTCTAAATATTATATAATATATTAATACTAGATTTATAATATGAAATATGGATAAAATAACATTTAAAAATTTTATTCATGTATTACTGAATAGAAGGGAGGGGGGAGGGGATGGGATATTATTATATTAACTAAGAATTATATAAATTTAGTTTTCTGAAATATTAGTATGAATTTATATTGTTGATGTAACATATGAAAATGAATAAAGATTTCTCATTCAATATTGAGAGGGAGGGAGAGAGGGAGGGGAGATTATTATATTCAATAATAATTATATTAATTTAGATTTCTTACATAATATTATAACTTTATAAAATATTGATTTTCTAAAGAAATTTTAAATTTGATATTAATCTGTAAGTTAATCAAGTGTGATTATTCAAGTTTATAATGAATTTATTTGAAACACTTGTTGTAACATAAGAAAATGAATAAAGATTTATAAAACAAAAAAAAAACAACATACATCCCAATACGGCTTCCGAAAAAAGCACAGCACCAAGTTCCTCATCATCACTCTAATCACTAAAATCAAACAGTTGCTAAGCTCGGGTCATCAAGCAATATTACTCTACTTTGATATCTCTGCAGCCTTCGACTCAGT
Source organism: Geotrypetes seraphini (assembly GCF_902459505.1). NCBI lineage: Eukaryota > Metazoa > Chordata > Amphibia > Gymnophiona > Dermophiidae > Geotrypetes > Geotrypetes seraphini. Next base: position 410,486,470 of record NC_047084.1, on the reverse strand, counting down.
AGACCACCAACTACTCCTAACCAAACTCTCGGAAATTGGAATAACAGGGACTGTACTGAAATGGTTCGCCGACTTCCTACAAAATTGTGAATACATGGTCAAAAAGCAAGAAGTATACTCCAACTCTTGGAAGGCATTCTGTGGCGTCCCACAAGGCACCCCATTATCCTCAATCCTATTCAATTTATTCATGAGCTCGCTGGGACACATCAAAATGGAAGACGAAACCATACTATCCTATGCCGATGACATCCTTCTCCTCATCCCCATAACCAATAACCATCCTAATATTGCCGAAAAAATCTCAAACAATATAGATAAAATACAAACCTGAACAACAAGTTGAAACTGAATGCCACCAAAACCAAAGCCAATGGTTTCTGCACCGCACAACAGAATGTCATATCTAACCTCACTCTTTTATCAGGCATCACTCTCACAATGGAAAAATTCACCAGGTACTCGGCTGCATCTTAGACGACACTCTCACAATGGAACCACAAATCTTTAACCTTCAGAAAAAGACCACCTACACTATGCGTCAACTGCGACTCAGAAGACCTTACTTCCACCTACATCACTTTGCTCTGATTGTTCAGATGATGGTCTACCTCAACTGGACTATTGCAACTCCGCCTACCTTGGCATCAACAACACTCTTATCCACAAACTGCTCATCCAGAACACAGCCGTTAGACTAATCTACAAATTAAAGAAATATGATTCAATCACAACCTTCATCAAGCAACTACACTGGCTCCTAATATCATCCCGAATAATTTTCAAAACTTCATGTATCCTACATCAGATTCTGTACGGAAACTCAGCAGCCCCTCTCATCCAACTATTCTCTACTGTTTGGTCGACATCAAGAAGAATCCTTAACCATCCACAAAATACCTCCACTACAAGAGAATTTTCCACTCTATGCTAACTTATCTGGGTGTAAAAATCTGGAATGACCTAACAGAAGCAATCACAAAAAAGAAAAACTACACCACATTCAGGAAAAACCTGAAAACCCACCTCTTTGACAATTAACTGTTTCAGCTTCTAGGCCCTTCCCCTTGCTTTTCCATGCCCCCTCTACTACTTTCCCCCTTTCTCTTTGATCTGTCACCTTGAGCTTGTATAGGTTTGTGCAACTCACAAATGGAAGATTAGATTGATAAAGTTGACAAGTTATAATGGGACACACGGAAAAAGTTCTAAAAGCTGCATGATTGTAATTCCAAGGGCTATGCACATAATGACATAAATAGCCTTTACGATATAATATATGAGGGATGCATGGTTAAAGTGAGTATGAAAATTGCAGATATTTTTAAGTTTAAAATTTGAGTTGTGATGTAAGTCATATTTACATCGATAGGGGTTTATTTATTGCTTATCAGTTTGTTTCATGATAACAATTTTTGCTTTTAGAGAGGCAGCGTATATTCAAAATCCCTCAAGGAAGATCCGTTTTGGGTTGAAACGCTCAGATAAAGGAAGGGTGTTGGGAGTGTGTACTACATGTCATCGTTGATTATGGCAGGATCCACTGAGATAATTGTTGCCTTTCATATGGAAAACCTGGGCATAAATGATTATAAAAAATACAAGATGGGGACTTGAAATGATACATACATCATAAGAGGTTCTGAAGACTGACATCTGGTATTGTTATTGTCTGGTACTCAAAATTAGGGCATTGGAATTTGGACTAAGCTTTATTTTATAAAGTATGTGCACGATATGCTTAGCATCAATCTCTTCGGTGCCCATTTCTGAGTGCTATTTATTAGGGGCAATGATTAGAAATTGTAATCATAATCATGTGATTAAAAAATTTAATTGCACAATTAAATACGCTTAATTACCGCTTGCAAAGTCAAAATAGGAAGTTGTGTTGGGGAGAGGCAGGACACAGCAGGGGGAAGGCTTCCGAGTCAGCCACAGACAGCATGTGGGAATTGCTGCCTCTGCCAGTGACCCTCTGAAGTGTCAGAACTATTCAGGTAAATGCGATGAGGTGGGAGATGAAATGCCAGACTGCGGGATAGGCAAGGAAAGAGAAAGCAATGCTGGACAACAGAAGGAAGTTAAAAATTTTGGTTAGAGCTAAAAATTTAATCTGCTACTTGGAATACATTACCATTACACATCCACAGTGTATCTAAAGCAGGGGTGACAAAGTCCCTACACAAGGGCCGAAATCCAATCAAGTTTTCAGGATTTCCCCAATGAATATGCATGAGATCTATTTGCATGCACTGCTTTCAATGCATATTCATTGGGGAAATCCTGAAAACCTGACTGGATTGCGGCCCTCAAGGAGGGACTTTGACACCCCTGATCTAAAGGGATTTAAAACAGCCATCAAAACTTGGCTTTTTAATCAAGCTTTCAATTCTTGACTTATTAGGCAGTTGTGGCCCTCCTCTTTGGCATGATACTCCTTGGAAGGCATGTTTATTTACTGGACTTCTTATAATTCTGAATGATTTTTCTATCCCTTTGTGCGATTATACCGTTTCTTTAAAACAAATTGTATTATCTCAAATTATATATTTTTCACCACTCAGCTCTCTATATAAGTACAGGCAGTATAGAAAGTCTAAACTCTAATTAAAATTTAAACAAATTATTCAAATTAATCATGCACTACGGGGGAAATTCTAGAAACAGCGCCCTACTGATGTCTAAGTAACAAACATAATTTAAAACAGCAAAAAATGGCACAAAGTGCCTACCAGTGCCAAAATAATACATGCTGGAATTGTATCTATGTAAGTGCTTTAGGGTTCCAAACTCCGGAAGTGATATTAGGCGACCTAAAGCGCCTATGTAGATACAATTCACAACAAGAATAGGCACCAGAAATGTAGGCCTGTAAAACCATGGTCTACATTTCTAGCGCCTATCTTTTATGGAGACACGATTCTGTATTGAGTGTTGTTGTGTGATTTACATGAGATTGGCAGCCACCGATATCGATGCACTATAATCAGGGTCTAAATGCCCACTGTTCCCTCTAAGCAGTGCGCTTGTGTGCGCGTACACAACTTGCCGAACCTGCGCACAAAAATTAAAATAGTGCGCACAAAAAAATAAATTTTTGCCTAAAATGATTTTCACTGCTAAAATGAAATGTTGCAGAACACCAGCTGTTCCGATTTCCCATTTATCACATTTATGGAAGCGCTATAATATAAATTTTAAGTCATTCACATGATTCCGTTATCTTTGGCAGTTGAACTTGACACGTCATGTGCCCCATAGGGCCATAGCCTATGGCCCATAGGATATGAAACACTTCTGATTCTTTGACTTCCTGAAGTTCCGCCATATTGTTTATTTCATGGAATCGTAGTGTGCAGCATGGTACTGCGATTGTATAACTGTATTCGTTTATTAAATTGCAACCAGATATAACTCTTAAAATGTCTAAACCGCGAATGGTGAAAAGTTTAAAACGCAAGAGAGCTGCAACAGCTTTTAGGTCTGAATGGCTTGAAGAAATTGTTGAAACGGAGACACTAGAATCTCGAAATACAATGCGTGTTCGACTGTGTGAAATATTTACCCATGACGAAGACGATGGAGTTGTGTGTTGTTATTGTCAAGATGCCAAAGCAACTGGAAAATTCTCTACTGGAAAAATATGGGATGATGTTTGGAAACTGGACTTTCTGAAATGCCATCTATCAAGTAAATCTCATACCGACAGTATTAGGAAACTCAGAAATAAAAATCCGAATTTAAGAGGGGGACTGGTTAACATGTTGCTTTAAAGCCCAACCAAAAAAGAAAACAGGCAAATTAGTAATGAACGGAAGCATTCCAGTCCTGATGAAATTAAGGTTCTTGTCGACAGTGTGCTGGCCATTAAGATGAATATCTCAATGCTCTCTGTTCAAGATATCAATGAGCACATGGCGAAGTATGTTAGTATGCCTGATAGCTGGAGAAGCAAAAAACTATGCATTTGAATTTCTTGGAATTATCAATGGCATCATGCAAGATGATCGTATGGCAGACATTAAATTAGCAATGTATCATACGTTAACTGTTGATGAAAGCACAAACATTTCTGTCAACAAGTACTTAATACTCTACTTTAAGTATCGGCCAGTCAATTCAAATGAGTATAGGACATCATTTGGTGGGATGCTACAGTTGGAAGCATGTGATGCTACATCAATAGTAACATCAATTAGGGAATTCTATAGGAAACATGAACTTGACCTGAATAAAATGGTTATGTTCACCTCTGATGGTAACTCTGTTATGTTGGGCAAAATAGATGGTGTTGCAGCACAGCTGAGAAAAGACATTCCACATTTAGTGCAGCAACATTGTGTTGCACATCGGGAAGATTTGGGACTTTCTGATTCATGGAAAGAAGTAAAATTGATGAAAGAAGTAGAAACTGTAATGAGAACTGTGTACACGGTGTTCTGTCGGTCTTCTATGCTGGGAGGAGAGAAGCTGATATGCACGGACGGGGAGAGGGACCTTGGGGTGATAGTGTCCGAAGATCTAAAGGTGAAAAAACAGTGTGACAAGGCAGTGGCTGCTGCCAGAAGGATTCTGGGCTGTATAAAGAGAGGCGTAGTCAGTAGAAGGAAGAAGGTTTTGATGCCCCTGTACAGGTCATTGGTGAGGCCTCACTTGGAGTATTGTGTTCAGTTTTGGAGACCGTATCTGGCGAAAGACGTAAGAAGACTTGAGGCGGTCCAGAGGAGAGCGACGAAAATGATAGGAGGCTTGCGCCAGAAGACGTATGAGGAGAGACTGGAAGCCCTGAATATGTATACCCTAGAGGAAAGGAGAGACAGGGGAGATATGATTCAGACGTTCAAATACTTAAAGGGTATTAACGTAGAACAAAATCTTTTCCAGAGAAAGGAAAATGGTAAAACCAGAGGACATAATTTGAGGTTGAGGGGTGGTAGATTCAGGGGCAATGTTAGGAAATTCTACTTTACGGAGAGGGTGGTGGATGCCTGGAATGCGCTCCCGAGAGAGGTGGTGGAGAGTAAAACTGTGACTGAGTTCAAAGAAGCGTGGGATGAACACAGAAGATTTAGAATCAGAAAATAATATTAAAGATTGAACTAGGCCAGTTACTGGGCAGACTTGTACGGTCTGCGTCTATGTATGGCCGTTTGGAGGAGGATGGGCAGGGGAGGGCTTCAATGGCTGGGAGGGTGTAGATGGGCTGGAGTAAGTCTTAACAGAGATTTCGGCAGTTGGAACCCAAGCACAGTACCGGGTAAAGCTTTGGATTCTCGCCCAGAAATAGCTAAGAAAAAAAAAAAAAAAAAAATTTAAATTGAATCAGGTTGGGCAGACTGGATGGACCATTCGGGTCTTTATCTGCCGTCATCTACTATGTTATTATGTTACTATTCTACTAAACGATGCAAATTTCAAAGAAATAGCAGATGCATCTGAATGTGAATCAATTACTTTCAGACCTCTGAATGAAGTGCGCTGGTTATCTAGACACTTTGCACTTAAAGCAATTATTCGAAATTATGATCCCCTGTTAAAAGATTTTGAAGAAGACAAAGATAATGATCCTATTGCATAGTACTGCTATAAGAAGCTGAACGGTGAACAATTTCATATTACACTTGAAGTTTTGAATGATGTCTTATCAGAACTGGCTTGGCTTCCTTAACCATGGCATTTCAAAAACGTGGTTTGACACCATTGGAAGCTTATCATCTTACACAGGGTAAATTGAACAAACTTTGAATGCAATACTTAGGCGACAAGGTTAAATGGAGTGATAAAGTCAACAGCCTTCTTGACAACAGGATGAGGTCTGGAGAAAAAGTTTCAGTGGATACTAATTCCATATTAACCTTCATCAACATCCTATGTTTGCATCTGGGTGAAAGATTTCCTGAAAATGAAGTTGAGGAATGGTCTGCTTTTGACTGTACAGCAATATCACAATGTGACTTTGACTTCGGAAATGGACATATCAGATTTCACTATAACAATTATAACAATTTCTGCCGGAGGAAAGTGTTATTATTCAGCAATACAATGACTTTAAATTCCTTGTTGCAGAAAAAATCAAAAGCAATCTGATAAACAGCTTTCCAGATATGATGAAATTTACATTTCAGAATGATCAATTTGCAGATTTAGCAAAATTGATGGACACTTAGCATCTAGTTCTTAGCATCTAGTTCAGATTGTGAGCGTGGTTTTAGTCTAATGAACAATTTGAAGACTAAACAAAGGAATCATTTACATTTAGAGCATTTGGAAATGCTGATGCGTGTTAAGAGTCACCTTCAAGATGGAGGCTCAACAGATCTTGACAGAATTTATTCGGACTGGATAAATATGAAAGATCGCAGGGAAAAACTTTGAAAACTAAATTGCTGTTATTTTCTAAAATTTAAGTATAAAGTACAATGATACCTTATTTATAGGTAGCGCTCAATGAAACATTTCAATGAAACATAATTTATGTTTATTGAAATGAGACTTTATGTTACATAAAGTGTAACTAACATAAAGTGTAACTAACATAAAGTGTAACTAAAATTACATTGTGTTTTCATTAATTCAAACTAAACTCAAAGACCTGCCCATAAATGCCCATAACTGAACTCCGGGCCCTCTGGCAATCATTTTTATAGCGCAAATTTAGTTTTTCTTTAAAATGCACACAGATCAAATTTTTTGCGCACACAGCCTATGAAAAATTAAAGAGAACATTGATGCCCATCCCTACTATTTATAGAATTCAGCTTTAAATGTACAACTAAGAAAATATATGGATTGGCCAGTAGCACATGACAACACAGTGTATTTAAAAATCTTGTCATAGGTGTGGTAATACTATATAGTAAACCCCTAGAAGAAGTACCATGAAGAAAGCTACACATTCTGGATGGGTAATTTTAAAGCAGCCTGATATACAGTAGTTCAAAGACTGCAGGTACTTTTACTCGTGAACTGTCCACTGATTTTCAACGTGAATGTAACTTACCCAATTACACTTGATAATCTGTATGGACATTTTTATTTTATTAGAAGAACCATCAGAAGAACCATGTGCATAGTTTTCAAAATTCAAAATTACTACATTTATCTTTCCATGTTGCAACCCAACCCTACACTCAAGGATACCTCTCCTTACTTTTGGTAAAAGTGCTTACACCATGGACCTACATGCATACTTTCACCCACATCTCAAGTGGACAATGTTTTTGAAGTTCTTTTTATGAAAATGACTTTAAAAATTACTTTTCCTATGAACGCCCACTATGCCAAAACTATACTGCATTGGAAGTAACACAGTAGATGAAATTGTTGTAGGTCAAAACCACTTGAAAACCCATTAAAAAAATTATTGGAGTCATGCAGGCATGTCGAAAAAAATAATACATCTGAAGAAATTGACAAACTATGAAACAGGAGTGAGAAAACAACTAAGGGTCAATTTGAATAAAACTAAGAAAATAAGGTGACTCTGGAGATAAAAGGAGAAATGCATCCAAATGTTACCTTAGGAAAAAGAAACATTGCAAAGGACTACACAGCTGCAGTTGTTGACTAGAAAATGTCATGTTTTAAGAGTTTTTACAAGATTTTGCAGAAGACATCAGGAACAGCTCCATGTGCATAATTGGCTACGCTCCTTTTCATTTATTTTTAAAGTTACAGAATTGTGATCTATGTAAGTAATACTCCTCATTTGCTGTGTGACTTAGGGTCTCATTTTCAAAGCACTTGGGCACACATAGTTTCTATGGTACTTTGTGTGTCTAAATGCTTTGAAAATGAACCCCTTACTATAACATTTTATATAGATCAAGTGAAGATTAAAAGCTGCTAGGCTCACCTTATGCTCATCTCGGAGGTGATTGTCTAGCTCTTCTGTTTGCTTGGTCTCATAGTAGCACAGCTGGCACTTGTAGGGTTTCAGCTCGTTGTGCTTCTCTATGTGCTGTTGTAAACTCTCATCACTGGAGCAAGTAAAGGTGCACTTATCACAGCGGAAAACCACTCCCTGCAAGTGCCTGGACAGTTTGGAACGACACACTTCAATAGGCACAACTCTCTCTTCTGACAGCAATCAAATCATGTGGAATGAGAAACAGGAAAATACATTGTAGAAAGGAGAAATAATATTTGTCCACACATGACAAAAATGGATACCACATAAAATATGCAATAAAAGATAAAAATCAAATTGATGGCTTTAGAGAAGGAGATGTTTTGGTACAACTTTTGCTATCTAAGAACTTTTGAATTGTAAAGCTATTCTTTTCAGCTTTTCTTTTTCTGCAAAATTCTTAGATTAATGGCATTTCGGCCTAGATTCTCAAAATGGCACTATTTGGTGCCTGAATGGCGTCTAAGTTAAGTGTTTTAATTGACCATTAATGGTGTGGTATTTGACTGCACTGTTAAAACAATTAAAAACTAATTAAGAAAAAAAGTAGGCGCCACAAGATGCCTACAAAAATAGACGCCTGAATCACGTCTACGCAGACACTTACAGGCAACGAAAATCAAAAGAGGCATGGTTTTGGGTGAGCTTGACATTTGGCACTGCTAAGCATGATTCTACATCAAAGATAGGCGCTGGGAATGTAGGCCTGTAAAACCCTGGCCTGCATTTTTGGTGCCTATTTTTGTCACAGGCCGTGATCCTCAAAACAGCATCATAGTTTGAGTGACATGTGACCAGTGTTCCCGCTAAGCTGCGCTGGCGCACAAAATATTACATCGCAGCGCACAAGTTTCTCATCACAGCGCACGGCAGATGGCAGGGCGGCGAGAGGAGAATCGGGCGAGTTGGCTCATAACTTGCTGGCGCCCGATATTTTTAGCTCACAGCGAAAAATGTTTGCTCACAACACCCGCCCGCTTAGAGGGAGCACTGCATGTGACTGGTGCCGTTTTGAGAATCTTGGCCTTCCAAGAATCCTAGTCTTCCGTTTTGAGAATCCTGGCCAATAAACCCTAGGGTTTATTGAAATCTACCTACAAAAATACCTAACATGTTCTATCTAAGGCTGTGAACTAATGACATCAAACAAGAGTAAAAATTCAGCATGTCTAGGTAGTGACAGTATGATAACATTATAACAATTATTTTTTTGTCCCTGGGTAATAAGTGTTCTTTTTTACTTGCATATACAACAAACTTTCTTACTTGCATATGCCCTCAAACTTTGAAATATACCTTTTTATTGCAGGCGTTGGATACCCTTTGCATTAATTTTGATGATAGTAAACCCACCAGCTCAGTTGAGTTCCAACTGCCTAAGTGGTAACATAGCTGCATTGTTTTAGATAGCATTCAGAGGCTGCAAACATCCAGCAGATGCATTTTGCTATGTATGCAGTCAATTTATCAAGACAAGAGGGAAAAAATACTCCATAGAAGCATCAAAAACATAAGAATTGTCATACTGGGACAGACTGATGGTCCATCAAGCCCAGTATCCTATTTCCAACAGTGGCCAACCCAGGTCCCAAGAACCTAGCAAGATCCCAAATAGCAAAACAGATTTTACGTTGTTTATCTTAGAAATAAGCAGTAGATTTCCCCAAACCATCTCAATAATGGCCTATGGACTTCTCTTTTAGGAAATTAGCCAAACCTTTTTAAAACCCTGCTAAGCTAACTGATTTCACCACATTCTCTAGCAACAAATTCCAGAGTTTAATTACACATTGTGTGAAGAAATAGTTTCTTCAGTTTGTTTTAAATCTACTACTTAATAGCTTCATCACATGCCCCCTAGTCCCAGTATTTTTTGAAAGAGTAAACAAGCGATTCACATCTACCCTTTCCACTCCACTCAGTATTTTATAGACCTCTATCATATCACCCCTGAGCCGTCTCTTCTCCAAGCTGTAGAACCCTAGACACTTTAGCCTTTCCTCATAGGGAAGTCGTCCCATCCCTTTTATCATTTTTGTTGCCGTTCTCTGTACCTTTTCTAATTCTGCTATATCCTTTCTGAGATACGACAACCAGAATTGCACACAGTAATCGAGAGGCTGCTGTACCATAGAACAATACAAGGGCATTATAACATTTTTATCTTTGCTTTCCATTCCTTTCCTGATAATTCTTTACATTCTACTGTATTTGCTTTCTTAGCTGCCACTGCACATTGAGTAGATGGTTTCAATGTATCCTCAGTGATGATGCCTAGATTCTTTTCCTGGGCATTGTCTCCTAATGTGGAACCCTGCATCATGTAGCTATAGTTTGGGTTTCTTTTTCCTACATGCATCACTTTGCACTTCTTCATATTAAATGTCATATGCCATTTTGATGCCTAATCTCACAGGGTCCTCTTGCAAATTTTCACAATCCTTTTGCAATTTAACAACTTTGCGTTATCAGCAAATTTTATTATCTCACTAGTTATTCCCATCGCTAGATCATTGATAAAAATGTAAAAAAGCAGTGGTTTCAGCACAGACCCCTCACTATTTACCCTTCTCCATTCAGAATACTGACCATTAAAACCTACTCTCTGTTTTTCAATCAGTTCTTAATCCATAATAGGACATTACCTCCTATCTCATGACTTTCTAATTTCCTAAGAAATCTTTCATGAGGTACTTTGTCAAATGCCTTTTGAAAATCCAAATACACAATATCAACCGGCTCATCTTTATCAATATGTTCATTCATCAAAGAAATGCAGCATAGATTGGTGAGGCATGATGTCCGTTGACTAAATCCATGTTGGCTTTCTCTCATTAATCCAAGCTTATATATGTTCTGTCATTTTGATTTTTATAATGGTCTCTACCATTTTGCCTGGTACTGACGTCAGACTCACCAGTCTAAAATTTCCCTGAAATCGGCATCACATTGGCCACCCTCCAGTCTTATGGAACTAAGTTGGATTAACGCCCGCCCTCCCCCCCACACACACATTACTAGCAATAGCTATGCAAGTTCATTTTTCATTTCTATCAGCACTCTGGGATTTATACTATCTGGTCCAGGCAATTTGCTACTATTCACAATTTGTCAAATTGACCCATTATATCTTCCAGTATTTCAGAGATTTGAGTTTCTCTGGTTCATCAGAATTGAATACCATTTCTGGCACCAATAACTCCCCCTATATCTTCCTTGGTTAAGATTGAAGCAATGAACTCATTTAATCTCTCCACTATGGACTTGTCTTCCCTTACAGCCCCTTTTACCCCTCGTTCATCAAGCTTCTTGCTTTTAATATACAAGGGTGAATCAAAAATTAAAAACAATTGTTAAATTACATGATAACCAGAACACAGCTAGTGAAATGCAACAATATGTACTCATACTCTGCCTGTTGGAAAGTTTATCCACGCACTGTGCAGTGCTTGGCTTTTAATCATGGTCAGAAACATTGACGCTCCATTACAAAACTGCACCATCGAAGAACATTATGCAGTAGTGCAATTTCTTTGGGCAGAGGAAGTGAAATCTGTGGAAATTCACCATTGGATATTGACTCAGTATGGACATAGCACCATGAGAATCAACAAAAGGTTTATGAGTGGGTAAAAAGGTTTAAAGCGAGAAGAACAAGTGTAACCAATGAATGTCATTCTAGTTACCCATCAACATCGTGCAAACAAGAGCACATTGACAGGACAGATGTCTTGATAAGAGAAGATCGACAGATGTATCTCAATTGGCTGCAAATTTGGATATCAACTATGAATCTGCATTTGCCATAAAGCATGATGAGTTGGGATACAGAGCACTCTGTGCACGATGGGTTCCCAAACAGCTTACTGATTTGTACAAGCAACAGTATGTGGAGGTTGCACCTCAGTTCCTGAGATGGAATAACTACATCCCAGTTCATGAGTCTCTGTGAACTCCATCTCTGTGATCACCACTATATCCAACTCATCTTCTTCTATCACAGCTTCTAGATCCAGAATTTTGTTTCTCATACTTCAAGCATTAGTATATACTGCTTTCCAGATGTTGCCCCCCTTTCCCATCCTTATTGAGGTATTCAGTGATTTACCAACCAGGGGGCTTATACTCATCCTGCCCCATCATTTCTAGTTTAAAGCCCTCAGTAGATTTTTTGAGAATTCCAGAAAACCCAATAATATTGAGGCTTAAACATTAGTGCAATATGTACCCTTAACCAAAGTTAATGTGCTTACTGTTTGTGCTAAACAAGGTCATGTCTTGGTCTCTTTCTAAGAGACACTTATAACATTTGCTACTTCTCCTTTTGACTTCTGTATTGATGTGAAGTTCTGTATTGCTATGATCTTTCCAAATTCTATCTTTCAGAGTTGTACACAACCTGACATTTTGTGTAGAACTGTAGATTCAATTAAAAATACTTTGAGGCTGAAGCAGCAAGTTATTGTGGACTCACAAACAAAAGGCAAAAGCAGAGAGCAGTAGGCACATGACTTACAGGGTACATGCAATAAAATAAAAATAAATTTTGCTTTGCAACCCATTCCTTCTTTTGGTCATACTCAAATAGGAGTGACAATAGACAATGCAAAGTCATTGTCACTATGAGCCAAACTGATGGTTCAGTTACCTGAAATATCTATGAAAATATCCTTAACTCTGGAAACAGAACCAGTTAATAAGATTGCAAACTCTGTGGCTTTGGGCTGAACTAATGATACAGCTGCCTTCGACATCCATGAAAATTTCCTCTACAAACCCAGCTCCTTAACGACCTGTCTACACCCCTGACTGATGGATTTCAAAGGCACTGCCTAATACACCAAACGGACTCTCACTAAAACTTGTATGCCACTGCAAGTACAGTGTGCCCCCGCAAATTTGCGGTTTGCTCTGATTGCCTCTTCCTGTAGTAAAGTTGGGCCACACCAATCAGGAGCTGTGTGTCAAAGCAACTCCTGATTGGTGTAGCCCGACTTTACTACAGGAAGAGGCGGTCGAAGCAGACCACGAGTAATTTTCTTCACCCGCCGGCACTCCAGCTGCCCTCTCCTGCCTTTTGACAGGCAAAAAACCACATTCACGGTTTTTCAAAATTCATGGGGGGTTCCTGGAATGGAACCCCTGCAAATTTTGGGGGAGTACTATATAACTTAATCACTACCAAACTTACAAATCACTTCAAACAAAATCAAATTGTATTATATTCTAAAACCAAATTCATTTCAAGTAAAATTTATCTGTGATACCTACCAGATCAAAAATCGCCATACTTCAACGATGCACACACCTGCAAAGCAAAAGCTATTTTATCTCTATGTTATGCTATGTCTATACTGTAAATGCTGAAGTTTAAACCCCCTATGTCTGACAAGTCTGTATTTCCCACTAAAGTTTGTCCTGCTTATAATGTGAATGTACTCTTATAACCCATTCTGGGCTCCTTTGGGAGAACAACATAAAACACCTCCAGATAAGCAAAATGAGGGGCTCAGCGGCCCCAGCATATCACCTCTTGATCCCCAGAGAATAGCAAGAGAAGCTCGACAGCTCTATTACATTCTCTCTCAATGGGTGGTGATAGGTTGAGACTGCCAAGTCCCTCTTGTTTTTCAGAGGTTTGCCAGTTAGTGGCATCAACTTCAGCTACCAATGTAGCACAATGAGCATGCTCAGTTCATGCACAAGATCTATGCATGCTTGTGATGCTAATGTCAAGCTGCTGCTATCATCCTTTTCTGACAAAAAATAACACAAGTCCACTTTGAAATAAGTCAACTCTTCATTCAAAATAATATTTTTAAAAAAAAATTTTTTTTAAATATGATGTGCTCAGACCCATAACCAAAATGGCTAAGGATAGGCAAGGATTGCCTGGGACCATCATAGCCACATCAATGTCCCAATATCTCCAGTATACTTATCTTTATAGTGTGACTGGTGGTTCTTCCATTTCACGACTTGTCTCGCCACCTGGACATTAACACCCTATTTAGTACAATGCAAGTACTATGGCAAGCGTTAGCAGTGAACTGGAGAGATTAAGATCATACTCTATTTACTCTGACTTAAGAGCAAGTTTCATGACTGTCATGGTATGCACAAAAATAGTCCATCTGGAGAAATGCCCCTGTGTAATGTGTCAAAAATAAGACAGCATTAATTTTAATTATTTATGATATAAATTATCTGATCTCTTAGGCAGGGGTTCTCAACCTAGTCCTCAGGAATACACCAAGCCAGTCTGGTTATGCTAGCCCTCAACATCAGCAAAACCAAAGTTATGATTTTTCCAGTCAAGGAAGGCCTTACACTTCCCTGCCCATAACAATAAAATCGGTCTCTGTTCAGAAAGTTACATTTATTAAACTTCTTGGTGTTACTTTCGAAGGAAAACTCTCTTTCTATGAACAAATAAGCTCAGTAGTTAAGAAATGCTTCTACCGTCTTCGAATGATCAGATCTCTTGCCACTATATTAGATCAATCATCATTAAATATCCTTATTCATCCGCTCATTATTTCATGCTTGAATTACAGCAATTCACTATACAAAGGAATCACTAAGAAAGAAATAAAACGTCTTCAAATTATTCAAAATACTGCCATAAAAATTATTTCTAATTATTTCAAATACGATCATGTTACACCTCTTTTGATCAAAGCTCACTGGCTTCCTATAGATCATCGAATCACCTACAAAATAATGTTGCTGAATTAAAAAACTAAAACTGCTGGCCAACCTGATTTTATTAACAGGCTGTTAATCCCCCCATCGTACATTGCATTCATCTAATCAAAACTTGCTATCCATCCCCTCTTTAAGATACGTTAACACTATGCGCAATAGCATCTTTTCTGTTATGGCCCCTACCATCTGGAATTCAGCACCAAATTATATAAGAGAAATTACATCCTTTGACAAATTTAAAAGTAACTTGAAGGCTTTCCTTTTTAAAGAAGCAGATGACGTATAATAGTCCTTTTAAGGACGGCATTGGAAATCTGTTCCTTGCCATTTTACCATCATTTTAGCTTATTTTATATTATTCTAGACTATTTATATTTTGTTCCTCTTCCTTTTGGGTTTTTTTTCCTCTTCCCCTCTCTTTCTCTTTATATATATTGTATTTCTGTCCATTTCCATCCTGTGTCGGTAAGTTAATGTTTGTCAGTGCGTCTGATTGTTTGTAGCATTGTTTGCTATTTATAAAAAGGGAGGAAAAGGCTGAGCCTGGGAAGCTTAGTTTCTTCTTTTTTTCTTTCTGTAGCTAGCTGGTGCGGGTGGTTGAAGGCACCGGGAGGCGAGCGGAGAGGAGAGAGGAGCAGCGTGGGCGAGGGCAGGCAGGTCGGAAGGCAGGCGGACAGCGTGGGGTAGCGGCGAGAGGAAGCTCCGCCCACCCCCCAGCGTCACAGCAGCGTCGGAAAGCCCAGACTCCCCCTTAAAAGGGAGGAAAAGGCTGAGCCTGGGAAGCATAGTTTTTTCTTTTTTTCTTTCTGTAGCTAGCTGGTGCGGGTGGTTGTAGGCACCGGGAGGCGAGCGGAGAGGAGAGAGGAGCAGCGTGGGCGAGGGCAGGCAGGTCGGAAGGCAGGCGGACAGCGTGGGGTAGCGGCGAGAGGAAGCTCCGCCCATCCCCCAGCGTCACAGCAGCGTCGGAAAGCCCAGACTCCCCCTTAAAAGGGGGCGAGCCAACGGCGCGCGGCCGTTCGGCGCGCGGCGAAGGCGAGCGGCAAAGGCGCTCGCCTTAGCGAGAGCGCCTTTGCGAAGGAGCCTTGCGAGGGAACCAGAAACGCCAAGTAATTCACTTTTCTCTTTTCTCGTTTCTCCTTTCTATTTTCTCTCTCTTACCCACAGCAGGAGCACACCAGCACTTCACGAGAGCAATGGAGGACCCAGGAGCCCAGAGGTACTTTCCAGTATACTGCACAGAGTGTAATATGTACGACTACCTCCCCTTGGGAAGGCGGGAGTACATATGCAGTCGGTGTCAGGAACTGGAAAGCCTGAGGATGGAGGTCGGCAGATTGAGGGTCAAGGTCCAGGAACTCGAGGGACTGGAGGGACTGAGCAACACAGAGGAGACGAACTGGTCAACCAATGACACAGACGGAGCAGACCCCATGGTGGACCAGGTGAGGGACCTCGAGAGATTCATCGAGGAGGCCTATAGGAGGAAGGTGGAGGAACAGGACCATCAGCTGCACAGACATATGTTGGCAGACGAGACCCAGGATCCACAAGGCGACACCGGGGAAGGACCTAGCGGAGGAATCACGCAAGAGGAGGAGACCGTGACCCACCGGGACCCCGAGGGAGAGACACCACATTACACTGAGGACACAGACCTGAGACAGAGGAGGTTGCTGAGGAAAGGGAAGTCTGCTATTGTGGTGGGAGACTCGATCTTGAGAGAGGTAGATAGTCACGTAGCTGGAGGAAGGGAGGACCGGCTGGTGACTTGTCTCCCAGGGGCCAAGACACGAGATGTCACTGATAGGATCGAGAGGATCCTGGACGGAGCAGAGACAGAGGAGACTGCGGTGATAATCCACATCGGAACGAATGATGTGAGCCGGAGGAACTTCAGCATGGCCACACTGACTGACCAGTTCAGGGTCCTGGGACGAAAGCTGAAGCGGAGTACCCGGAGGATAGCATTCTCGGAGATCCTGCCTGTACCGAGAGCAGATGCAAAGAGGCAGGCAGACCTCCAGGCTGTGAATGCATGGTTGAGGAGATGGTGCCAGGAGGAGGGCTTCCACTTTGTGAGGAACTGGACGTCCTTCTGGGGAAAGAGCAAGCTCTACCGGCGGGACGGCCTGCACCTGAGCACAGCGGGAACTAGACTACTGGCAGCCAATGTGAGGAAGGAGATCGAGAGGGCTTTAAACTGAGGAGAGGGGGAAAGCCGACAGCTGATCTGATGTTGACGCTTCGGACAACAGCATCCAGAACAGATGCTGAACGGGCTGACTGCAAGGAGGAAGTAGAGAGACCGGTGGATCTTATGATCAGACAGCGAGGGAAACATCAGGTAAAGGGAGCTTGCTGGGAAGAGACTAAGGGGCATAGAGACACAGGGGGACTGGGTGGCACGAGGGCGAAAACTGAGGGCAATATAGGGGTGCCACAAGGCGAAGGGGATCAAACAGAGCCTCAAGGGATGATAGCCCAGGAGGAGACCGGTAGGGCTAGAAAACCCAGAGGAGAAGCTGGGGAGAGGGGTGGCGGAAATGTGGGGAAACCGAAAGCTGCGAGAGTAAAGGCTAAGGGCAAAGCAGAAGCACAGGGAACAGGAGAACTGCCCGAAATTCAAGGGGAGGCGGCCCAGGTAAATAAGGAGGTGGAAGAAAAACGACAGGACCTGCGGTGCTTATACGCCAATGCAAGAAGCCTCATGGCCAAGATGGGTGAACTAGAGGTCGTAGCCAAGGGGGAGGACCTGGATATAATTGGAATTACAGAAACATGGTGGACAGAGGAAAATCAATGGGATGTGGCGCTGCCAGGGTACAAGCTCTACAGGAGGGACAGGACCCACAAGAAGGGGGGAGGCATAGCACTATATATAAAGGACTCTATCTACTCGGTCGGGATGGATATGGCAAAGAAGGCAGAGGGGCTGGAATCGCTATGGGTCAAATTGCCGAGAAACAAGGGTACAGACATAAAACTGGGGCTGTACTATCGCCCACCTGGTACGCCGGAGGAAATCGGACACGACTTGGAAGCTGAACTGAGACAAGAATGCAGGACTGGAAGTGTAACAGTGATGGGGGACTTCAACTACCCGGGGATTGACTGGAGTACGGGTCACTCCAACTGCACTAAGGAAACAGGATTTGTAGAAGCTGTGAGGGACTGCTTCATGGAGCAACTAGTCAAGGAACCAACACGAGAGAGTGCTACTCTTGACCTCATCTTAAACGGATTAGGGGGGCCTGCAAGAGGGGTAGAAGTGGGAGGACCACTAGGCAACAGTGACCACAACGCGATCCGATTCACATTAGAAAGGGGGACACCCACAGTAAAGAGGACCGCAACAACTGCGCTCAACTTCAGGAAAGGGAACTATGTTGCTATGAGGGAAATGGTGGGGAGGAAGCTCAAAAACGTCCTTAAGATGGAGACTGTAGGAAGCGCCTGGACCCTATTCAGGGACACCCTGCAGGAAGCACAAAGAATGTACATCCCAAGTTTCAGGAAAGGTGGAAAGAACAAGCGGTCAAAAGACCCGGTTTGGATCTCAACAGAAGTAAAGAGGGCAATAAACGACAAGAAAGTGTCCTTCCGGAGATGGAAAAAGGACCCAACGGAGGAAAATCACCAGGCGCACAGGAAATGCCAAAAGGAATGCCACCGAGAGGTTAGAAAAGCAAAAGGGAAATATGAAGAGGGGCTGGCCAGGGAGGCGAAAAACTTCAAGGCATTCTTCAGTTACGTAAAGGGGAAGCGACCAGCGAGAGAGGAGGTGGGGCCGTTGGACGATGGGGATAGGAAGGGAGTGATCAAGGAGGATAAAGAGGTAGCTGAGAGGTTGAACACGTTCTTCTCGTCGGTTTTCACGAGAGAAGACACATCTAATATACCAGACTCAGAGGAACTCATGAGTGGGGAACAGGCTGAAAAATTAGAACACATAGAGGTAAGTAAGGAGGATGTCCTCAAGCAGATAGACAGGTTAAAATGTGGCAAATCGCCGGGCCCGGATGGGATCCACCCAAGGGTTCTGAAAGAACTAAGACAAGAAATAGCGGGCACAATCCAGCATGTTTGCAACCTATCCTTGAAAACTGGAGAGGTACCAGAGGACTGGAAATTGGCGAATGTCACACCTATCTTCAAGAAGGGATCGAGGGGTGACCCCGGAAACTACAGGCCGGTGAGCCTGACTTCAATTATAGGGAAGATGGTGGAAGCTATGATCAAGGATGGTATTTGCGAGCATATCGAGAGAAATGGCCTACTGAGAACAAGCCAGCATGGATTCTGTAAGGGAAGGTCATGCTTAACGAACCTTCTGCACTTCTTTGAGGGAATAAGCAGTCGGGTGGACAATGGGGAACCTATAGACATCATTTACCTTGATTTTCAAAAGGCTTTCGACAAGGTGCCACATGAAAGGCTGCTTAGGAAACTGTGGAACCACGGGGTGGGAGGGGATGTGCACAGATGGATCGAGCACTGGTTGTCGGGTAGACTGCAGAGGGTCGGAGTAAAGGGACAATACTCTGACTGGCGGGGAGTCACGAGCGGTGTGCCACAGGGATCGGTGCTGGGGCCGTTACTCTTCAACATATTTATCAATGACCTGGAAAAAGAGGCAAAGTGCGAGGTTATAAAATTTGCAGACGATACCAAACTGTGTGGCAGAGTTAGGTCTAGGGAGGAGTGTGAGGACCTGCAAAGGGACCTGGACAAGCTGGAAGACTGGGCAAACAAATGGCAAATGCGCTTTAACGTGGAAAAATGCAAGGTCATGCATATAGGTAAAAAGAACCCGCTGTTCAAATACAAATTGGGGGGGGCATTATTGGGAGACAGCAGTCTTGAGAGAGACTTGGGTGTGCTGGTAGATGCATCACTGAAGCCATCTGCACAGTGCGCAGCAGCCTCGAAAAAAGCCAACAGAATGCTGGGCATCATAAAGAGGGGCATAACAACCAGGACGCGGGAAGTCATCATGCCATTGTATAGAGCTATGGTGCGTCCACATCTGGAATACTGCGTTCAATATTGGTCGCCGTACCTCAAGAAGGACATGGCGGTGCTTGAGAGAGTCCAAAGGAGAGCAACGAAACTGGTAAGAGGGCTGGAACACTGCCCATATGCCGAGAGGTTGGATAGGCTGGGGCTCTTCTCTCTGGAAAAAAGGAGGCTCAGGGGAGATATGATAGAGACCTTCAAGATCATGAGGGGCATAGAGAGGGTGGATAGGGACAGATTCTTCAGGCTGAAGGGGTCAACAGGCACGAGGGGGCATTCGGAGAAACTGAAGGGAGATAGGTTCAGAACAAATGCAAGGAAGTTTTTCTTCACCCAAAGGGTCGTGGACACTTGGAATGCGCTACCGGAGGAAGTGATCAGGCAGAGTACGGTACAGGGATTCAAACAAGGATTGGACGGATTCCTGAGGGATAGGGGGATCGTGGGATACTGAGAGAGGTGCTGGGATGTAACACAGGTATAGAAAGCAAACCAAGTAATAAGTATAGAAATCCGACCAGGTCGTGCATGTGCAAGACCAGAGGGTTAGGACTTCGATGGGAAGATAAAACTCAATGGGAAACCAAGGTGGCAAGGGGGCCCCTTCTGGTGTCTCAGACAGGCCGTGACCTGTTCGGGCCGCCGCGGGAGCGGACTGCTGGGCAGGATGGACCTGAGGTCTGACCCAGCGGAGGCACTGCTTATGTTCTTATGTTCTTATGTTTTGAATGTACAGTACATTCTTATTATACCCTGTTTTTATATATTATGTAAAACCGCTTTGAATTTTGATAAGGTGGTATATCAAATTTTTAAATAAACTTGAAACCTAAACCTAATATCCACAACAAATATACATGAGATCCATTTTATGTGCTACCTCCATTGTATGCAAATCTCTATCATGCATACTCATTGTGGATATCCTAAGAAATCTGAGCGGCTTGGTATGTCCCAAGGATTGGGTTGAGAACCCTGTCTTAGCAGAGCATGTATAGGTTGTAAAATAAAATCAGGTTTTGTCTGTACAGATCCCAAACAGTTTCCAGCCAAGGGTATGTTTTCATGTTTTACATTACATTACTGATTTCTATTTCGCCTCAACCTTGCAGTTCTGGGCGGATTACAAAAGGGACATCTGGACATTTCCAGGATGATTACAAATAGACTTATTTGAGAAGAAGAACATTTCCAGAGGAGTTACAAGAAGAATGGTGTAGTATAGTTTAGGGAATGGGTTATGGCAAGGAGGATTGGGCTATTCCAGTGGATATACAATTCGGGATGCTGTACAGATAGGATATAGTGCAGTTTCAGTATATATGCAGTTAGGGAAGCAGTTGACAAGCTTGGGCTTTGAGGGAAAGGGTAACTGGTGAAGAAGGGAGGCTGGGGGAGTCACACTGAGGGGAATCCAGGTTGGAGTTATGACATCTATATAAATTTTTTTAATAGATGGGTTTTGATTTCTTTGCGAAATGATTTGAAATCGCTTGTTGTCATCAGCAGGTTGGAGATGGAGTGGTCCAATTTTGCTGCTTGCATCACTAGTAGACTGTCAAACATCTTCTTATGCTGGGTGCCTTTGAGTGGGGGGTAGGTAAATGGAGTCTTAGATCTTCTTTGTCTAGCGGCGAGGTTTTGGTTCAGGCGGTTGTTTAGGTAATTGGGGGCTGAGCCATTTATTGCTTTGAATAATAGACAGTATAATTTGAATTGGATTTGCGCTTGTATTGGTAACCAGTGTGTGTCTAGGTAGGCAGTGGTGATGTGGTCAAATTTTCTTAGCGAGTAGATCAGTCTGAGTCACTAAGAAAATTTGACCACGTCACCACTGCATACCTAGACTCACACTGGTTACCAATACAATGTTTTCTAAGACAGCTTTGCTAACAAATGCCATCAAAACAAGTCGGCGATCAGCTTCGGCCAACTACAGGCATCCACTGTTTTGCAGTTAAGATCTTTTTCTTTCTGTTCCATACTCACACTAGATTAATTAATCAAGCGATAATGCTTATATTAGCGATTTCCAGCTGCAGACTGCTGGCAGTCCATCAGGCCATGACAAGGGTCTGCTGGAAGAGAGGCAAAAGCTGGCCTCTTCATGAAGATGTAACAAATATGGGCCAAGAGCAGGAGCAGTGAAGGAATCAGTGGCAGACCACAAGCACCACGAGCAACTGCCCCCAGTGGGTTAGAAGCAGCAGCTGCTCATGCAGAAGAGAAGCAGGAGCAATAGTGGCACAATAAGCGGTTAGTCTGCCATGCTAGGCTATGCTTGTATATACAGAACTATGTTTGTTATGCAATGCTCATCATGTTATGTTACACCATACCATGTTTGTCATGTATGTAAACTTGTAGCCCATTCTGAGTTCTCCTGGGACGATGGGATATGAAACCAAATAAATAAATTAGTCCGCGGATACAACATGGTTCTGCTGAACCCTTTATCATCAGGTTGATATATTTAGAAGTTCAGTTTGACAAACAACCCAGATGCTTAAAAGCTGCTACTACTACTTATCATTTCTATATTGCTGCTAGACATATGCTACCCTGTACATTACAGCATTCAAGAGACAGTCCCTGCTCAGTAGAGCTTACAATTTAGTCAACGGACAAACAGGACAAGAAGGGGGTTAGGGATTTTCTCTGGCAGTGTTGATTGGCTGGTAGATCTCTGATGCCTCAATAGTTTTTTTCGAGTCCCAGATGAGAAATAAAATCAGGAAGGAAGTGTAATCTTTAAATAATCCAGGGCTCAAAACAATGTTGCATTGTAAAATAGATGATCAGGTTAGCCAGGTCCTCAGCAGAGAAGAGGACATATGTGATGCATGAGTAAGATACTGTAAGAATGGCCTTACTGTGTCAGACTAGTGATCCATCTAGCCCAGTATCCTGTCTTCACAAGTCACAAGGTCACAAGCACCTGGCAAAAACCTAAATATTAGCAACATTCTATGCTACCAATCCAGGGCAAGCAGTGACTTCCTCCATGTCTGTCTCAATAGCAGACTATGGACGTTTCCTCCAGGAACTTGCCCAAACCTTTTTTTAAAGCCAGCTATGTTAACCGCTCTAACCACATCCTCTGGCAATGCATTCCAGAGCTTAACTATTGTCCGTGTGAAAATATATTTTCTCCTGTTGGTTTTAAAAGTACAGTATCTCCCTGTAACTTCATCGAGTGTCCCTAGTGAGGGAGGCTAACATTTAAGTGGGAGAATGATTGAAGCAGGTCATCTTTAACAATTAGATGTACTAGGTAGTGTGCATAGAACATGTCTATCGTTTAGGACAATTCAAAGCCACAGATTCGAAACTTTTAAATTATGTGCACAAATAAAAGATCTTGAGGGCTTTTAAGCTTTAGGATTTCTCCACAGCGGTTTTGACCAAGCACATCGCATTTGTGCCAATATGCAGTCTTCTTCATGCCAAAAAGGTGTTACAAAGTACTAAGTGGAAGTGTATCCACACTTTTGCACCTGAGGAAAGATGTTAGGTCTTCCTTTGTACTATGTAGACATAATCTAAACTAAACTAAACCTTAGGTTTGTATACCGCGCCATCTCCGCGAGCGCAGAGCTCGGCACGGTTTACAGAAGTTAAGAGGAAAGGAACTACAATGAAGGGATATAGGAGAGGGACTGAGAAGATAGAGAGGGACAGGATACTAGAGAACGGGAGGTGATTAGATTTTTGAAAAGAGCCAAGTTTTCAAGTGTTTGCGGAAGGATTGGAAGGAGCGGGGATGAGAGGTTGTTCCAGAGTTCTATGGTTCTAAAGGGGAGGGATGTTCCAAGTTACAGTACTACAGGTGGGGCTTAACCAATGACCTGTATAGGGGCATTAACACCTCCTTTTCTTCTGCTGGTTATGCCTCTTTCTATACAGCCCAGCATCTTTCTGGCTACAGCCACCACCTTGTCACACTGTTTCATTGCCTTCAGATCCTTAATATTCTTCTCCCTGTCCATGCATATCAACCTCTCATCACATACAGCTCCCTCGGATTTCTACTCCTCAACTGCATCACTCTGCATTTCTTCACATTGAATTTTAATTGCCAAACATTAGACTATTATTCTTTTTTGCAGACTCTTTTTCATGTTTTCCACTTCCTCCTGGATGTCTACTCTGTTACAAATTATGGTATCATCTGCAAAAAGACAAACCTTATCTTCTAACCCTTCAGCAATGTCACTTACAAATATGTTGAACAGAATCGGCCTCAACACTGATCTTTGTAGCACCCCACTACTCACCTTTCCTTCTTACGAATGAATTCCATTAACCACCATTTCTGGCTTCTGTCTGTCAACCAGTTTCTAATCCAATTCACCACTTTGGGTCCTAAATTCTGACTGTCAAGTTTATTAAAGAGCCTCCTATGTAGAACAGTGTCAAAGGCTTTGCTGAAATCCAAGTAAATTACTTCTAGCACACAAGCTTGATACAATTCTCTGGTCACCCAGTCAAATAATTCAATCAGATTTGTTTGGCACGATTTACCTTTAGCAAAGCCATGTTGCCTCAGATCTTGTAACCAATTGGATTCTGGGAAATTCACTATCCTTTCCTTCAGTAAAACTTCCATTATTTTTCCAACAATCAAAGTGAGGCTTACTGGCTTGTAGTTTCCCCCTTCATCTCTGCAAACACTTTTGTGAAGAAGGATCACATCCATTCTTCTCCAATCCCATGGAACCTCTCCTGTCTCCAAGGAGTTATTGAACAAATCTTTAAGAGAACCTCGCTGAGCTTCCTCAGTATCCTGGGATGGATGCCTTCTAGTCCCATTGTTTTATCCACCTTCAATTTTTCAAGCTATTCATAACCAGTGCAGTATCCACCCCACTCTCGTGTGTGTAATTTTACCAGCTAATTGTGGTGTTTCTCCAGAATTTTCTTCTGGAAACATAGAGCAGAAGTATTCATTAAGCAAGTTAGCTTTTTCCTCATCAGTCTCCACCTAGTGGTTTGTAACTTCTTTCAGTCTCACAATTCCATTTTTTTGCCTTCCTCCTTTCAATTATATACCTGAAAAAAAATCTCTCTTACTCTTTTTTAAAATTCTAGCCATTTGCTCTTCCGCTTGTGCCAGACGTGTCTCTCTCTTGGCTTCTTTCAGTTTCATCAAATTCTAGCCATTTGCTCTTCCGCTTGTGCCAGACGTATCTCTCTCTTGGCTTCTTTCAGTTTCATCCGGCATTCCTTTCTGTGTTCCTCTTCTTGAGTATTTTTGTATTTCACAAACGTCAACTCTTTTGCCTTTATTTTCTCCACTTCTTTGGGAAAATCATATTGGTTTCCTTTTTCTCTTGCTTTTGTTTATTTTCCTCACATAAAGGTCGGTAACCAATTTTATTGCTCTTTTTAGTTGGACCATTGTTTTTCCACTTCTCTTATATCATACTATCCTATCAGCTCTTTCTTCAGGTACTCCCTCATTTTACTAAAGTCTGCATGTTTGAAATCCAGGACTTTTTTGTGCGGCTGCCATCCACCTTTAGCTGTTATATCAAACCAAACTGTTTGATGATACACTTTCACCATTTGTGAGCAACAGGATCCAGCATTGCTTCTTCTCTCATGGGTTCGTTACCATTTGCCCAAGGAGCGCATTTTGAAAAGCATCCAAAATCTCTCTGCTTCTTTCTGATTCCGCAGACGGAACTTTCCAATCCACATCTGGCAAGTTGAAATCACCCAGAAGTAGCACCTCCCCTTTCTTTCCAAACTTCTGGATATCTACAACCAGATCTTTATCGAGTTGCTCTGATTGTGTCAGAGGTCTGTAGACTAGAGAATGACATGGAGAAAAAATTTGTCCCCGTCTCCACAAGATCAATCTGTTTCCGCAAGCTGTCCTCATCCTCGTAAAACATCTGATCCCATCCACCCAAGCCTCAAATAGTTATGATTTTATACTGAACTTATTTTATTAAAGTATAAAAATAAACAATATTCTGTATAATTGTCATTTTATAAACACAAATAATACAGAGCAAGGATCAATAAAACCCCTGTCTTCCCTCCCTTTCACAAATATCCCCTCCACTATCAAGAAAACTGAATAAGCCAAATTATTACAGAATGCTACACAGAAAAATCATGCCAACAGAATACCTCAGGGGTTCGCACTGAGAAGCATTTTTTTCATGCTTTTATCCACAGCCTAACAAACTTTGGAATCTTTCATACGTTGTGCTCCACATGGTTCATCATAAAAGGAACACTTCAGACCCCTGTATCAAAACATAGACCATGAGGGGTCCTCATTTCTCAGTAACAAGGTGGACCACTTACATACAACGTTTTATTGATTAAAATAAAGTTCCTACATCGAGTACATCAGTTCTGCAGTTTTTTAAAAAAAATTTCTCTGATTGTAACTTGCCATAAGCACAGGTTTGCAAAGGTATTAAAATCTAGAGCCAGCAAGTTACATTTCAACTATTTAGGTAGAGATCCATGACATAATTCAAGAGAGCACACCCTAAAGTTCTATTACATGTTATGTGAAAAAAGATATATAACCAAGGTATATTACAAGAGTAACAGTCAAAACCATTTCAGTAAGCAAAACAGTGGAGTTATTTAACCAAATTTGTCGAAGCTGATCCACCATAAATTTTACATATATTGTTTGTAGGCATTTTTTGTACATGGACAGTGCCAAAGGAGGCAGCAATGTACAGAGTTATGCATTTTCAAAACTATGCTTTTATTTGACACATAAAAAGGAGATGCAAATCTATACAAGTAGTATTTCTTTGGATGATATTCAAAGTTAAATTATGTATAGTATTGGTTTGTTTAATTTAGCTCATGATGGGAATAGTGGTAGGGGAGGGGTATTACGATCATATAATGTAAAGCACTGCAGATGATTCAAAATGCTGCTGCAAGGTTGATTTGTAGTCTGAGAAAATCCGACCATATAACACCATGGTTGAAGAAACTTCATTGGCTGTCTGTACGATTACGTATTATTTTTTAATACCGCCTAGAAGGTTGATTGGGCGGTATAAGAAATTTTAAATAAACTTGAAACTTTTTAAAAAACTTAAGACAACAGTGTTAGTGTTTAAGGTCATTTAACCAAGGGATCCCATGTTATCTGTCACAGGCTATGGCACTTTATAGGCCACAAAGAGCATTACAATCCGTGGGAGGGGCAGTACTATTGTCACTGACAGGCTTCTCAGCAGTGCACTATGAGAGTACTAGGTCTTCCGCTATCTCTTTCATGGGCGTGACGCTGTGGAATAAATTGAATGGACTGCTAAGAGCTCTTGTAGATTTTTAAAAGTTTAAGAAACTCCTAAAAACTACATTATTCGTAGAAGCATTACATGTACTTTTGGCTGCATGTTGTCCTGCTACTTTCCTCCTTATAGATAGGCACGGGTCTGCCTGCTGTATTACATTATGTAGATAATATTTTGTGACTCTTTGCATTGGTACGGCATGCATGTTTCTTGCCGTAACATTTATTGTACTTTATATACTAAACACAATAAAAAATTTTGAACTAAAAAAAAAAAAAGTCTATCCTTGGTTATGAATGTTCAAGTATTGATATGTTGAGTGCCGTAAATAATAGCTGATATGAAGTAATTGCTGTATTTATTATTTGTATAATATGTTTTGTATGTCCTTTCTTATGACTTTTTTTGTAAAACTGCCTAATTATAGGCAGTTAAGAAATCTTTTAAATAAATAACTAGGGCAACTGCCAACTGGTCAGAGAGAGCCCTAAGCCAGCTAGAAGTTCCCTTCAGGGCCATCCAGGTGGGCTGCTGCTTCCTGCCTTCAGCTGCACTTGTTCTTTGCAGGGATCTGGGCAGCGGCTCTTACATGCTGCACATGGCTGACCCGCAAGCCTTCCCTCTGATGTCAGCTCTGATGTTGGAAAGATGGCTTCCGGGTCAGCCGCGTGCAGCGGACAAGACCCGCTACCTGAATCCCTGCAAAGAACAAGTGTGGCTGAAGGCAGGCAGTGTTGGTCTCATGCGCTGGTCTGTTTTCTTTTGTCTTCTCTTAACTCACTTGCCAGGGTCGCATGACCATTTGACATTTCTTCTTTCTCCATGATCACCATCCATCTTCTATCTCTGTGTATGTATTGTTCCTCATGATCAGCATCTTCCTTCTCTATGTCTGTAATATGCCCCTTTCTAGTATTTCCCCTGTGTCTATCTCCCTGCCTTCATCATCTCACCATTATATGATGCCCTCCCCCTGTGTACAGATAGTGGGGAAAGAGAGAGAGATCCAACGTGCATCTCTCCCACTCCCTCTACTGCCACATCCAACGTTTCTCCCTCTCTCATCTCCCGGATCAAGTGCAGCAATTTTCACCACTGCCCACCAGCTCCATGTCCAACATTTCTCCTTCTATCGCCCCTCTCCACATATTTATAAATGATCTGGAAATTGGAATTACGAGTGAGGTGATTAAATTTGCAGATGACAGAAAACTATTCAAAGTTGTCAAACTTTGACAGGCAGACTTCAGGGAATTGGAAGACTGGGCATCCAAGTGGCAGATGAAATTTAATGTGGACAAATGCAAAGTGATGCACATTGGGAAGAATAATTCAAATCACAGTTACCAGATGCTAGGGTCTAACTTAGGGGTCAGCACCCATGAAAAAAATCTAGTTGTCATCATACACAATTCATTGACATTTTCCACCCAATGTGTAGCAGTAACCAATAAAGAAAACAGAATGCTAGGAATTATTAGGAAAGGATGGAAAATAAGACCTCTCCCTCCATCACTATGTCCAGCATTCCAACCCTTCAATCTATCCCTCTTTTCCCTCTCCACTACCATATTCACCATTTCTCCTTCTCATCCTTCTCTTCCCCATGTACCTCACTCCTCTGTCTCTATGCCCAACAATTTTCCTCTTTCTTTCTCCATGTGCACTTCTTTCCTCTCACTCACTCATGCCCAACAATTTTCCCTTTCTACTCCCTCCCTCCTATGTCCCAAGTTAGTGCCCCCTTCCTTCCTCCCTTGTGTCCCAAATTCAAGCCCCATCCTTTCCTTTTTTGTCCCAAGTTCATGCCCCCCCTCCCTGCATTCTAGCCTTTGTCCCTAATTTGTGCTCCTCCCAAGTCACAACGCGCTCCTTTCCCCCCCCTCCTTTCTCCCATGTTCATATCCCCTCTCTCCCTTACCTGTTTCCTTCCAGGCTGCACTCGTTCCCTTCAGGGCCATCCATCTGGGCTGCTCCTTCCTGCCTTCAGCCGCACCTGTTCTTTGCAGGGATGTGGGCAGCGGTTCTTGCATGCTGCATATGGCTGACCCGCAAGCCAGATGGATTCCGGGTCAGCTGCTTGCAGCGGGCAAGAACTGCTACCTGCATCACTGTAAAGAATAAGTGTGGCTGAAGACAGGAAAGAGCAGTTCACCTGGAAGAACTGCTGAGGTAACTGGGATCCTCGGCTGACCCGGAAGGCTTCCCTCCGACAACAGCTCTGACATCGGAGGGAAGCCTTCCGGGTCAGCTTTGGTGGAGGGGGGGCATGCTGCTGGAGGGCAGGAAGGAGGCCTTTTTACAAATGGAATCTCCTGTGGTGGTGGCGAACAACAGTGGCTCCACATTGGGGAAGAAGGGGACGGGAGATTCACGCACTGGTTAATGGCGGTAAGGAACGAGGAGGGTGCTTCCAACTGTGGTGACAAAGCTTTTCATCATTCTCGTGGGCGCTGAAAAGTTTTGTTCCTGTGTCTGCAGCGAGTCAGGCTTTGGTGTCTCTAGCAACAATATCTAAATAAATAAGTCTGCTTCTAACATCAAGGCCTGCAGATCATGAACTTTGTTGCTTAAACTGTGAGCATTTGTGGTCACTGCTTTCTAGTTACCTTTCAGTGGTACTCTCATTTTTTGTCCAGTCTCACTTACTACTACATTAGTAAGAAGTGAATTGCTATCTTTACTACTGTGACATCTTGTCTTTTGCTGGGGGTGGCCACCAAAAGTGTCCTGCATCTGTATGCCACCCCCTCCTTCTAGTTTAAGTGCCTAGAAACATATTGCCTGAATTTCTTAGCAAGGATTCTTTTCCCTGCCATAGTAAGACGCAGCCCATTACAATATAGGCTTTTGGTTTTCCATGTGTTGCCCCATCCTCCTATGTACCTAAAGCCTTCTTGGTGACACCAGGCTCTGAGCCATCTATTGAAGTTCTCAGTATATATATGCCTCAATGGATAACAATGAAAGTCCATACTGCATATCTGGCCCCTCTTTTCCCCCCAATATAAATAGTAGAGAGTGGCACTGAGTGGGTTGGAAGCTCATGTTGAAGAAATTGAACAAGATCAAAAAAGTTAATAAATAAAAAAATAAAAGACATGTCATAAAAGTCTTCAGCTAGTAGTTCTGGATTTTAGCAATAAGGTTCTTCAGTTAAAGTTGAGGCCCTATGAACCCCAAGTATGATTTGGTTGTTGAAAACCTTATGTCCATGAAATTCAATCTCATAGGTTATGTAGTCCAAGGTACACAGAGTAGAAAACCATCTATTATTCCATGAACTAATGACAGAGGTGACCTTGTTCCCACATAGCACAGAATATATGGTAAAAGGATCACAAAAAACATAGCAGCAGTGTTGCTGTTTTGTCCGTTTCACTGGACATTTGAAATAACTGCTTTTCTAACTTCTTGAAATGAAAGCACAAATTGCTTTGGACTGTATTAACCTCTCCTCTTCCCCCTTCTGGAATTCTTAAATTGACAATTACCTAACTTGCCCTGTTTGAACATTTTTGGGACTTCAATTTATCAGTATTTAATTGGAGAAACTCCCATTTTTTTTCCAGGTGAATCTGAGAGCACTATACTTCAGTCACAAAAATGACAATTTGATACCAAGGTTAACAATGGAAAAACTTACTTAGAATTAACATAAGCCTTTCAAAGAAAGCTGTATTTTCCCCAAATGATATTTGCT
The DNA here is from genome assembly GCF_902459505.1 of Geotrypetes seraphini. Lineage (NCBI taxonomy): Eukaryota > Metazoa > Chordata > Amphibia > Gymnophiona > Dermophiidae > Geotrypetes > Geotrypetes seraphini. The sequence continues at coordinate 410,455,845 of NC_047084.1, read as the reverse complement.
CTTTCTCTAGCACTGAATGAAAAATAATTATTTGAGCCTTTACAAACTGTACTGTTGCTTGGGGGTGGTGGTAAATGGAGAAGCTAATTATTCTGCTTGTGCCACAATGTCCTGATTTGGACATGGCATACCAGCCGTTACACTGGCAGGCTGCATACTATACCAGGAAAGACAATGAAAGAAGATAAATTTTTCTCTCAAGTGGAAAAAAGATAAGCTAAATTTCCAACACAGTAAAACCTTGGTTTATGAGCATAATTTATTCCGAAACCATGTTTGTAATCCAAAACACTGGTATATCAAAGCAAATTTCCCTATAAGAAATAATGGAAGCTCAGACGATTTGTTCCACAACCCCAAAAGCACAGTTACTTACCGTAACAGGTGTTATCCAGGGACAGCAGGCAGATATTCTCACATGTGGGTGACGTCATCCACGGAGCCCCAGCGCGGACAGCTTTTCAAGCAAACTTGATTGAAGTTTCAAGTTTGCTATGCTGCACCACGCATGTGCATGCCTTCTTGCCCACTAGAAGGTACATCCCCACCTCGTGGTCCTCAGTTCCATAGCCAGCAAAGAAGCCATCCCCGGGGAGGAGGGCGGGTTGTGAGAATATCTGCCTGCTGTCCCTGGATAACACCTGTTACGGTAAGTAACTGTGCTTTATCCCAGGACTAGCAGGCAGCATATTCTCACATGTGGGTGACCTCCAAGCCAACCAAAAAAGGACAGGTGGGAGGATGGCAATTTAGGAAAACAGATTACGCAAAACCGACTGGCCAAACCGGCCGTCGCTTCTGGACAACGTATCCAGACAGTAGTGGGAGGTGAAAGTATGAACCGAAGACCAAGTGGCAGCCTTGCAGATGTACTCCACCGGAGTAGACCGGAGGAAAGCGACAGAAGCTGCCATCGCTCGGACTTTATGTCCCGTGACCCGACCCTGCAGTGCGAGACCAGCCTGAGCGTAGCAAAAAGAAATACAAGCAGCCAACCAGTTGGACAAGGTGCGCTTGGAAACCGGATGTCCCAACCGATTAGGGTCGAAGGACAAAAATAATTGAGGAACCTTCCGACGAGCCTGAGTGCGTTGAAGATAAAAAGCCAACGCCCTCTTACAGTCAAGCGTGTGAAGCGCCACCTCGCCAGGATGCGAGTGGGGCTTCGGAAAGAACACCGGAAGAACAATGGACTGATTGAGGTGGAAATCAGACACAACCTTTGGCAAAAATTTAGGATGGGTGCAAAGAACCACCTTGTCATGATGGAACACCGTAAAAGGCGGGTCCGCAACCAAAGCCTGCAGCTCACTGATCTGACGAGCGGACGTGAGCGCAAGTAAAAAGATCACCTTCCAAGAGAGAAACTTAAGATGAGATTTGTCAATAGGCTCAAAAGGAGGCTTCATCAGCTGAGCCAAAACCACATTGAGATCCCAAACCACAGGAGGAGGTTTCAGAGGAGGATGAACATTTACAAGCCCCCGCATGAAACGAGTCACCAGAGGATGAAGAGAGAGAGACCAACCCTCAAGATGCCGATGGAAAGCAGTAATAGCACTAAGATGCACCCGAATGGAAGTCGTCTTCAGCCCAGATTTGGACAAATGCAACAAATATTCCAGAATCGAAGACACCGGAACCGAACTCGGATCCAGACGGTGCGAGGAACACCAGGATGAAAATCTGGTCCACTTCTGGGAATAACAAAGCCGAGTCGAGACCTTGCGCGAGGCTTCCAAAACCTTCCTGACAGACTGAGAAACAGCAACCGAAGTCAAGGGGAAAGGAACCAAGCCGTTAGATGCAAGGACTGAAGATTGGGATGCAACAGCGAACCCCAACTCTGAGATAGCAGAGAGGGAAACACAGGCAGAAGCAAAGGCTCCCTGACACTGAGTTGAAGGAGCAGGGAGAACCAGTGTTGACGAGGCCAACGAGGCGCAATGAGAATCATAGTGGCTCTGGACGATTTGAGATGAACCAACGTCCTCAAGATCAGAGGGAAAGGAGGAAACGCGTAAAGGAACCTCCCTCCCCAGTCGAGAAGAAAGGCATCGGCCTCGAGACGGTCCGGGGAGTACACCCGAGAACAGTAGAGGGGCAGTTTGTGAGTCTCCGGGGAGGCAAACAGATCCACCTGAGGAGTCCCCCATCGGTCAAAGATCTCATGCAGAACTCGGGAGTTTAGCGACCATTCGTGCGGCTTGAGAAGACGACTGAGTTTGTCGGCCAGACAATTCTTCTCTCCCTGAATGTAAACCGCCCGAAGGAAGATGTTTTGGTAGACCGCCCATTCCCAAAGTCGCAGGGCTTCCTGGCACAGGGACCAAGAGCCCGTCCCCCCTTGCTTGTTCACATAGTACATTGCCACTTGGTTGTCCGTCCGCACGAGGACTACCTGATCGTGCAGCAGGTGGCAGAACGCTCGAGCCGCCAGAAAAATGGCACGAAGCTCTAACACATTGATGTGACAAAGACGGTCCTCCGCTGACCATAGACCTTGAGTCTGCAGACCGTCGAGATGAGCCCCCCACGCGTACTCCGAAGAGTCCGTGGTCAGGACCTTGCGATGCGGAGGGACGAGAAAGAGCAAACCCCCGGAAAGATTGGAAGAGTTGGTCCACCAACGGAGCGAGCGTCTCAAGGAAGGAGTCACTGTTACAGGAAAGGAGAGCGGGTCCTGATCCTGATGCCACTGGGAGGCCAAGGTCCACTGAGGAAGCCTCAGGTGCAAGCGGGCGAACGGTGTGACATGCACCATCGACGCCATATGGCCGAGTAGAACCATAAGACGCTGTGCCGACACCGAAGTTTGCAGCAAAATCTGGGAACTCAGGCGAAGCAGGGCCTCCAACTGCAGAGGCGGGAGGAACGCCCGTAGGCAAACCATGTCCAGCACGGCTCCGATAATCTGAAGGGATTGAGCCGGGCACAACTGAGACTTGGGAAAGTTCACTTCGAACCCCAGACGTTGAAGGAAGATGATAGTCTGTCGGGTCGCTGAGATAACTCCCTCCCTGGAAGAGGCCTTGATCAGCCAATCGTCCAGGTAGGGAAAGACCTGCAGACCCTGAGACCGCAGGGCCGCTGCGACAACTACCATACACTTTGTGAAGACTTGAGGGGACGAAGCCAGCCCAAAGGGGAGGACCCGATACTGAAGGTGCAAGTCCCCCACCTGGAATCGAAGAAACTTGCGGAAGGCGGGATGCACCGGAACATGGGTATAAGCCTCCTTCAGGTCCAGGGAGCACATCCAGTCCCCTGCTTCCAACAGAGGGTACAGGACCGGAAGCGACAACATACAGAACTTCTCTCGGACCAGGAACTTGTTGAGCTTCCGGAGGTCCAAAATGGGGCGCAAGTCCCCGGTCTTCTTTGGGACCAAAAAATAACGGGAGTAAACCCCCCGTCCCTGTTGTGTGTGGGGCACCGGCTCCACTGCCCGAAGTCTCAACAAGGCCCTGGCTTCCGAGAGGAGAAGAGGAAGCTGATGTCGATTGGAAGGAGCCGCGTCTGGCGGGCTTTCCGGTGGCGGCGTCAAGAAGTTGAGAGAGTAACCCTCCGAGATGACCCGGAGCACCCAAGCGTCCGAAGTTATCTGAGCCCATGTTGAATGAAAGGCCCGTAACCGGCCCCCGATGGGAAGCGGGTTCGGAGTCAATGCGGAGGGGGCCTGCCCCCATCCGCGCAGCAGGTCAAAAAGACGGCACGGGTTTAGACGCCCCTTGCGCCTGAGGCTTCTGTTGGGACGCTCTGCTCTGCTGAGTGGCACGCCAAGGCGGAGGCCTGGAAAACGCCGGCGTAGTCTTCTGCGGGTAGCGCCGCGGTGGCGGTCTGAACGGCTTCGGAGTCGCCACCCGGGGTTTGGGACGGACCAAGGAGGCGATGGAGCGCTCATGTTCCGACAGGTTTGGTCGCCGCCTCAAGTGATTCATCAAACAATTCAGAGTCGACACATGGCAAATTGGCCAGGCGTTCCTGCAGATTTGGGTCCATATCAACCGCGTGGAGCCACGCGAGACGGCGCATGGCCACCGCAAATGCAGAGACCCATGAGGACATCTCAAAGGCATCGTAAATAGCATGGAAAAGGTACAGACGCAGTTGAGACAAGGAGTCCATAAACTTGCCAAAGTCCCTCTTATGAGAATCCGGCATGACCCCGTGATAACGGGGCATCGCCTTCACCATGTGCTGCAAATAGGACGAGAAGGTGAAGGCATAATTAAGGACCCTGTTTGCCATCATTGAATTGTGGTAGAGGCGATGACCAAACTTGTCCAGGGTCCGCCCCTCCCGCCCAGGCGGGACCGCAGCAGAGACCCGAGAAGGCTGCGATTTTTTCAACGCCGACTCGACCAACAAAGATTGGTGGGACAACTGCGCCTTCTCGAACCCCTTACAGGGGACCGTACGGTACTTCGACTCCATTTTTGAAGGAACCGCCGTGACGGTCAGAGGGGAGTCCAAGTTCCTCAGAAACGTCTGGTGAAGCACCTTGTTCAAAGGCAGACGCGGAGACTCTCGCGGAGGAGATGGCAGATCTTGCTCCTACAAAAATTCCTTAGTATATTGAGATCCCGACAAAAGGTCGAGATCCAATGCCCTCCCCATGTCCAGAACAAATTTCGAAAAGGACGAGGGCCTCGAAGGCGGGGAAGGAGAACGGGAGGCCCGCGCCGCCAAAAAGGATGGGGAAGCCTCACGGGAATACCGGGGTCGACCAGTGCCAGACTCCGAGCCCAAGGACGCTGCACCAAACGACTTTGGTGGAGTCGGAGACCTCCGATGCCCCGAGGACCCCCTCTGGGAAGTCACCGGGGTACGAGGCACCGAGGCAAGCTCCCTCCCCCTTGGCGAGGGGTCCCTCGATAACCCACCCTCAGAGGAACGGAAAAGCCTCGGATTATCGAGGCGGAGCTCCGAGACGCGCAGGGTCTCCGTCCGGGTCGTTGAGGAGCGACCGCGTCGTCGAGGAGAGCCCCGATGGCATTTGGGCTTTTTTGCCTGACGCTTCGCCCAAGGCCGACCCGAGGGCAACGAGCCCCGGGAGGACCTCGACGATGAAGAGGTGGAAGAAATCCGCCGAACCCTACACACCTTGTCCCGAGGCCGCACACTCCGCTCAGGCTGGTCTACTACCGAGGTCGAGGGCAAGGACGAGTTCGAGGCCGGGACCACCCCGGGGGTCGAGGCTGGGGCCGAGGCCGCCGAGGTAGTCGAGGCGGAAGCCGGCTGCAGATGCGCGAGGGCGCCGGACAGCTCCGAGGCAATCAGCGCTCGGAGCAAGTCCTGAAAGACAGGGACGGCCAGCATGGACAGTAAGTCCGGGGCCGGCGGGTGCTCCCTCGAGGGCGACCTCGGTCTCGAGTATTCCCGCGGGGCACCCGCCTTTGACGTTCGGGGCGGGGCCGAGGACGACCCATCCGCCCCCGTCGAGGAGCCCGAGGATGGCTTCTTCGATGACCCTGGAACAGAAGACGAAGTGAGGACTTACCCACCGTCAACTTCGGGGTCGAGGACGCAGGCTTCGACGAGGAAGGCTGTCGCGGCGAGGTCGAGGGAGTCGAGGCCGAGGTCAAGGTCGGGGCCGAAGCAGACGTCGAGGCCTTCCCCGCCGAAGGGTCCACAGCAAAGAGCTCCGCCATTCGAGCGCGACGGTGGCGGAGAGCTCTCGGCTGGAAAGTAGAGCACCGAGTACAAGAGTCAGTCGGGTGCTCGGCGCCGAGACACAGCAAGCACCACCGGTGGGGATCGGTAATAGAAAGCAACCGATCACACCGGGTGCATTTTTTAAAGCCCGTCAAAGGGCGGGACATGAGTCAAAGAACCGGCCGGGAACGAACGAAGTCCCGCGGCCGCGGATCCCGGGAGCCCCCGGAGCCGAACGAAAACTTTTTTTTTTTTGTTTACGAGTACGTACACGCGACGAAGAAAATAACAAAGAAAGCACAGCGACCGAGAGAAAACAATCAGTCGCGGTGACAGAAGGCCAAAATTCACGGAGCACAAAACGAACAGGGCTTCTGGCTCCGCGGAAAAAACAGAACTGAGGACCACGAGGTGGCAATGCGCCCTCTAGTGGGCAAGAAGGCATGCACATGCGTGGTGCAGCATAGCAAACTTGAAACTTCAATCAAGTTTGCTTGAAAAGCTGTCCGCGCTGGGGCTCCGTGGATGACATCACCCACATGTGAGAATATGCTGCCTGCTTATCCTGGGATAAACTTTAATACAAAATACTATAAGTACTCATATTGCAAGACCTCGCTCATTTAGAACAGTCACTACACTCCTGCAGCATCAGAGAGAGAAGAACCATTGGCTCAGTTATGATGATGGGACGCATACTAGTATTGCAAGACATTGCTTGTATATCAAATTAAAATTTAACAAAATGTTTTGCTTGTCTTGCAAAACACTTGCAAACCAAGTTACTGAAATGGATTCATCAAGTCAAAATGTTGCTATTCTTTTTCCCTACCATGGGAAAAGGAGGATGTTATTTTTATCTGTACCTGGGCAGTTTTGAAAAGGCTTTAAGAATATGATTGCCATTACAGAATTTAAATACTTTGCTCCAAGAGCATGAACTGTTTGTTATAAGGTCTTTTCTGGGACTGCTGCCATCCACAAATGAATGTCAGCATTGAGCTCTATGTTATGCAATTAGGAAGATGTACTTTTCATAATCCGTATCTTTACTCAGCTCACAAAAAAAAAAAAAATAGCCTTATGGCAAAGTACATCTGATCTATACCTGGCACCGAGGACAACAAGCGTTGGTAGGACTTATCCATTCATCCCTATATCTTTTTGTTTTGTACCAAGATAAATGCCCTTCCATAGGCTATGCCAAAACTTCTACATCCTGGATAGCTTTATACTAAATAGACATTCAAACTGCAGGACAAAGTTTTGAAAATTTTGTGTAAAAAGGATACAGCAATTACGGCACCAAAAACCAAATACAGCAAAAGGACTAAATAGCAGGTTTCTAGTGTAGCTCTAAAGCAGAAAGCGAATAAATCCAAATCAAATGAAAACTGTATACATAAAAGACTCAAACTGTGGGCTCCTTTTACAAAGGTGCAATAGAGCCTTAATGCGCGGAATAGCGTGCGCGCTAATCCGGTGCATGCACTAAAAACGCTAGCGCACCTTTGTAAAAGAAGCCCTGTATTTTCATAATTCCAAGCATGTGAGAAGACAAGGGGGGTTCAGTCAGCATTCTGCGTGGCTGGAACAGACCAAAGATATAAAGGAATTAGTCGCTTTACCTCTGTGTAGTACTATATGGTCAATCATGTTGTGTTTGTATTTAGTGTGGTAGAGACAGAGAGGACAGCGCAGGTCTTTGGGACCTTCCACGGGAATCACTGAATGTCCAGCTTCCACATGCATAGTAAAAGCCGATCTACAAGACAAATTGGGGAGAGAGAAAAAAAAAGGTGATTTGTAAACCTTAAATGCCCATGAAATATAATGCTGTTCAGCAAATGTGACAAAGATCTTATGAATGTCAAGGAATCTTCCCTAGGTATGAGTACATTCCCTGGAAGGTGTTAAGAAAAAAATATAATATAATCGTACAGAGAAGATCAAAGAAGCTATGAAAATAATCCAGAATGCATGCTTGCATATATAATGTGAGAATATATTCTATCACAGCAATTAACTATTATCTACCATATTTTCTTGGTAAGCACTGAATGTATCAATTAATTTTATTATATTTAGCCAAGACATGAAAAAGAAATCCAGTTTTTGATAACCTATTTTAATTTTTAGGTACATCTCACTGTTTCTTCAAACGGAATGTTTCTCTACAAGCACGTGGGATCTTTTAGGGAGAGGAGGAGACAGTGTATGGTATGGATAGGTAGACCGGAAGAGTTGTGTGGCCTTTATCTGCTGGCATGTCTCTGTGTTTCTAACAGAATGGATGTGCTATTTTCCCTTTTGTCTTATTTAACTCTCCTGGCCTTCCTTAACCTGCTCAAACACATTATCAGGGCAGTTCTATAAAGCTCATGCTAACAGTTATGTGCTGCTTGCATATGTAAGTCATTAGTACAAAAGGCATATAGACACGTATGTGCATAAATGCCAAAATTCTGTCTAAGTGCAATTCTAGTGCAACAGGAATATCAGTTTTTACTTTCTTTTACTGCAAAGTCTGTAGAGAGCTTAAGGGGCTCATAATCGAAATGAAAATACATCTAAAAACCCGCCTAAATCAGCACTTGGACGATCAAAAAGACAGATCATCCAAGTGCCGATAATCAAAACAAATTTTAGACGTATCTAAAAACAGCTTAGGCCTTTTCAGGACTGCTGTACATCCAGAGCTGAAAGGGGCATTTTAGGAGGAGTGGTGAGGGCGGGATTTGGGTGGGACGTGGGGAGTGAGGAGAGGGGTGAAGATGTTGAAGGGAAGTGGAGAGAAAGGGAGAAACAGACACTGGATGGAAGTGGGGAGGGGCGAGAGGGGGGAACAGATGCTGAAGGGAAGTGGGGAGGAGAGAGAGAGAGAGAGCAAATGTTGGATGAAAAGGGGGGAGTGAGAGAGGGGAACAGACACTGGATGGGAGAGGAGAAAAAGGGAAGCAGACTCTGGAAGGAAGAGGAGAGAGAGAGAGCACATGATGGAAGGGAGTGAGAGATAGAAGGGAAGAAGACAGAGATGCCAGACCATGGGGGGAACAGAAGGAAGAAAATGGGTGCCAGACCAATTGGGGAGGCAGGCGAGAGATGGAAAGGAGAGGCAGACAGTTTCTGGTAGAGGCATAGAAATAGAGCAGATGCCATATAGAAGAGGCAGAGAGAAGGCAGACAGGGATGGAAGGAAGAGAATGATGAGAAGGTGAGGAAAACAGACAACAAAGGTAGAAAAAAATTATATTTCTTTTCTTTTTGCTTTAGGATAAAGTAGTATTGTAGCTGTGTTGATAGATGTTTATAAACAAAGTCCTGCCAGCCAGAACTCTGATTTATAAAATAACAATTGTACAGAACATTGTTTCTTTTTATACTTTAATAAAACAAGTTCAGTATAAAACTATTCGAGGCTTCTGCGGATGGGATCAGATGGTTTGTGGGGATCGAGCTTGTGGGGACCGAGCTCGTGGGGTCGGGACATAGATGGGGACAAATTTTTTCTTTGTGTCATTCTCTAATAAGAGGCATAGCTCAGGAGAGGGACCTTGGGTTATAAGAATATCAAAGAAGGTGGCAAATTTTATAGTATGTAACTCAATAGGGGATGTGGCTGTGGTAGGGGAATGGGCAAGTGATACATACAGTATTACTGAGTACCAGGGATCTGCACCTAACTTACATTTCGGGATTTAGATCAGATTTCAGTTGGTCTAAAATATCCTTTGATTTTTCACAATGCTACTACTAACAAGGGCTCCTTTCACAAAGCATGGTAGGATTCCCCTGTGGCAAATGCATCGAAGCCAAGTGATGTGCTAGTTGGGTCTTACTAAAACCAGGAACAGGCTGAACTCTATATTTTGAACTGAAACCAGATTTTGCCTGGCTTTTGTCTAAGGTCCAATAGCATTTTGTGTAGAAGAATTATTTTCTGTTTATTCTATTTAAGAAACCAAACATGCCAGTTCTTGTTTCTGTTCTCTGTTGGAAAGTGAAGAACATTTCCTTTCCAGATTTAAAAAAAAAATCCATTAAATAAAAAATTAAATACATGCATACATATATTTAGGGTATGTTATTTCCTCATATGGAGACACATTTTCTCACAGTGGAGGAGAAAAGTCAAATGATTGTCTGGGAGATGAACTTTCCTCTACTTGTCTTAGAGAATGGCTAAAATAGAGGGAATCTGCTGAATATTCTTATTTGCAAAAAGTCTCTGAAGGCCTCTTGGGTAATTCCACTGGCATTAGAACTAAAAGATAACAAAAAAATTCATCTTGAAGCATGGGAGTTCTCTTAATATTTAAGCTGGAGTGATCTAAGGAGAAGTATGAAGAGACTTCTCTGAGGAATTCTTTCACTTGCAAGCGGTTACAGCAGAAAGACAAAAATTCCTTGAAACTTTTTTTTTTCATTGATGATATTAATTGCATATTTTCCTTTATTGTGAATGTCAGTTTTCTTTGTAACCATTTTCAAAATTTAATAAAAATGAAAAAAAGCCCGGTTTGGACAAATTCTTAAAACTGTCCTGGGGGACCCCCCAGCAAGTCATATTTTCAAGATATATCTAATGAATATGCATGAGGCAGATTTGCATGCCTGTCACCTCTATTATATGTCCCCAAAGACAAGTTTAAGAACTACTGCCTTAAGTCATTATTAGGATGGACTTGGGAAAATCAACTGCTAATTTCTAGGATAATCAGCATACAATGTTTTACTCTTTTGGGATTTTGCCAGGTACTTGTGACCTGGATTGGCCATAGTAGGAAACAAGATAGTAGATTTGATGAACTATCTTTCTGTCCCAGAATGACAATGCTTATGTCAGTAGTTCCCAAATCTAATCCTAGAAGCACTCCAGCCTGTCAGGTTTTCAGGTATCCACAATGAATATTCATGAGGAATTTGCATGCACTGCCTCCATTATGGATATCCTGAAGATCTGACTGGCTGGGGTGCTTCCAGTTTGGGAACCACTGGCTTATGTTCTTTCTGTGCAACCATCTTCATATCCAGATCCTTGGCACAAAAGTTCACCATTGAATATTAGAATCAAACTTTGGGACAGAAACACAATATCAAAACCTTTTACTCCAAGACATTAGCATGGAGATTCTGTAGCCAGATTTTCTTATGGAAGGTCTACGCTGAATTTATTAACCTCTGTACTGAGGATCTGGTACTCATATTAAGGTATGAGTTTTGTGTTGACTGGTTTCCTATAGCGCAACTGCTTTTCTTTTGACTTTCAATCTTAAGGCAAGGTGCGATTGCCAATCTTTTGGTGTTATGCTATTTGTTTTTTTGAAGCTTGGCTCAGCCTTGAGCCTCCCAAAAGCCACTGCACATGCATATGCCCAGAAAGTTTCTGCTTCTAAGCATTGAGAGTGCGATCCTGTTTTAGCGCTATTGATGGAAAAGAATGTAACAGAATTCCAACACTCTATGTAAACACAAATCTAAGACAAAGTTGATATGTCTAGATTTTATTTACAACAAGCAGAGCGGAGATGCTCATAAACCGAGGGCTGCTTTGACAATAACCTGCAATAACCCCTACTATGGAACTCAATGCTGACTCATTTACAGGAAGAAACATCTCTAGACTGCTTTAAATCAAATCTAAAAACCTTTTTATTTAGGGACGCTTTTGATACATCACATCCAATTTCAGGACGCCCAGTCCTAACATCCTTTATTTCATTCTTTCCTACAGATGGGATCCCCCATCCTCACATGTTAACCTTTATTGTTTTCGGTCCTATAAATTGATGTAGTTCTACCGCCCTTTCCCGCTCTTGTCTTAGTATGTCTGTCTGGTTAATTTTTATGTAATACTCTTTTTTTAAAATCCTATGTACTCCACTTAGAAATTCGATAAACGGATTAACAAATTTTAAATAAACTTGGAAATTTGAATTTTTTTTTCTCTTATATTTGTTTCTTTTGTGCTGCAGTAGATTCCCTTACTAGAAGATCTCAAGGTGATGAAACAAGGTGGCGGCCATAGCCAGAAAGTTCTAACAACATCCACAAAATGTATGTTCTCCGACCCCCCTGCATTTTGTGCAGCAGTGGTGATTAAGAATGTACCCGGAGTAGCTGTAAAGATTACAGTACCACCTTACTAAGATAAGTAGTTTTTGTTTCTTTTTTAGGAGCTGTGGATGTTGTTAGAACTTATTTCATATAGTAATGGTGGGTGAGACTGTGAACAAGCAATGATGGTATCTTTACACAGCTTCTCTGTGATATTTCACTCGGATATACCGTATTTTCACGTAGATAACGCACACCCGTGTAAAACAGGCACACGGGTATAGCGCGTGAAAAACACAAATCTATGTACAGAAATTTTTATATACCGCGCATGCTGCCCGACTCTCCTTTCGCCCACCCCGACTCTCCTCTGGCCACCCCGACTCTCCTTTCGCTCGCCCTGACTCTCCTCTCCCCCTTGAAGTCCTGTCCCCACCCTGAAAGCCTGATGCCCCCCCCCCCGACGTCCGATTCACCCCCCCCCCCGCAGGACCGCTCGCACCCCACCGCGAAGGACTGCTCGCACGCACCCGCACCACGAAGGACCGCTCGCAAGCACTCCCACCCGCACCCGCACCCCCACAGGCTCCCGACCCCCCCATCCTGTAGAAGCTCCTATCGGTGTCCTGCTGCTTCCTCTTGGCGGTCCCGACTCCCCGACACGATCGGGGCAAGAGGGAGCTCAAGCCCTCTTGCCCCAGCCAACCGCGGCACCCCCGACACGATCGGGGTAAGAGGGAGCTCAAGCCCTCTTGCCCCAGCCAACCGCGGCACCCCCGACACAATCAGGGCAAGAGGGAGCTCAAGCCCTCTTGCCCCAGCCAACCGCGGCACCCCCGACACGATCAGGGCAAGAGGGAGCTCAAGCCCTCTTGCCCCCCCGACTCCCCGGCACGATCGGGGCAAAAGGGAGCCCAAGCCCTCTTGCCCCGCCGACTCCCCCACCCCCCGACAATATCGGGCCAGGAGGGAGCCCAAGTCCTCCTGGCCCTGGCGACCCCCCCCGCTAGTTGTTCGGGCCAGGAGGGAGCCCAAACACTCCTGGCCACGCGACCCCCTACCCCCACCCCGCACTACATTACGGGCAGGAGGAATCCCAGGCCCTCCTGCCCTCGACACAAACCCCCCTCCCAACGACCGCCCCCCCAAGAACCTCCGACCGCCCTCCCAGCCGACCCGCGACCCCCCTGGCCGACCCCCACGACACCCCCACCCCCCTGGCCGACCCCTACGACACCCCCACCCCCCTCCCCCGTATCTTTGTGTAGTTGGCCGGACAGATGGGAGCCAAACCCGCCTGTCCGGCAGGCAGCTAACGACAGAATGAGGCCGGATTGGCCCATCTGTCCCAAAGCTCCGCCTATTGGTGGGGCCTAAGGCGCCTGGGCCAATCAGAATAGGCCCGGGAGCCTTAGGTCCCTCCTGGGGGCGGGGCCTTGGGCACATGGTCGGGTTGGGCCAACTACACAAAGGTACGGGGAAGGGGGGTGGGGGTGTCGTGGGGGTCAGCCAGGGGGATCGCGGGTCGGCTGGGGGGGGGCGGTCGGAGGTTCTTGGGGGGGCGGTCGTTGGGGGGAGGGGGGTTTGCGTCGAGGGCAGGAGGGCCTGGGATCCCTCCTGCCCGTAATGTAGTGCGGGTAGGGGTTCGCCGTGGCCAGGAGGGTTTGGGCTCCCTCCTGGCCCGAACAACTAGTGGGGGGGGGGGGGGTCGCCAGGGCCAGGAGGACTTGGGCTCCCTCCTGGCCCGATATTGTCGGTGAGTTGGGGAGTCGGCGGGGCAAGAGGGCTTGGGCTCCCTTTTGCCCCAATCGTGTCGGGGAGTCAGGGGGGCAAGAGGGCTTGAGCTCCCTCTTGCTCCGATCGTGTCGGGGGTGCCGCGGTTGGCTGGGGCAAGAGGGCTTGAGCTCCCTCTTACCCCGATCGTGTCGGGTGTGCCGCGGTTGGCTGGGGCAAGAGGGCTTGAGCTCCCTCTTGCCCCGATCGTGTCGGGTGTCGGGACCGCCAAGAGGAAGCATCAGGACACCGGTAGGAGCTTCTACATGATGGGGGGCTCGGGAGGCTGTGGGGGTGCGGGTGCAGGTGGGAGTGCGTGCGAGCGGTCCTTCGGGGTGGGGGTGCGAGCGGTCCTGCGGGGGGTGAATCGGACGTCGGGTGGGAACTATGTAAAAAAAATTTTGTACAACGCGCTCATGCGTATAACGTGCGAGGGTATGCGCGGTACGTAAAAACCACGTATAACGCACGCGTTATATGCGAGAAAATACGGTAGTTGTGGGTCTGAGCGTTCACTATTAAGCACGTATCATATTTTGTGTGTTCATTTTTTATATATACAAAGATTTATAGATTGCTGATGGGTGACTAATCAAAGCAGTACTTAAAAGGTATTAACATACAAACAGATCTTTTCCAGAGATAGGGGAAACAGTAAAAGTATAGGAAATAAATTGAGGTTCTAGGGTGACAGACTTAGGAGTAATATCAGGAAATACTTTTTCATGGAGAGGGTGATTGATGCCTAGAATGACCTTTCAAAGGAGGCAAAAACAGTGATGGAATTCAAAAAGATGAACACACAGGATCTCTAATTAATACATTGAGCGGTGCTTCCTCTGGCTGTGAGGAACTACGGACAGGGCTGAGCAGACTTCTACTGTCTGTGTTCGTGTATGGCAAGACAAATTAGGATGTGCTGGATCTTCAGTGGCAACTCCAGGAGGTGGAGCATAAAGACAATGCTAGGTAGACTTGTATGGTCTGTGTTCCATGTAGGGCAGGATGGATCAGGATAGGTTGGAGTGGGCTTTGACGGCAATTTCAGTAGCTGTGACATAACGACAGTGCTAGGTGAACTTCTATGTGTCCCAAAAATACTACTACTACAACTATTTAAAAATGGCAAAGAACGGCAGGATCAAGTATATGTATGGGTTACTCTTGAATTGATAATGAGCGTGACTATTGGGCAGACTGTATGTACTCTTTAGGTATTTATCTGACGTCATCTACAATGTTTCTATGTAGTTTATTTCTACACCTCCACTTTATAAATTCTGTTTTTGAAGTTTTAGAGTGGTGAAGGCTGTTTTCTCCACTACTGATTAGTTCAACGTATTTTAGTATCACTGGTACACAATAAATAAATTTACTTGAAGTTCTTGGTTCAATTGGAGGGATTTTAGTGCACTGAATATCTGTGGTATTAATTCTTACAATGCCTTTTCTACCACATTTGGGTACAGCACTGATGTCAGTAAACAGTGACACAGCAACATTCACTGAAATCAAAATACCAATGGGGATTCATCTTACTGTTCTACTGGATGCATCAGAACTTGTTCAGCATCACAAACTAAGTAATTCTCACCATTGCTTTCTACTTACTTAAAGCATGTGTAAAATGAGCAGTCTTTGCATTTGAAGAGCTTCTTCCCTCCATGTTTGTCACGGTAGTGACGCCTAATGCTCTGAATGTAGCCAGAGGAGAACTCGCAAAATTCACAGCTCAGGATGCCTTCGCTTTTTTGTTCAGCACTGGTAGTGGCCACAGGAAGAGGTACAGGGCTGGAGTTGCTGTTCTTTGCCAGAGCAGCAGACTGGTAGTGGTTCAGCTGCTGCTGCACATCTGGAGGTTCTGAATATGAAGAGTCTATGAGGAGAAACAGAAAGAAAACTACCTCAGCAGGTGGTTTTTAACTGAATGTCTGTGATGCAATGGAATAGGGATATGAATGTATAAACAAACCACCTTTTATTTGGGTTGCTTTCCCTCAGAAGCTCAAAATGGCTAACATAAAAAAATCAGATGTGCCTAACTATAAGCCTCTTTCATGAAAAACATAGGTGCCCACAGGGGTTATTTTCAAAGCTCTATATGCAATTTAGGGGTTATTTTAGAAGCCCTATTTGGGATTTACCAATGTCTACTGCACATAAATGTAAAAACCAATTTCAGAAAGCTATATAGGGATTTCAAAGAGAGGTTTGGGAGGGGCTACAGGCCCGATATTCAAAGAATTTCTGCTCCTAACTTTGAGAGGTATGCTCCTAAATTGGCCTATTTGAAAATTCTAGTGCAACAGGAATATCAGTCTTGACCAGCGGGCATTTACCCTCTTTTACTGTGAAGTCTGAAAAGAGCCTAATTTACATATTATTCTGCTCCTCCTCCTCTAACTCTGGGATGTGCTGGATTTTCTCAGTCTTACTCTCTACAGTGAATTTGTAGGAGCTTCTCTGTACTGCTTGTGTTTAATTTCTTTATTTTTCAGATTTTTCTCCCAAAGTGAGGCTATTGGTGTTGCAGAGGCTCTCGGTTCCCCAAGACATCTCTGGATGCAAGAAGATAGAGTCTCAGGGCAGTGGTCTATAGTCTGCAGGCACATGCTTTGCATGATTCCTGTGTGTCCAGCCTGCATTAACAGTCCAGAGACTGACTATTCCCTTGGGAGCAGGCTCACCCCATGTTTCGTCAGCAGTGGGCTTGGGCGCTGGCTGTGTGGCTTCTGTGGTGGTTTTGTACCAGGATCGAAACGGACTGCATTCCTCCCCTCCATTACATTGTGTGGGCTTCAGTGGGGATCTGAGGGTCCAGTCCCATGGGGAGACTGGACAGCAGGCTTGTCTGAGGCAGAATTCTTCTCATACCTCTGACTAGAGGTTTTCTGTGAGCAGTTACCAGCATCCAGCATGGCACAGTTAGGGCTGTTACAGCTTATGGGAAAATTGGGAGCACATATGTGTCTAAGTTAATTTTAGAAGTTTCTGAGGCTAGGGACAGGGTCCCCCCCCCCACCTCCAAAAAACCCTTCCCTGAATTTTTTGTGTTTTATTTTTGCCTCCACGGGCTGTTTAAGGCGCTAAAATTGCTATCACAGTGACCATCTTGGATTTCCCAATTTGATTTTAAAAGGCTCAATTTGCCTCAGAACCTCTTGGTTTTTTTTATTTAAAAAGGGCCTATTGTAGAAGGACTCCTAAGATGGAGATCCTTTGGATTCATGCCACATTTATGACGGATGCCTGTCCAAGAGGGGTCATTGTTCCACATGCGGCATGGCACATAACGGGGGAGGGGGAAGAGAGATGAGAGCTTCAGGCTTCACTCCTTCTCATACCTCTGGGGGATGTGGAGCCCATATGGAATGTTTCCTGGGCCAGAAATTTCAGCTAGGACTGTAAAAATTGAGTTTGCATCTCCAGCGAAATGCAGCCACGTGCATGTGAACAAACTTCAGAAGACACCATGAGAGAGGACGCCAGGTCCCGCTGAGCAACCTGGGCAGTGCTTCACTTCCGAATTCATACATATGATGTATAAAGCTTTTTAAAGATACAGAAGCTGTCCTGGACCATCGTGTGTCTCAACAACAGTGTTGCCTGGCCTTCCCTTAGTCAAAGTCACACTCAAGGCAGTGCAGGATTCAGATGAAGATGGTTCAGAGTCTATGACTCTGATTTCTCAGTCAGGGGTCCTCCGTGTTTGGAGATTCAGCAACTCAGCTTGATGGACTAGACCATGATCAGATGGCAGCCCTGGACATTGGAAAGAACCCAATGGTGCACAAGCTGATCATCATCCGCTGTGCAGGGAATCATTTCAGGATCCTTCCAGGAATTAAAGCTGGAGCCATCCCAGATCTGGGCTGACAAAAACACAGGTGACATGCTTTCCCTCGCTTCCAAGCATTACCAGGATGCTAACTGACCCCATGGTGGTCCCTGAGGGGCCCCTCAGGCTAGCCAAGTCTACGACATAGCTCTACTCGATGAATGCCGAATTTCAGCAGCTGTTTAATACACTAAAGGTCTTGAGTAAGTCTCTGCATACACCATGTCTGACTGCAAAATGTTATGGATCAGGCAATGGATAGGAGAATCAGCCTCTAAAGGCGAAGTGGAGTAAACTCCCCTTTAAAGGGCAATTGCTCTTTGGCGAGGGTCTTGAGGATCTAATGGCCAGTGTGGCATATCATAAGCCAGAATTCTTACCAAACAGCAGATCACGGGCCCCACGAGGGTCCAGTCAGGGAAATTTCCAAGGTTCCAGGTGTGTTCAACGGTACTTGGAAGTGTTAACTTCCCAGAGAACATTCCAAGGTCTGAGACAGAGGTTCAGGAGAACCATGCACCCCTAGACATCTGTATCCCATTTCATTGCAACCCCCAAAAAGCAACAATGATGCCAGGCCTGTGATCTCCCCCTACTTGAGTGGGGTGGGGGGAGGCTGTCAGAGCTTTCACATTTGTGGATGTGGATCTCTTCAGACAGTTGGGTGCTGGACGTCATTCGAGAGAGGTACAAGCTAGAATTATTTCGACCCCTTCCAGATCTCTTTCTAAATTCTCCTGTGGGAAACCAGAGTTCTGATGACGTTTCAGAGGCTCAGAGATCTAGGAGCCATAGAGGCTGTACTGGAAGGCGAATGGGGCTTCAGTAGATACTCAATACATTTTATCGTGCCCAAAAGAGACTCAGATAACTGGAGACAGATCCTGGATCTGAAGTCAGTCAATGCAGCCCTCAAGATTCCCCACTTTCACATGGAAAGAGTCTGGTCAGTTATTGCATCAGTGGCACCGATGGAATTCCTTGACTCCCTAGATCTGACGGTGGCTTAACTACATATTCCTATCTTCCCAGCTCAGAAAGTTCTTGAGGTTCCATGTACTTGAACATCATATCCACTTCTCTGCTCTTCCATTTGAACTAGCTACAGCACTACGCACCTTCACCTTCACTCACTAGAGGGGAGTGTGTGGCACAGTGGTTAAAGCTACAGCCTCAGCACCCTGGGGTTGTGGGTTCAAACCCACGCTGCTCCTTGTGACCCTGGGCAAGTCACTTAATCCCCCCATTGCCCCAGGTACATTAGGTAGATTGTGAGCCCGCCGGGACAGACAGGGAAAAATGCTTGAGTACCTGAATAAATTCATGTAAACCGTTCTGAACTCCCCTGGGAGAACGGTATAGAAAAAATTGAATAAATAAATTAAAAAAAATAAAATAATGGGTGTGGTAGCAGTGCACCTCCGCAAGATGAGGGATACAGGTGCACCCTTACTTGGATGATTGGCTAATAAGGGCACCATCCTAGGCTGGATGATAAATTTCTGAAGGAGTCACTTGGCTCTGACACAGTCCTTGTAATACCTGGGAAAACTGTTCAATACAGATCAGGACAGTCTTTCTTCTGGAAGTGTGCAGAGCAAAGCTCCAGTGTCAGATTCTGGCAATAAAGGACAGGCCATCATCAATGGCGTGGCATTATCTTTTGTTTATGGGGTCCATGGTGGCAACAATAGATGTAGCACCCTGGGCGACAATGCATTTATGCCCTCTACAGGAGATGCTGCTTTCCTGGTGATCCCTGCAGTCAGCTATGCTGGACTTAGCACTGCCTTGGACAAACACAGCTTTGTGCAGCCTGGGCAGGTGTCTTGAGCCACAGTGCCTATCCTGGAAAATACCTTTGCAAATATCCACGTGGAAGATCTTGATGACAGATGCCAGCCTCTTTGGCTGGGGAGCCCATTACCATGAGCGGCTACTGCAGAGC
The DNA here is from genome assembly GCF_902459505.1 of Geotrypetes seraphini. Classification (NCBI taxonomy): domain Eukaryota; kingdom Metazoa; phylum Chordata; class Amphibia; order Gymnophiona; family Dermophiidae; genus Geotrypetes; species Geotrypetes seraphini. The sequence goes on along the minus strand of NC_047084.1, from coordinate 410,436,571 downwards.
CAGTGGACATGCTTGTGGAGGGGTTGGACAATCAACTACTTGTAGCTGAGAACGATCAAGTTAGCCCTTCGGGCACTGGAGAGCATCTTGGAGGGCAAGGTGCTCTGTGTCTTCTTGGACATTGCCACAGCTATAGCCTATTATCAACTGGTAGGGAGGCGCCAGGAGTGAACCGCTGAAATTAGAAGCTCGAATTCTGTTTCAATGAGCCGAGGCCCATCTATTGGTTCTGTCGGTGGCACTTGTAGCTGATGTGCAAGTGGATTTTCTGAGTTGTCACACACAGATCCCGGAGAGTGGTACCTGTTTCAGGAGGCCTTCGATAGCATGCTACAGCGCTGGGGGTGTTCAACTTTCAATCTCATGTCATCAGCCAGCAACAAGGTGGTCACTCAGTTCTTCAGTCGAAGATACAAGCCAGGAAGCAATAGGCTGTATGCTCTGGTCCAGCCCTGGCCTCAAGCAGAGCTTCTGTATGTGTTTCCCCCATGGCTGATGATAGAAAGAGTCCTTCAAAGGATAAGGCCCCACAAGGGATGAGTAATCCTGGTTGCCCCGAACTGGCCGAGACGGCTGTGGTACATAGACCTAGTGTGTCTACAGAGAAGCATGGGGCTCAGGCTTCCCTGTCATCCGAGACTCTTCTCGCAAGGCTCCATTGCCCTGGAGGATCCAGACTGTTTTAGTCTTACAGCTTGGCTCTTGAGTGCAAAGCCCTAGTGCACAAAGGCTATTTGGACTTGATGATAACCATCCTGCTAAGATCTAGGAAGCAGTCTTCTTTGGCAGCCTATATGAAGGCTTGGAAGTGTTTCCAGAGCAGTCAGACACACAGATCCGACCAGGGCCCCAATTGCCATGGTCTCAACCTTTCTTCGGGAAGGGCTCTTTAAAGGCCTTACAGTAGGTTCACTCAAGGTACAGATAGTGGGTCTTTCCTGCATTAAAGGCTAGCCCAGACCAAATAGTGAACGTTGGTTTCTCAACTAGATGTGTCCAGGTTTTTAAAGGGAGCACTGAATCTTCGCTTTCCCCTGCGCCAGCCTCTTCCATCATGGAAACTTAATCTTGGCCTACTGTAACTAATTCGAGCTCTGTATGAACCCTTGGAGAAGGCCTCGCTCATGGACTTAAAAGTCAAGACAGTGTTTTTAGTGGCCACGACTTCAGCCACAAGGGTATCAGAATTGCAGGCTCATTCCTCAAGATTTTGGACACTGGTGTCTTGCTTCAAACGATAACTTCCTTCTTACTGAAGGTAGTTTCTAGTTTTCATGTAAAACAGGAAGTGCGTCTCCCCAACTTTTTGCCTTCTGGAACAAACAAGGAAGATAAGATCCTGAAATGCCTGGATGTCCAAAGAGCTCTTTTTTGCTATTCAGAGATGATGAATGAGTTTCACCTGTCAGATCATCTCTTTGTGTTCCTGGGTGCAGCATGACAGGGACTGTCAGCATCAACGGAAACCATTTCACTATGGATTCATCTGGCAATTTTTTGGCCTATATCAGTATCAGAAAACAGTCTCCCGTGGGAATAAAGGCACATTCCACCAGAGGGGTGGCATCGTCCTGGGCAGAGACTAGAGCTGTCTTGTCTGAAGAAATGTGTAGGGCAGTCACATGGTCTCGTCTCCACACTTTAACCAAGTTTTACAGGGTGGATATAGCAGACAGAAGGTTCTGCGGTGCTGGTAGCAGGCTCACTTGTCTCTCCCAAGGCAATGGAGACTGCTTTGGTACATCCCACTGGTCAAGACTGGCATTCTTGTTGCAATAAAATGGAAGATTAGGCTCTTATATTTGCTAATCTTCTTTCTTGAAATCAGGACTATCAATCTTGATGCCCACCCTGTCAGTTTGTTAGCCTGCTTTCTATCTCAGACATATCTGGAAGGTCAGACATCTTGATTACTTCCACTGTCCCTTATGGTCAGGGAAGAAAATAAATTTTATTACAGTAATGTAAAAAAAAAAAAAAGTTTACAAATTGAGTATCTTTTAAATTGTTGATACAGGTTGCAAACAAGTTTTATTTCACCTCATTATGCATTGCAAAATGTTTTCATTAATGCTGTTTTTATTGAGCAGAAAAGACCTGTGTTGTCCCCATGTATCCTCTTTCTTTCTGTACCTACTCTAGGGCTGACTAACTTCTTTGATACAGATTGAGGAAATCCAGCACAGCCCTGAGTGAGAGGAGGAGCAGAAGAATATGTATTGTAAAGGCTCTCTACAGACTTCACAGTAAAAGAGGTTAAATACTCGCTGGCCAAGACATATTCTTGTTTACAAGAAAGAAGATTAGCAAAGGTAAGAACCTAATCTTCCATTAGTAGGGCTCAATGCATAAATTATTACTTAAAATTTCACTAAATTCAAATTTAGGAGAATAAAATGTGGGTAGCAAGGATAGATTTAGGGTGGGGAAAAGAAGTTAGGAGGAGCTTGGCTCTGATTTTCAATTGTAGGCTCATAAATCTAGGCAAATTAATGGCAGGCCTAAATTTATGAGCATAATTTTTAAGCTCCTAAATTAAGATAAATGTTCAGTTGAGATTATGCTGCTAAATTTGGTTGAAAATAAGTCACAAATTTAAGAGCCTAACTTAGAAGCATAAATTTTTAAGCCTCATTATTTTCTGAATATCGGCATACTGTGTATATTCTTCATTTCACAAAGGGAATACATGTATATGGGAATAGGCTCCACACTGTTTTTTTACACATGTTCAACAGGTATAGGTTTTTAAAAGTACTTGTTTCGGTCATATATTTTATTTTCTATTGAGTTTTCAATTGTTACAATGAACCCCCCCCCAACTTAGAAAAATGATATCCTTATGGAATACAATGAAGAAAAAGAAAAAAATTACAAGAAAATCCATCAAGCCCTCATCAACCCCACCCCCTTTTACTAAACCGAGACAGTGGCTATTATTCATTTATTACTAAACCGAGACAGTGGCTATTATTTATTTATTTATTTATTCATTCATTCATTCAATTTTCTATACCGTTCTCCTAAGGGAGCTCTGAACGGTTTACATTAATTTATTCAGGTACTCAAGCATTTTTCCCTGTCTGTTCCGGCAGGCTCACAATCTATCTAATGTACCTGGGGCAATGGGGGGATTAAGTGACTTGCCCAGGGTCACAAGGAGCAGTGTGGACTTGGAACGCACAACCTCAGGATGCTGAGGCTGTAGCTTTAACCACTACGCCAAACACTGAGGAGCTCATAATCGAAAGAGAAAAACGTCCAAAAACCGGCCTAAGTCTGCACTTGGATGAACATTTCTCAAAAACGTCCAAGTGCTGATGATAAAAACAGGTTTTGGACATATTTCTAAACGACCTAGGCCTTCATAGTGCCGCTGAACGACCAAAGCTAAATGGGGCATTTCGGGAGGCGTGTCGAGGGCGGCACATGAGCCGGCTTAGACTTAGTCGTACAGCATGTATAACCGAAAGTTTTACAACAGAGCCTAGACCAGTGGTTCTTAACCTTGTTGGAGGTACTAAACCCCACCAGTTTCATATGCGTGTTCACCGAACCCTTCTTTATTGGAAAAATAAAATATGATTTTTACAAATTCAAAACATAGGTATACAGTGAGGGAAAAAATTATATCAATTTTGAAAACAAAAAAGTTCTCCTATATTTCGAATAATAATAACATAATAATGAAATTTACTGCAAATCAGTGTGACTTCTGCTGTTGCCTCTCAGAGACCAGTTCAGAAATGCGCGGCTTTACCTTGGCAAGTGCCATTCTCATGTCATTTTCGCAACAAAGTCTGTTCCTTTTCTTCGTTTTTATGTCCAGCATCCTCGAAAAGGATTGCTCGCAAAGATATGTTGTAACAAACGGTATGAAAATTTCCAGAGCTTTCTTAGCAATAACAGGGTACGTTACCAATTGTTGACACCAAAACGTTGAGAGCGTTGTTCTGAAGAGTTGCTGTTGAACCTGGCTCTGCTGAATTTCAATCATTTCATCGAGGTATTCATCATTGACATCTGTTGTCTCAACACTAAACGTGAACGGCTGTCTCACCCATGCTGGATATGACTCTCTTGTAGGGAAGTATCCGTCGAGAGACTTTGCAAGCTCATCTAAGTGCGTGGCAATAGTTTGCTTCAGTTCCGCGGGTACAGAAATGTCTCCGATTCCAGATACATCTTCGATCTTACTTACACAGTTGTCTAGCAGGGGAAAGTTTGCGAAGTTATCGTTTTCTGTTCGTCGTTTCCATAATGGTAGCTTTTTTTGAAAAGCTTTCAGATTTTCTTCCGCTTCGATGATGTTGACTCCACCACCCTGCATCTGCTTATTGAGATGATTGAGAGCTGCAAAAATATCAACCATGTACGCTAAAATGAGAATGAACTCAGAATTTTTGAAGCAATCTGCATGCAAAAACAGAGCTAATTCCACACGCATGGCAAAAACACGATTCAGCACCTGTCCCCGGGATAACCACCGAACATTAGAATGGTACAGAAGTACCTCGAATTCAGATCCCATTTCTTTACACAGCTCCTTGAAGATGCGGTGCTTCAGAGCATTATTTCGCACATAGTTCACACATTCCACAACAATTTTTAAAACTTCTGCCAGTTTTGGAGGCAAGGTTTTTGTTGTCAACGCATGCCTGTGCAGAATGCAATGCGTAACAATGATGTGTGGTGCATCGGCATTCACTAGCGCACCAAAACCGGACTTTCTTCCGAGCATGGCTGGAGCTCCGTCCGAACAAACTGCAGAAACCATATCCCACGAAAGATTGTTGTCTTTGAAGAAGTCATCCACAAGTTTCTTCACATCAGTTGCCTTAGTTGTTGTTGTAAGAGGCTTACAAAATAAAAAATCTTCCTTTATCACGTCGTCTTTCACATAGCGCACGAATACTGCAAGCTGGCTTAGATTGGAAACGTCTGTGGTCTCGTCGAGTTGAAGGCTGAATTTTGCCGGGCTTGAAATCAGATCTGCAACTACTTGAGCCAAGATGTCTTTGCTCATGTCCTCTATTCTGTTGCTGATGTCATTTGAAAGAGGAATTTCAGATAACTGAACTTCAGCCGCTTTTCCCAGCATGATATTCGCCATCTTCAACACAGCTGGTTTTATGAGTGTTTCACCAATGGTGTGTGGTTTGCCCTGCTTTGCGATCAGGTAAGCAACTTCGTACGATGCTGTGAGGATCGGTTTGTTGATGGGTACAAAGCCGAGAACAGACAGAGTAGCCTTTTCATCGAATCTTGCTCTCTTCACCTTGAATTCAGCGAGCGTTGTGTTCTTGTATTTTCCATCTCCATGCAGCTTAAGGAAGTGTTCCCTTAGTTTTGCCGGAGCTAGACTAGAATTACTCAACTTGGCATTGCAAATCATGCAATTAGGACGCTGACTCCCATCACGTTCCGTTATACATGTGAATCCATATTGTACATATTCGTCCGAACACTTTCGTATTTTGCTTGACATAGTTAGTAAGGGATTAAAATATTAAGATAGGTATCACACGACGTACCATCACAACAGTTACAATTCGACTACTGTGCACATCAAATCCCCTGCAGCACAGATAGGCCAAGCGATGTTGCGTGATCACCTGCAGCCAATTATGGACAAGTGGGGCGTATCATCACGAATCATAAGCGCTTCGGTCACGTTCAATCATCTATCAGTTAAATCACAAATTTTGATCAGGAATTGATTGATGTATATAAGGCGTTAGTTACAGATTGATAGATCAAGAAACCGAGTACACGATCAGTCTTGATCAAAATCACTGAATAACTGAAAGATGATTGAACGTGACCGAAGCGCTATATGAGTCGGAGGTGTGTTTTGACCTCCGCCGAACCCGCGAGACTGACTCACCGAACCCCTGGGGTTCGGTCGAACCCAGGTTAAGAACCACTGGCCTAGACGGAACTTATACGTTGTGAATTAGATGATGCAACGACGTATAAGTGCCCAAAAGGTATCCAAAGTGACCAGAGAACTACTGCAGGAACAAAGTAAAGATGCCCCTCCCCCAAGTGTTCACTGACCCCGTCGCACCCCCACAAGTTTCAGAATAAAAACATACATACCTTCCTCCGGAACATCAGCACTTGGCATAGGAAAGCCTAGTAGAGCTGAAAAAAGGTGGCTTAAGTAGTCTGGGGGGGGGGGGAGGGGCTAGTGAACTGTAGAGAGAAGGACCCAGGCCTATAAAACATAGAACATGTGAACCCACCAATCCCCCATAAAACCCTACTATACTGCCATATAGGTGGCACCCGCAGCTATAAGGGTTATTGGGGTTGTAGGCAGGTGGGTACAGTGGGATTTGGGGGCTCACCATAATCTATAAGGGATTTCTGGTGAGATGTTTATATGGCACCCTTTTTGTGAAGTTCACAGCAGTGCCCTGTAAGGTGACCTACTGTTCTCTTGCCATGTCTGGGTGGTCAGTCCATCACAATACTGGCCCCTCCCATATCCAAAAGGTCTTGTTCTGGACGTTTGGGACATGGACAAATTTTTGGTCAAGAATATGGTATAAAGATAGACGTAATGGTGGTCTGAACGATCAAATGCATGGACGCACAGATAGACGATTTTTGAAAAAAAAAAAAAAAATTTGGACGTACTTTTCATGAATGGACATTTTGCTGCTACCAACTTTGGGCGACTAGCACCCTATGTCCAAATCAGACTTAGATGTTTCTTTTGATTATGCCCTTCTTTTCAAATAAAAACCCTAAAAGAGACTCCAAAGGGTACATTACAGCCTAAACTGACTTTGCTGTGAAAGCAGAGTACTGAACTAAAAAAGAACAGGACAATGAAATAACCTACTGAAGCCCAAGTTTTACCCTTTTCCAAGTTTGCATGATAGCAGGTAAGATATTCCAATGGAGTTTTTCTGCCCTTTGGCAGATCTTCTCTCATATGTGTACAAAGAAAGCAGATAATTCAAAGCATATTCACAATATCCACACTAAAAATATTTTGTGAGAATTCCAGGCCTTGCATAATACTTAACTACATAGCTATTTTATAGGTCTGGAAATTTAAATTTTGAACACAAATCTGAGAATGAAGCCTTACTTTCATGTTTTAATGACAATGAAGATTTCTTTCAAGGAAACAAACAAGTCTGTTTAGTAAGACAGAGGAAAATGTGTGTGTATCTATTTCTACAATTCTGTGATGAGAGTGGAAAGAAAGCACCGATCCTATGTGAATTCCATTTTGCTTAGTAATAAGTGAGCTGTTTTTTGCAATCCTTGCCAAGAGCACATTTCAAGGACAATGTCAATGCATGAACTGCATTCCCAACACACCAGAAAAGGTCCTGAGCCGATTCTAACCTGTTATTCTGAATGTCATACTGAACAATTCAACCACATTGTCCTGCAGCGTACAGCCCACAGCTGTCTAGTAATGACACAGATAATGGCGCTGTAAGATGAATGCAGAACTGCTGAATTTCAATTCATCCTCCTTGAAGAGCAGACAAAGGGCTCTTTACTTCAGCTTTTCAAACAGAAGGATAAAAACTGCTCAGATCTCCAGTTCATTTGACAGCCATTTAATTATGTTCCAAAGGCAAGGCATACAGGAATCCCATAACACCCTCAACAGAAACTCTACTTGTTTAGTATCTCACCTTTCATTGAATAATACAACAGAACCTCAAGACCTGGAGCAGGGCTACAGTAAGACTAGATCTCCATCTCAACTCAGATTCCTCTGGGTCTCTGAGCTGCTGAATGACTTGCACCAGTTACTACATTTCTTCATTTGGCAATGCTATTGAAAGCGCACCTCAAATACTGTGTGCAATTCTGGTTGCCATATCTCAAAAAAGATATAGCAGAATTAGAAAAGGTACAGAGACAGCAGATGAAAATGATCAAAGGGATGGAATGACTTCCCTATTAGGAAAGGGCTTTTCAGCTTGGAGAGGAGACGGCTCAGGAGCGATACAGTAGAGGTCTATAAAATACTGAGTGGAGTGGAAAGGGTAGATGTGAATCGCTTCTTTACACTTTCCAAAAATACTAGGACTAGGGAGCATACAATGAAGCTACTAAGTAGTAGATTTAAAACAAACTGGAGAAAATATTTCTTCACACAACGTGTAATTTAACTCTGGAATTCATTGCCAGAGAATGTGGTGAAATCTGTTAACTTAGCAGAGTTTAAAAAAAAGTTTGGCCTAAAAGAGAAGTCCATAGGCCATTATTGAGATGGCTTGGGGAAATCCACTGCTTATTCCTAGAAGCAGCAGCACAAAATCTGTTTTACTCCTTTGGATCTTGCCAGGTACCTATGGCCTGGGTTGGCCACTGTTGGAAACAGAATACTGGGCTTGATGGACCTTCAGTCTGTCCCAGTATGACAATTCTTATGTTCTTATGTAACACATACCTAAAATCAGCCATGATACAAGCCTGCTGGAAGGCAAAAAGAAAAAGAAAATTATTACTTTCTAAAGTGGCTTCATTTCAAAGTTTTAGCTGCTCCTTTACCAGCTAGGACACCCCTCAATGAAGCGTCCTTTGTTCTATGTCTGAATGGTCAAAAGGGGCAACAAAATAACAAACACAAGACTTTCTAATGCCATCCAACAGTAAACAGAGAGAAAAATTCACCCATCTACTCTGCCTAGACTCAAATTCTTCCTCTCCAGTACTTTACCACCATGGGTATAGGTAGATGAGCACATGAACGTCCAGTCTACTCTAAAGCAACACAATCTCCCCTATCACCTCAAACCTGCTCTCCTACTGCCCTAATTGTCCCAAATATGTTCCTTTTACCTGTTGCCAAGCCCACCCTTTACCACACCAAGTGTTTTTAAATTACCTTCTCCAGAAAAGGCTCATACTGTATTTTGTCCTTGAATTTCCTTGCTAATGAAAATTTTCATTGATTCATTTTAATTTTCACCAGCCACATGTTAGAAAATTTCTATAATGCCCCCTCTCCTCCTTTGTCCTCCAGTGAACACATTTTCCATTTCACAATATGGCACCTAAATTTTAAGGGCTCCTTTTACAAAGGCGTGCTAGAGGAGTTAACGCATGCGACTTTTCATCACATGCTAAGCCCCGCACTGGCCAAAAACTACCGCCTGCTTAAAAGGAGGCGGTAGCGGCTAGCGCATCCGGCGGTTTAGCGAGCGCTATTACACGTGTTAAATCGCTAGCGCGCCTTTGTATAAGGAGCCCTAAGTCATGCTAACTAAATCATAATCTTAAATTGTTCTTCAATTAGAAAAATTCCATTATAAAATACACATTCCCTATTCTGCCAAAGAACAAACCTCCAGTCTTCAAAGACCCTCAGACCACCACCGAGTAACTTAACGTTAAGTGGCTTTTTTTTTTTTTTAATATTCTTTATTCATTTTTAAAACTTCAATTGTGCACAAAAGATGATGTATTTACGTAAATTAGTATCATTACAGCACAATATACTTAATAGAATAAAGACAAAACTTATTTTCTCCCACCCATTTTCAATTTACAAACATCTCATAAAATACTTGTAATCAACCCTTCTATATTTCTTAACAAATAAGAAGTGCCAAACCATATCCCCCTCCCCCCCAGATGTGCATGTTTTCCCCAAATTATACAAATAAATCAATCTTTACAATATTTAGTTAATGGTTCCCAAACTTCCATAAATTTTGTATAATAACCCTTCTGAATGGCCATAAACTTTTCCATTTTAAAGATATAATTCAGGCGGTAGTTTTTTGGCTAGCGTGCGTTAATCCGTTGCGTGTGCTAAAATGCTAGTACACCTTTGTAAAAGGAGCCCTAAATGTACATTGTAACCACATGATAATATGAAAATCAATAATGTATATTATACTGCTTAAATAAATGGGTTTTAAGATCTTTTCGAAATTGAAAGTGAGTAAGAAATGGAGAAACAAGAAGATTCAAACATGAATTCATTAATCCTTCTTGGAATGCTACGGTCCTATTCAAAATTTTTTTGTAACGACATGCATTTGCTAAAGGAAAATAAAACCAACCAGATCTACGAATATTTTTCTACAGTAATCTACAAAGGGCCTGATTCTATAAATGGTGCTTCTAACTTGTAGATGCCGGTCTTTGCAATTGTCAACTGCTAGGTGCCCTTTATAAAATCACACCTAGCAGTGCTTAGACTGACTTAGGTCACTAGAAGTCGTTGAGGTAGGTGTCAGAATATTAGACCAGGTTTTACCTGACCTAATTTACCAGTGCCAACTCACATGCCTAGCAACGACTAACACCCTCTTCTATCAAACTGCAATAGCAGTTTTTAGCGCGGGGAGCCATGCTGAATGGCTCACACTGCTCCCAACGCTCGTAGGAACTCAATGAACATTGGGAGCAGCGCAGGCCATTCAGTGCAGCTCCTCGCACTAAAAACTGATATCGCAGTTTGATAGAAGAGGGCCTAAGTTTACTACACCTGGGTCTAGGGAAAGTACAAAACATGCGAATAATGCTAAAGGTGTCCAAGTAGCTCAAGCAGGAACATCCCCACTGAGATGTAACATACATACAACATGGAGGGCTATGTACGTAAACGCCCACAGTCTGGGAAACAAGATCCTGGAATTAGAAACAGAAATGAGGAATGCCGACATGGATGTGGTGGCGATATCTGAGACCTGGCTCACGGACTCCCACGGGTGGGACATGGTCATACCGGGTTACAACTTGCTTCGCTGGGACAGGGAGGGCAAAATGGGAGGAGGTGTTGCATTATATACTAAAGATGACATTAAGGTCACCAGAATCACAAATGTCCACTACACTGGGGAATCTCTTTGGGTAAATTTGGCGAGAGGGAAGGACAAATGCCTGTATCTTGGCGTAATATACAGACCCCCAAGACAACAGGATGACCTAGATATCACCTTGCATGGGGACACAGTATTGTTAGGTGATTTCAACATGCCTGATGTGGATTGGGACACGCTTTCCTCTGCTTCCGGCAGCAGCAGGAGGCTATTAAACTCTATGAAGGGAGCAAGACTCAGGCAACTGGTGTTGGAACCAACAAGGGATCAGGCAATACTGGACCTGATACTTACCAATGGAGAAAGTGTCACAGAGGTCTCGGTGGGCGACATATTGGCCTCCAGTGACTACAACATGGTATGGTTCAATCTCAGGAAAGGTTTCACTAAATCTACCACACTGACCAAGGTCCTCAAATTCAAGGACATAAACTTCAAAGAAATAGGAGACTTCGTTCACCAGGCGCTACAAAGCCAAGCAGAAACTGATAACGTGGAAGAAATGTGGTCTACTTTGAAAGCCATCATACAAGAAGCAACAAACCGCTATGTTAAATCAGTAAGTAAACGGCGAAGGAACAATAAGCCACAGTGGTTCTCTGCGGAGATTTCAGACCTCATCAAGGAGAAGAAAAAAGCATTCATCTCTTACAAACAATCAGGGAAACAGGACTCTAGGGAAGTCTATCTAGCCAAGTCAAAAGCCGTCAAAACAGCAGTTAAGGAGGCCAAATTCCGCATGGAAGAGTCTCTAGCGAAGAACATCCAGAAAGGAGATAAATCCTTCTACAGGTATATCAGTGACAGAAATAAGAACTCAGGCGGGATAGTACGTCTTAGGAGACCAGACGGAGAGTATGTAGAAGCAGACTCGGAAAAAGTCCAACTGTTAAATGAATACTTCTGCTCAGTCTTCACCTGCGAGGCGCCAGGATTCGGCCCTCAGCTACAGACAAGGGTTGATGCAGATGACACGTTTAGTAATTTCGAGTTTACACCCAGCGGTATCTACTGCGAGCTGTCAAAGCTTAAGGTTAACAACGCAATGGGGCCTGACAACCTACACCCCAGGGTGCTCAGGGAGTTGTGTGATGTCTTGGCGGAACCGCTAGCTGCGCTCTTCAATCTCTCCCTTAGTACGGGTAACGTCCCGTTGGACTGGAAGACGGCTAACGACATTCCACTCCACAAGAAAGGCTCCAAGATGGAGACAGCAAACTACAGACCGGTGAGTCTCACATCAATAGTGTGCAAACTAATGGAAACTCTAATCAAACGCCAATTGGATACGATCCTGAACGAGGAGAATCTATGGGATCCCCGTCAACATGGATTTACTAAGGGGAGATCCTGCCAATCCAACCTGATCAGCTTCTTTGACTGGGTGACAAGGAAGCTGGATGTTGGGGAGTCCCTGGACATCGTATACCTAAACTTCAGTAAAGCATTCAATAGCGTACCACACCGCAGGTTGCTGAGCAAGATGAGTTCTATAGGATTGGGCGACACATTGACGAAATGGGTTGGGAACTGGCTTGGAGGTAGGCTTCAGAGGGTAGTGGTGAACTGCATCCCCTCCGAAATGACGGAGGTAATCAGTGGAGTGCCGCAGGGCTAGGTCCTGGGCCCGATCCTATTCAACATCTTTATAAGAGACTTGGCAGAAGGGCTGCGAGGTAAAATAACATTATTCGCCGATGACGCCAAACTAAGCAATGTAGTGGGCAAAAGCACAACAGACATAAATTCAATGTCCGACAATATGATGCACGACCTACTCCTACTGGAGCACTGGTCTAGGTCCTAGCATCTCAGCTTCAATGTCAAAAAATGCAAAGTCATGCACCTGGGCAGCCAAAATCCATGCAAGACTTACACCCTTAATGGCGAGATCCTAACAAGAACTGAAGCAGAACGAGACTTAGGGGTGATCGTCAGTGAGGACATGAAGACTGCCAATCAAGTGGAGCAAGCTTCATCCAAGGCAAGGCAAATCATAGGTTGCATACGCAGGAGTTTCGTCAGCCGTAAGCCTGAAGTCATTGTATAGATCCATGGTGAGGTCCCACCTGGAATACTGTGTGCAATTCTGGAGGTCGCATTACCGTAAAGATGTGCTGAGACTGGAGTCGGTCCAGAGAATGGCCACCCGGATGGTCTCGGGACTCAAGGATCTCCCGTACGAGGAACGGCTGGATAAGTTGCAGCTGTACTCACTCGAGGAACGCAGAGAGAGGGGTGACATGATCGAGACATTCAAGTATCTCACGGGCCGCATCGAGGTGGAAGAATATATCTTCTTTTTCAAGGGTCCCGCGGCAACAAGGGGGCATCTGTGGAAAATCAGGGGCAGGAAACTGCACGGGGACACCAGGAAATTCTTTTTCACTGAAAGGGTGGTTGATCGCTGGAATAGTCTTCCACTTCAGGTGATTGAGGCCAGCAGCGTGCCTGATTTTAAGGCCAAATGGGATAGACACACGGGATCTATTCCAGAGAAAGGTAGGGGAGGGTCATTGGGGTGGGCAGACTAGATGGGCCATGGCTCTTATCTGCCGTCTATTTCTATGTTTCTATTCTCTCCATTAGGCGTTGGAGGGCCCCTGGACTTAGGCATCTCGCTCATATCCACGCACAACATTAAATTGTAAGAAAGGTTTTTAAATTGGTTTTTAATGGCGTGGTCAGACACTGTTTCTTTTGCAGCCCCTCTGATAATCAATTAAAAAACAATTGAGATGCATGTGAAATTTAGTTAGGCATCGCTAGATGTCTGCAATTAGGGTGCCTAGCAGCACCTAACCTAGGCACCACTTATAGAAATCTGGCCTAAAATGTCTGAAAGTTCTAAGTCAATAAGAACCATTTATATGCTCCTCTGTATAGGAGACTGTGTCTTCACAACTTCCTAACAGGAGCAGTTTTATATACATGGAGATATTTTTTTTCTATAAAACTAGGCTCACATTGAAAGAACACAGAGAGAAAAGGATTAAAATACACACACGACAGATGGGGTTGTAAGGATGGCAATGATAGAGCCCCAGAGAGGGGTTTGCTAATCAGCTTGAATGAAGGAGTTTAATTTCAGAAGCTGAAAGGGTCTCTGGGGTGGAGTTATGGGAAATGTGCAAAACGGAACTCCAAACCCCTCTGGTCTCAGGTGGATCATATCAGAGGGGCTACAAAAGAAACAGTGTCTGAGCTGGAACATGGGAGAGTTGGACGACAGAAAAGACAAGCAGGCTGTTGTTCTGAAAACAAGGTCTCCAAAAGGGGCTGCCAAAAGGGTGGCTGACTCCAGCGACCTGAGGCTGAGGCTCATTCTTGGCTAGTCTAAAAAAGCAGTTAAGTTAAGACTGGACACTACAGTACAGAGAGGCAAATATCAGTAATACCCAGACTTAATGTTTAATTGCACTACACTGAAGATTTGTATGTGGCCAGGAACCAAAGCTATTTGTTTGCCTAATAGCCCAGCAGGGCTAAGCTAACCTTATGCAAAGCACCAGTAAGCTTTGCCAGAATGGGTAAATAGGCATTTAAACTGCAGATGACATGGGGAGGGTAATTTTATAAGATGTTGCCTGGTTAAAGAAGGCAAGCAGGCATATGGAAGAGCAAGCAAGAATTGGGCATCCCGCTTATAACATCCAAAGAAACTGTACATCTCACAGCCATTTAAAAACAGGAAAATCGTTGGAGTTCAAACTAAAACTAAACCCTGAAAAAACTAAAATATTTATGGTCACCCCAATGAACAAAGAACCATCAATCAGCTACCAAAAGATAAAGAACAATCCAAAATACAGCCATACAACTGATTTTTGACCTGAATAAATCAGACCACATCACCCCATATTTTAAAAAACTGCACTGGTTACCAGTCGAGACCAGAATAATTTTCAAATTTAGTTGCCTATGCTTCAAAACACTATTCGGCACAGCACCAACCTACCTTCTGAATCACTTTGTTCTCCAAGACAAACTCCACTTCTCACGCAAAACATTACTATTCGCCTTTCCGACTCCCAAAGGATGCAAATTCAAACGATTCCTCGACAAGACACTTTCCTTCCAAGCAGGAATCTGGAACAATACTCCTTAACCATTTGTCAAACCAATCATTCAGAAGAGCACTGAAAACCCATTTATTTGACAAATTTGTTGAACTTCCTTAATCGTTTTTCCTCTACGTCTTCTGGCATGCTCCTGTTGTATATAACTTCATTACACGCCTGTCTGTTTCCTCCTACTTCATATACTCATGATGTAACTTAGCTGCATTTCATGCAGTCTTTCTTGTAAACCATCTTGAACTGAAAGGTATGACAGGATATAAATAAAGCTATTATTATTATTATTATCATATTTCTATGTTACTAGTTTGTATTTTATAAGTGTACATTTATAAACCTATGTGGCCAAATACACAAGAAAACAAATTTTAAATTACCTCTTAATCTCAGTAAGTGTAAAATGATTTAAAAAGGGAAAAAATATCAGACTAAAAGGAAACCAATGCTGGGTTGCATACAAGGAGGTATCTCTTGCAAATGTATCTTGGAATCATTGTGCAACAAGTAAATAGGAACAGCTATTTCCCATTTTCAAATCATACTGGGACTAGGGGAAAAGCCATGAAACTAACCTAGTAATAGATTTAACAAAGTTTATAAAGCATTTTTTTTTCCAGTTAATGCATAATTAAAAACTATGCTCTTTGCTACCAGAAAACCTTGTCAAGGCTGGTAATTTAACTGAGTTTAAAAAAGACTTGAAGTTCCTAGAAGAAAGGCCCATTAACAATTATTTAACCAGAAAGTCTTAGTAGTTCTCAATCCTCTCTTGAGGGACTTCTAAACAGTTGACGTTTTAGGAAATCCTCAGTGAATATGCATGAAACAGTGGCAGCAAAAATCTATTTCATGCTTTTTGTTTGTAGATATCAAGAAAACCTAACTGGCTGAGGATCCCTAAGAGATTCTCTTCATTGGGATTTGGTGGCTTTATTAAAAAAATGTTTATTTGGATCCATAGGCAGGGAAAGATTATGCTAATCCTAAAAGCTAAACTATTCATCTCCTTTTGAGTACATCACATTCTGTGATTATATACATAAAGACAAATAATTAAGGAAGCAATATAAAATTATCACAACTCTTTCTGTAACCAAGTCATAACATCCAACCTGTGGGGGTTTTCATAAATTTCTCTCTCAATATTATTAAGAGAAATAAATCCTTGAAATCTCTCCCCCCCCACAGGTCGGGTGTTATGACTTGCATGCATATGAGTGTGTCTAATATATCATGTGAACCGTTTAGTTCTTAAGTGATAAAGAAAAATTTAAAATAAATAAATAAATATCTACATCTATCTATATAGACACACACACACACAAACAAACAGAGAAGAACAGCAAAAAGATACCATAAGGCCTAAAAGAATATGCTCTGTGGAGTGATGTGAACAGAATCCCATCTGATGGGGATGAAGTGCATTAGTGTTATTTAAAAAGTCAGAAAGCTGAGTAGCAACTACTTTTTTTCACAAATTTGGAAACAAATGGAATGTTAGACATTGGTCTATAGCAGGGGTGTCAGACTCCCTCCTTGAGGGCCGCAATCCAGTCGGGTTTTCAGGATTTCCCCAATGAAAATGCATGAGATCTATGTGCATGCACTGCTTTCAATGCATATTAATTGGGGAAATCCTGAAAACCTGACTGGATTGCGGCCCTCATGGAGGGACTTTGAGTTCCCTGGTCTATAGTTAGCAACAGTAGAGGGACCAGATTTGTAATCCTTTAACAAGGGAGCAGCTATTGCTTTCTTCCAATCTAAAGGAAAATCAGCAGGGAGAAGACTATTGTTAACCATCGTAAATAATGGCTCCAGAAGTGGATCTAGGAAGCACAAAAGAAAGGAGGCTGGGATTGGATCAGTTGGAGGTGATGAAGTCTTTAATAAAGAGATTATTTTCCTCAAAGAAATAATAGTTTGAAATTATTGCTACAGGCACCATAGATGTGGAATAAGAAGAGATATTACTTAGGGAACTAAGAGACATTGAAAGTAAAGATACTATGGATTGTTGTAATTTGATAATTTTGTCATGGAATCCTAGAGCAAAATCTTCTGCAGTAAGGGAAGAAAGAAGAAGGTGGATTTGAAAGAAAATGTAACAAGTGATAAATAATAATAATTTTATTCTTATATACCGCCATACCGAAAAAGTTCTAGGAGGTTCACAACAAGGTGAGCTAATACATGGGATACAGATAAAATACAAATTAGAATAATGGACTTAAAAACAGATAAAGACAGAAAGCATTTACAATATAATGCAGAAAATACCGACATGGCAGGGAAAGAAGTAATACATAGAATAGATTAAATACATCAAGTTGAATATAAGGAACTTGATTGAAAAAAATGAAGCAGAATGCATTAAGATACCAGCCTATCAAAGAGTTGAGTCTTTAACAATTTTCTAAAATCAAGATAGGAAGAGACCTCTAACATAATTTTTCCAAGCCATACAAGATATGAAGAATTTAGTTCATGTTTAATATTAGAAGTATATGTGCACTTTGTATTACGCAACATATGAGAATAGCGTAATGAGGTAGTTTTGAAATAGTGCAATATACAAGATGATGGGTTTCAGCACCAAGATCACTCAGCACTGCACATTTGATGAAGCAAAAGTGAAAGGCCCGAGTGGTACCAGGGTTGAGAATAGCAAGTCTTTGAAGAGAGAGTGCAAAGGAGTGGAAAGATCAAGAGCAGACCCAAGATTATTATACCAGTTGCTAATTTGATCTGGGAAAAATTCACAGTGAGACTTAGTTTGTTGACCTGTTTCACAGATGAAACATTAGCAGAAGAAGACATAAGGTTGGTAATAGCATATGAGAACTGCAAGAGCTTGTGGTTAGACCATGGTATTGGAAAAGAAACTGGAACAGAAAAACAAGAGGCGAGTGATTTAGGAATCAAAACAAGGTCAAGAAGGTGACCTGCAGAATGAGTAGGTCCGCACACTAAGGGCTCCTTTTATTAAGGTGCGCTAGCGTTTTTAGCGCACGCTGCCCCCGCGCGAAAAACTAACGCCAACTCAATGGTGGCGTTAGCGTCTAGTATGTGCAGCAATTCAGCGTGCGCTAAGGGCACGCTAAAACCGCTAGCTTAGCTTAGTAAAAGGAGCCCTAATTGTAGAAGAGCAGAATCATGGAGAAAAGTAGAAAAATCCTTGGCAAGAATATTTGAAGAATCATCAAAGTGAATATTAAAATCACCTAAGATGAGAGGTGGAGATGAAGAAGTAAGATGAAAACTAATAAGATCTTGTAGGCGCAAAAGACAGGAACAAGTAACTGGAAGTGGATTATAGATAAGAAAATGAGACATAGGAAAAGGTGAAGAAATTTACAAATTTCTTCACCTTTTCCTATGTCTCATTTTCATATCTATAATCCACTGCTCTTCTACAATTAGGGCTCCTTTTACTAAGCTACGCTAGCAGTTTTAGCGTGCACTTAGCGCACGCTGAATTGCCGCACGCACTAGACGCTAACGCCACCATTGAGTTGGCGTTAGTTTTTGGCGCGGGGGGCAGCGTGCGCTAAAAACGCTAGCGTACCTTAGTAAAAGGAGCCCTTAGTTAGGTACTCCAAAGTAGAGGAATGGAAAGAACTGTGGTTTTGCATCTGTGCTGTTATTTTAGAAGAAACCATAATAGCCAGCATCCCCCCCCCCCCCACTTTTCTGATAATCACGGTGTTAGCAAATAAAACCCAAAACATATAGGGCTCCTTTTACTAAGGTGCACTAGCATTTTTAGCGTGCGCTACACTGCCGCGCGCGCTAACCCTTCGCTACGCGCCAAAATCTAACAACAGTTCAATGGTGGCATTAACGTCTAGCGCGCGAGGTAATGTAGCACACGCTAAAACCGCTAGCGCAGCTTAGTAAAAGGAGCCCATAGTATATCGAGTGGGACATGATTGATATAGGAGAGCCTCATCCCCATGAGAAAGAAGCTAGAGCATCAACGCTAGGCAATCCCCTACCCTCTTCAATATATCAAATTCTCTAAAACTCCAGCATCACGAGCTGACATGTCCTGGAGAAAGCCCCACATACTTCAATGATGCACACACCTGCAAAGCAAAAGCTATTTACCCCTATGCCAGGCTATGTCTATATGGAAAATGCTGCAATTTAAACCACCCTATGTCAGTGTTCTCCCTAGCGCATTTTAGCCGGGCGCTTTGCCCGGCTAATTTAGGTGAACGCCCGGCTGTCATCTCGGAAAGTCGCGAATCAACCTGACTGATCGCAAACTTCACTAAGACTCAAAATAAATATTTTGGGTTTTGTTACCACAGCTCCTCAGCTGCCTTGCACTGACCAAAGGAAGAGCCAACACTTAGATTGCTCGTTAACTTTCAACCATGTACCTTTTCTACCGGCCATCACCTCATTTATTGCTAGTCACACACACAAGGCCAAACACCGGCTGCACATACTGTGGCAAGGCCTGTTTATCCACTCCTTCCCTAGTTGAGATCATATTCATTCACATTTATGGCTTCACATACAACTTTCTTTTATTTAGTCTTCTTGTTTTCTATCACTTACTAATGGTAACATGAGTACACAGCCTGCAAAAAGTAGACCTCAAAAAGTAGGACATAAAATTTGCAGTTATCACATGATAAATCTCACATTAAAGTGTGTTAACTGCCAATTCTAGTGCACTTTAGTAAAAGGACCCTTAGTATGAGCTAAATCAACTTAATAGGTATGAATCTAGAAATTAATTTTCAAAAATGCTTCCAGAGCTTTTCAGTGATTTTAGTTACTCTGGCATGTTAGTTGGACTGAGCTTTGTTTTATCCCAGACCTGTCATCTGTGAACATATACGCCACAGTGACCCCTGATGCAGGTGTTCCTCAGATGCCGAAACACAGTGCTGTGTCGGGTCCACACCTTCTACTTGTGTCCTTTTATGAAATAAACAAATTGGTTTTACATCAGTGTTCTTCAGTGAAGTAACTTAACTCTCCATTGCCTCAAGTAAAAACTCAAATGGTGAGCCCTCCAAGGACTACCAACTGTCCCTAAATGTACACTGCTTCAATAGTTTTCAGGCAGTACAGAAGAAATTAAATAAAAATAAGTTTGCTCTCCTAGGCTTCCACGGCTAGTGTCATGATTGTAGCAGTTTCCAGGTCTTTCTACACAGATGCAGCAAGACCCGGAAAATCGCTACAGTCAAAAATAAGTTTGTTTATCTCAAAGTCAGAGTTCATGGAGTTACAATTAAACATTCACAAGATGACAAAACTAACAATGTGGTGATACATGAAACACAAGAATCACCCATGTGAACCCAATCCATTAGTCTGTTACTAAGCCACAGAGAAATTCACCTCCCGCCCTTCACATACAGAATTCTAGTATGTTCAATTGCGCATGAACTAAGAGGCATATAAATAGTGATGCTTTGCTAAAGAGCTAAGCTTTCAGGGCTTTTCAATATTTTTGTAAACCCTGTCAAAATGGGTAATGTATTCTTCAGTTGTGAAACAAAACGTGAATACTCATTCCCGTTATGGCTTGGTTTCTACCCACAGCTAATGGTGGCACAGAATAAGTGCTTTGCGAACCTACAGTCAGCTGCATTCACTGTCATGAGAGCGATTAAGCACTCTGCCATCAGAGAGAGCTTAAACACCATCAGCAGAATTTGGTTTATTTCAAAACTCAACAGGTAACCAGTGGAGTTGTATAAATGCCAGACATACTTAGGACAAGTATTTCACCTGCATTTTGTTCCAGTTGTAAAGTTTAGAAAGTGGTAAAGCATGCAAAATTACATTGCTGTTAATCTGAGGCAATAATAATGCCTTGCCTAAAAACTGTGTAATCCCAAACTGGCTGCAAAGAGTATATATAGTACTCACATCTTATAAAATACATTCTGTGACTTCCTTTATTTCCATTCAGTAGAGAACTGCTCAATCAGAGCACCTTGTGTGACATGCCAAATACCAGGTCTAAATATGGTCGTCCATGTTTTTGAATATGAACATCCCTTCTGCAATTGGAGCTGGATGTTCAACTTTTGGCCCCTCCCTAGTCCCACCTAAAACAGGCCCAAACCACTCCCTCTTGCCATATGCATGTACTGTAGTATTAAAACACTCATTTCCTGGCTTCATAAAATCGGGATTTGGACATCCATGCAATATGGCATCTAAATGCCAGTTTTCAGACATCCAAAATAAGAAGAGAGCTTCAAAAATAAACACCTTAATGACGGATTTTATGCAAACACATTCCACCTATTCAAATACCTAATTCCCAATTAAAATTATTTACACTCTTTGAAAACTGACCTTTTACTCTATTTATTTATTCAATTTTCTATACCGTTCTCCCAAGGGAGCTCTGAACGGTTTACATGCATTTATTCAGGTACTCAAACAGTTTTCCCTCTCTGTCTCGACGGGCTCACAATCTATCTAACGTACCTGGGGCAATGGGGGGATTAAGTGACTTGCCCAGGGTCACATGGAGCAGCGTGGGTTTGAACCCACAACCTCATGGTGCTAAGGCTGTAGCTTTAACCACTGCGCCACACTCTCCCCTTATTTACATTACCAGCACCAAATCTAGCAGATGATCAAAGTCACTTCCAATTATAACAGGATATCCAAGTTGAAAATCTATTATTGGAGACATACACATTTACAAAGAGACCCATTTTAGATAGAATTCAGAAATCAGAACACACTTCCAGGTCAGGATACATATAATTCCATTAATATTTTAGAAGAGCCTGTTCTATAATACATTCAGAAATGGACATGTATGCATCAGTTACATATTGGCTGATCAATCATGGACTTCCTTAGGCTCAGCCCTAAGGAAGTCCCTGATTGGCTCAGGCGCCACAGGCCCCTCCCAAGGGAGGAGCCTGAGGCACCTCAGCCAATCAGCGCCTTGGCTCCTCCCCGTGTATCACATGATGCACTGGGGCGGAGCCTAAGGCTCACATTTGTTGTGCACAGGAGGATTTTGCGGTTCCTCCTGCTCCGGAAGACAGCAGCGCTGGAGACCTAAGGAGCAGGAGGGACTGAGCACCCCTCCTGCTCCCAACTTTTAGGTACAGAGGAGGTGCCAGGCCAGGCCAGGCCCGACCAGGGGTGGTGCGGTGGGCCGTTGGAGGGTGGCGCGGTGGGCCCGTCGGGGGGTGGGCTGGGTCTGGGGGGGTGTGAGTCTGTATGGGTCCGGGGGGAGGGTTGGGGGGGGGTAACTCAGTTGGTGGCAGGGCAGGAGAGAGTTGGCATCCCTCCTGCTATTTGTGGGTCGCTGGGGGGGGGGGGGATCGTGTTCATCAGGCGGGGTACTCGGCCGTCTTTTGACTGGCCTGCCTGTTTTTTCATTTTTTTTTTTTTAATGGGGCAGATATTTTGCGTGTGTAACACACGCAAAATATCTGTGCCTTGGGAAAAAAATGAATAAAAAAGACTGGTAGGCCTGTCAAAAAACCTGTAGATCTGTCAATAACTCAGTTACTGACAGGTCTGCAGCAGTGGGGTTTGCCAATAATAAAACCCGATTCAAAATAGCCAAGCAATTGTTAGTGAATCAATTGCTTAGCTATTTTGCATGGGGTTTTACTAATTTGCATGGGAGGATCAGGATCGGATCGCTAAAAGACTTAGTGAATACTGCAGGAAGGAAATCTGGTTGCAAAGGGGTCGCAAACCGATCGGTTTGCTTTGTGAATCTAGCCCTTAGTCTTTAGTCTTGTAGTGCTAACTGGTGAATCTTGCTTTACTGCACCCAAAGGTTGCTGATCCACCGAATCGTTTAGGCCTGCAGTGCCACCTAGTGACATCTGCCTAAGGAGCATCTGACACCTAGAATGTGGCTTGGTCCAGTGGACCAAGATACCTCTGGAATCAAAGTGGTATATGGAAAAGGTCAAACACCAACCTAACGGTGCCTAAATGATCACCTCACTGCCATACCCAGGCTACCCCCAGACTACCCTTGGAATACTGGGCTTGATGAAAACCAGATCAGCTACTAAGAAACCCTCAGTGATCCATGAAGTCATCTGTGAACAGCATCTTGGTGATAACTGAAACCTGGCTAGGTGAAACTTGGGATTTACCACTATCTGAACTATGTCCAACAAGTTTCAACATCAACCAAAACCAGGGAAATACGAGTAGTAGCAGTCCTGCCTTGGGCACCAAACTGCAAAGAATTACCATCCCTCCTCTAAATTACAATCACAATCCCTTTAAATCCAAGTAGATGAGGGGAAACCAATCTGACTGCTCATAACTAACACCTCATATCATACCTTTGTAATCATATCAAGAACTCCTTGATCTGGTTACAGAGGTGACATTGAGCTTCCCTAGGCTTGCGATCATAACATAGAACATAAGAGTTGCCATCAAGTCCGGTATCATGTTTCCAACAGTGACAACCCATATCACAAGTACTTGGCAAGATTTCGAAGAGTAAAACAGATTTTATGCTACTTATCCTTGGGATAAGCAGTGCATTTTTTCTCAAGTCCATTTTAATAATGGCTTATGGACTTTTCTATTAGGAAATTAGCTAATTGATACTAACCCCAAAATCGGTCTATTAAATGTTCAAACAATAAAAAACAAACATCATCTCATTCATGACCTGATTCTTCAACATAATCTGCAAATTCTCTGTCTAACAGAGATTTGGTTAACCGAAGGGAAAGAGGCTTACATCAATCAAGCTTGTCTCACCAATTACAAAGCCAAAACTCAGCCCCATTTAAATAAAAAAAGGTGGTGGCCTTGCCATCATCTTTAACACCTCACTTCCCCTTCAATTTGGAACCCCCTCCATACCTAATATTCCGCCACTAGAAACTCTACACTTTACCCTTTCTAATAAATCTCCCCTGAATTTCTTACTAATATACCTCACTTCCCCGGTCTCTAAATCTTCTCTCTCATCTCTTTTATCTGTAATCACGGATTTCTGTATCTCTCAGTTCAACCCTATCCTACTGGGTAATTTCAACATTCCCTTTGACCTACCAAATCATTCTAATACCACTGAACTGCTAACTTTAACCTTAGACATCTTCCTAACCCCACTGATTTCCTCTCCCACCCACCCATACTATTGATATAATATTCAGTCTAGATACAATAAATAGCCCATCTCTTCCAAAACCAGACAATCCACTCTCTCCCTTGGTCCGATCATGCCCTTATTAATTTCTCTCTTCACTCACCTACAGGTTATGTTTCAATTCCTCATCATACTTATAACTTCCGAGATTTCTCAAAAATTACTACCTCTGCAATCCAAAACTCTCTTAACCTAGACGTAAAAGACCTCGCTCCTCTCGAACCCAAAGAACAATCAAATCAAATTTACTTATCAATACACTAGCCCTTACCCAAGAAAGAACCCAACATTCCTACCCTAAAAGAAAACCATGGTTTATGGAACACCTGAAACTTCTTCGCTTACAATTCCGATCCTCAGAATCTAAGTGGCGGAAATCACTATCAACCCTTTCCCTCCTCCAACATAAAGAACTAGCAAACAATTACAAACACACCATACAAAATGCAAAAAGGAATACTATACAAAACATATAAAAATGGCCCGCAATACCTCAGCATTATATGCCATAGTTTGATCTCTCACCCCTTATTCAAAAACTAATAAACCCTCAACCTTATCCAATCAGCAACTGACCTGGCTAACTATTTTGACCAAAAAATAAAAGGCATTTGTCTAAACTTTCAAAACACTCCAATTCTAAACTACTCAGAACCCCCGAAACAGGATCACCATTGTCCTTTTAGTTTACTTTCTAAGTTTAAGTCCCCATCATTATTAGAGCTAAAGAAAACAATTCAATCCTTGAATACTTCTAATAATCCTCTAGAGAACATCCCACCTACTGTGATAAAGAAATTTTTTTCAATATTTGGTCCATACCTCTTAGAAATGGTAACCAAAAGCATCTCAAGTAACACTGTACCAAAATTTTGGAAATCAGCACTAGTCTTCCCCAAAATAAAAAAATCAAAATCTTGATCAAACTCTCAGTTCCAATTATCGACCCATTGCTAACCTACATTTCATTTCCAAACTTAAGGAAAAAAACAAATTGGATTTTGCTCCAACCACTCAACAGAATTATCCCTACTAGGTCTCACTACCACTATCTTTTACTATCATGACCATGGGAAATCAGTTCTATTGAGCTCTCTTGATCTATCGGTTGCCTTTGACACAATTGACCATGACTTACTTCTCAATTGTCTCAAAGACAGCGGAATAACTGACTCAGCTCTGCTCTGGTTCTCTTTTTACTTTGCTGATAGGAACTTTCAAGTTCACTTTAAAGGAACCTTTTCTGCCCCAATCTTTCAAGCTTGCAGTATACCACAAGGCTCAATCCTCTCCCCTCTACTATTCAACATTTTCCTAGCCCCACTTCTGACATTAGCTCAATCTATCGCAGGGGTAGGGAACTCCGGTCCTCGAGAGCCGTATTCCAGTCAGGTTTTCAGGATTTCCCCAATGAATATGCATGAGATCTATTTGCATGCACTGCTTTCAATGCATATTCATTGGGGAAATCCTGAAAACCCAACTGGAATACGGCTCTCGAGGACCGGAGTTCCCTACCCCTGATTTATCGGATTCACTCCATTTGCTTATGCTGATGACATTCAACTCCTTCACCCACTCAACCCGGGCAATATCAATGATATTCAAGAAATCAATCTCAAACTCGACAAAATCAGCTCTTGGCTCCGAATTAACAGACTATCACTAAACGTAGCTAAATCATGAGGGATTCTCTTCCCTTATAAAAATAAAGACTCTTTAACCGGACAAATATCTATTGATACAATTCCCCTTCAAATAGAACCCAAACTCAAATTACTAGGAGTTATCTTCGATAAAGATCTTACGTACCATGATCAAATCAGTTCCGTGACCAAAAATTACTTTTACAAACTTTGTTTAATTCATTCCATAACCTTTGTTCTTGAACCCTCTTCAATCCAAATTCTAATTCACTCTCTAATCATTTCACATATAGACTACTGCAACTCTCTTTACCATGGTATTACTCAAAAAGAAATCCGTAGATTACAACTGATCCAAAATACCACAATCAAACTCATTTACAAGGCCAAAAAATATGATCATGTTACTCTACTTTTTCGAGAGTTACACTGGTTACCGGTCTCTCACTGAACTACTTATAAAATTCTCCTAACTTTTAAAATCAAGACCTCTCACCTCCCTGTCTTTCTAGAAAAATATCTCATTCCACTTACCCCTTCTAGGGGCCTTAGATCTATGAATCAAAACCTATTGACAGTACCTTCAATCAAAGACCTATACTATACTAGAAATTCCATTTTATCAGTAGTTGCACCCTTGCTCTGGAATGCAATGCCATTTTATCTTTGCAACAAAAATTCCCTAAATAAATTTAAAACAAATCTCAAAACATTTCTCTTTAAAGATGCCTACCAATAAGTGGGGGAAAAATTTCCCCATCCCTCTACCCATCCTTTTATTTTTATTTATCATTGTAATTAAAACTTCCCTATCCCCCAAAACCTCTCGTTTCTAATCAGTCCTAATACATCATAGTTTTAGGCTTACCCTCTTTTTATTTTATCTTACCTAATTCAAAAATTATATTAGACATTTCTAATTTTTAATATTGTAAACCGCCCAGATACATGTGATGGTCAGTATATCAAGCCATGAATAAACTTGAAACTTGAACAAATTCCAGAGTTTAATTACATATTGAGTAAAGAAATATTTTTCTCCAGTTTGTTTTAAATCTATTACTTAGTAGCTTTATTGTATGCCCCCCTAGTCCTAGTATTTTTGGAAAGAGTAAACAAGTGTTTCATATCTACCCGTTCTACTCTACTCAGTATTTTATAGACCTCTATTATATTTCCCCTGAGCTGTCTCTTCTCCAAGCTGAAGAGCCCTAGCCACTTGAGCCTTTCCTCATAGAGAAGTCATCCCATCCCCTTTATCATTTTCGTTGCCCTTCTCTGTATTTTTTCTGATTCCATTATATCTTTTTTGAGATGTGGTGACCAAAATTGCACACAGCATTCAAGGTGCAGCCTCACTATGAAGCAATACAAAGGCATTATTACATTCTCTTCTTTGCTTCCCTATCAAAACCTCAGATACTACCATAGTTGTCTTCCTGGATATAATAACACTATAATTCACACATATGATCAATTCTCCAACCCACAAAAATCATTGGCAGATCATTTTCTAATCAAATTTTCTCTAAGTGACCACTTGGAACAAATGGCACCTCCCAGAGTTTGGAAGAAAATCAAAGACAAGAAAACAATGACTGCTGAGAATTCCCTAGAAGTATTGGATTATCCACATGTGGATGAAAAGCAACTACATTGTCAGAAGTTGATGTTTGGAATATAAAGTTAGCTATGTCCCTAGAGAAAACTGTTCCACTAAAAAAGGTCTTATGCGCCATTTAAACACTCATCTAAGTTCTCTTCAGAACTTCAGACCCTTAAAATCGAAGAACAGCAATGGAAAATATCACGGTATGAACCTCACCAGGATAAGGACAGGCTAAACTGGAGGAAACACATGACAAAGTACCTCCAAATCTAAGCAGCCTAAAAATAATTAATGGAGCTCATTTTCAAAAAAGATAAGACGTCTGAGAGACTGCATAAACCAGCATTTAGACGACTTACTAGCCAAATGGGCATTCTCAAAACAGACTTTCTAGATGTCTTTCTGGTCATTTTGTCTCCAATGTGCCCGAATCTTAAGGGGGCATGTTAGAGGTGTGTTTTATGCAGGCTTAGGGCGGGCTTAGAACTTGGATGCTCAGCAGGCATAATCAAATCTTTAACAAAATGTCCTGGGCTTTTTTTAGATGTTTGCAGCTATACCTGTTTTAAAAGCGTTTACATGATAAAAAGGTACCCAAACTGACCAGATGACTACTGGAGGGATTAAGCCATGACCCCCCCCACTGTGGTCACTGACCACCCTCCAATCAGCCAAAGATATTTAAAAAAACAAAACAAAAAATAACAGTACATTCAAGCCTTTATTATGAGGGATGCTGAAGCCCAAGCAACCAACTTCCTAAATTCTGAGTGGTATTTTGCCACTGTAGCTGCAGAGTATTATCTTATTTCATTTAAGTGCCAATTTGCAGAAACAAAATTCTATGTTTTGATATTGTATCAGATCATTGATTGAAGCATATCCATGTCATTCTCTTCGTTTTTGGGCTGAGAACTTTTCAGTACCCCCTCCTACAGCTTCAGATGGTCACACAGACATCATTCTGAGCCCAGAGGGGCACTCTTAGGTTTACTGCAGACACACACAAACAAGGACTAACACTGGATACACATAAGAATAGCCATACTGGCTCAGAACAGTATCCTGCTTCTAGCAGTGGCCAATCCAGATCACAAGTACCTGGTAGAATCCCAAAAAGTAGAAAGGTTCCATGACATACTATGCCATCTATATATATAAAATCGGAGTTATGTATGTGTGTATGTGCCGCGATCACGCAAAAACGGCTTGACCGATTTGAACGAAACTTGGTATGCAGATCCCTCACTACCTGGGATGATATGTTCTGGGGGTCTCGCGGCCCACCTGCACACGTGGGCGGAGCTACAAACATAAAATCAGATTTTACCCATTCATGTCAATGGAAAAAATGTAAAAAGCTGCCATTCTCACAGTAATTCAAAAACGGCTTGACCGATTTGAACGAAACTTGGTATGCAGATCCCTCACTACCTGGGGTGATATGTTCTGGGGGGTCTCGCGGCCCACCTGCACACGTGGGTGGAGCTACAAACAGAAAATCAGATTTCACCCATTCATGTCAATGGAAAAAATGTAAAAAGCTGCCATTCTCACAGTAATTCAAAAACGGCTTGACCAATTTGAACGAAACTTGGTATGCAGATCCCTCACTACCTGGGGTGATATGTTCTGGGGGTCTCGCGGCCCACCTGCACACGTGGGCGGAGCTACAAACAGATAATCAGATTTCACCCATTCCTGTCAATGGAAAAAATGTAAAAAGCTGCCATTCTCACTGTAATTCAAAAACGGCTTGACCGATTTGAACGAAACTTGGTATGCAGATCCCTCACTACCTGGGGTGATATGTTCTGGGGGTCTCGCGGCCCACCTGCACACGTGGGCGGAGCTACAAATAGAAAATTAGATTTCACCCATTCCTGTCAATGGAAAAAATGTAAAAAGCTGCCTTTCTCACAGTAATTCAAAAACGGCTTGACCGATTTGAACGAAACTTGGTATGCAGATCCCTCACTACCTGGGGTGATATGTTCTGGGGGTCTCGCGGCCCACCTGCACACGTGGGCGGAGCTACAAACAGAAAATCAGATTTCACCCATTCATGTCAATGGAAAAAATGTAAAAAGCTGCCATTCTCACAGTAATTCAAAAACGGCTTGACTGATTTGAACGAAACTTGGTATGCAGATCCCTCACTACCTGGGGTGATATGTTCTGGGGGTCTCGCGGCCCACAACTCTATGTTGCTTGCTCAAGGGTGGGTTCACCCAATAATTTATATGTTCTTGCTCCAGGAGGTGAAACTAAAATTGTTGTTTATAATCACGTTTTGCGTTAGTTGTATTGTATTCATTTTGTCAAATATTTCACATTATAATTTGAATATTGTACTTTTTATTAAGCTGTAAAAAAATAATTTCATTCACCACTATAAAGTATCTTTATTTGAATCCATTTACAGTGTTATTGCTATAATTAAATACCCGTGCAACGCCGGGGCATCAGCTAGTACTATATAATATTTGAATATACTGTAGTTACTGCTGTAATATCTATTGTCTAGGCTCAACTTATGTTTTGCTGTACATTGCCTTGAGTTTCAAGTTTATAAAAAAATTTATTGTACCGCCTAATCAGGCTTCTAGGCGGTGTACATTAATCAATAAAAACAATCAAGTTAATAAACGTATGTGGGGGAATAATTAACCAAACAGACAAACTTGTACAAAAGGAAAAGAGGGGTCGAACTACAATATTATAGGAACTCAGTTACACATGACTATATGTTGGAACATACATGTATATGTAGGTAATTTAGAATATAAAAACAAAAACTGTGGATACAGATGTTCTGGAGATAATTTATTAAACACTGATATATAAAACCATGAAAATTCAATTAAAAAAGTACAATGATAAAAAATACTGTGATAAAAATCCAATCGGACCCTACATGTGAGCAAAGAACACTACAGACAAGCTGAAGTAGCAAAAAAATTCTCATATGTTTAAATTGTTTTCAGTCCAATTCTTTATATATGAGGTTGCAAACCATTGGACCCCCGAGGAAGGTGTGTTCGCCAAAACACGGACCGTGTAGGGTCCGGTTGGATTTTTATCACAGTATTTTTTATCATTGTACTTTTTAAATTGAATTTTCATGGTTTTATATGTCAGTGTTTAATATGTTATCTTCAGAACATCTGTATCCACAGTTTTTGTTTTCATCGGTGGATTGTTTTCACTATGGATCATTGGGTCTCCCCATTTTTCTTTGTTGTGCTGCAATTTAGAATATAAAACATATATGTGCCGGCACAGAGATATACATGTATATGGTTTGTCACTTTAGAAACTTACATGTTACCAAACTGTTACAAAGCCTGATATCATTTCCCAAGATCACTCTCTGGGGAGACAAAAAAAACATTAGGGGATTAAGGAGATAACATACCCTAATCCCTCCAATAAAGTGCTACTCAAAACAAACACCTTTAACCAACCCGAGAGCAGCTGTAAATACTGATGTTGACCTCAGAGGTCATAAAACATGCATTCCCCCTCTGAAATGGAGAATATATGTGCATTTTTTTAAACTTGCTGTTTATACTGAAACTGTACCACCCTTCTTTTATCCCATCTTCTCAGCATATTTTAATATCCAAGTTGCTACATTTTATGTTTGGTTTATCCCTATCAACCTTAAAGATGTTCCTTTTCTGTGGATTAAACTCGCAGGCTCTCTTCTGCTATCACAACTTATCTTAAGATTTATGTATAACTTTTTATAATTTCACTAATGGAGAACATAATCTCATATACAATTAATATTATACCTTTTATTTAAGATCTCTTCTCCAAATTCTCATTCATTAACAAAAGCTAAGTTAAAATCAAAAGTCATGAGGTGTGTTGCCAATAGATGCATAAAAAACTGCTACATTGTATTTACTGTACTCCCTAAGAAATCTCTGGAAACATTTACAATTTGCAAATAATCCAATTGTGGCTCTTATACAGAAACAGAATACAATAATTGATAAAATAAGGTCCATCTAAACCAGCACTTCTCAACGCAGTCCTCAGGGCACACCCAGCCAAGCAGGTTTTCAGGATATCCAAAATGTATGAGAATTGACAATTAGGTTCATGAACTCATCCTAGAAAAAGTGAAACATACCTCATTGCTGAATATTACTATGATCACCTTCGAAGCACTCCCCTTGGGAAGCTATACACCAATGCCAATGCTTAGTCCACCCTTCAAAGCAATTTTGGAACTCTGTTTTTTTTTTTTTTTAATCTTTATTAGTTGATTTGAGTATTTCATTAATCTGTCTCCATATCGACTTCCAGAAGCTGAGTATTAGAGGACAAAAGAACAGCAGATGATCCAGTGTCCCAATATCTATATGACAATGCCAGCATCTATTAGATTTAGAACTGTCTAGTTTTTGTAAATGCACAGGGGTCCAGAAATGTCTATGTAACAGAAAAAAACAAGTTTGTCTCATAGATGCTGACATTGTACATCTCATCCTCCAAGTCCAAATTCGTGGCCATTGAATTGCAGAAATATGCTGCTTAATCTCAATGCTCCAAATTTCCTTTAGACTCGTCTTTGGTTTTTTATTCAATAGGTCAGATATTAATTTATACCTTCGGGAGGCCTGATGCCCTAGGGAATCTGTCTGAAAACATAGGATCTGCAAGCTGTAGTAATTTTAAAAATTTCGCCTTTAAGGGAACCCTTTCTGAATGGCTTGCTTGAGCTGCAACCATTTATAAATTTGAGTCTTAGAAATACCAACACACTGTTGCAGTTGTGAAAACTCAAGCATTTTCCATGGGATATAACGTCATCTAATGTACGTATGCCTGCTTGCATCCAATGCTTCCAGACGATCTTCATCTCGCCAATTTGAATCTTGGAGTTTACCCATAAGGATTGACACGTGGATTTCTCTACTTGAATTTCAGTCAAATTATTAATTAATTTAAAAGTTTTTCATGCATCAAATAAAATACTATTGTCCTTAATGTAATTAGGTGACTTGATACTCATCACACAAGGCAATCGCAATGGGATCATCAATTGCCATTCTAAGTACAACCAATCAGGAAGATGATCCATGAGCTCTGGAAGGACCCAGTACATACCCTGATGCATTATATAGGCCTGATGGTTACCTATAAAAGTTTGGAAAATTTACCCCACCCGCCTCCATTGGTTTTTGTAAAGATACTAAAGCAATTCTAGCAGTTTTACCCAGCCAAACAAATTTAGTGCGAGAACTCTTTTTATGGAATGGCCATCAAAGCTGTCTTCGTATTACCCTTTATGTCCTGAATGTCATCAAAATGTCTTCTTTTAAGAACATAAGAAGTTGCCTCCGCTGAGGCAGACCAGAGGTCCATCTCGCCCAGCGGTCCGCTCCCGCGGCGGCCCATCAGGCCTACTGCCTGAACAGTGGTCTCTGACAATTTTTATAAATTACCTCTAATCCTATCTCTATAACCTTACCTCTACTCTTATCTGTACCCCTCTATCCCTTTGTCCTCCAGGTACCTGTCCAGACCTTCTTTGAAGCCCTGTAGCGTGCTTCTGCTTATCACATCCTCCGGTAGCACGTTCCATGTATCCACCACCCTCTGGATGAAAAAGAACTTCCTGGCATTTCAATTTCTCTGAGTGCCCCTTTGTACTTGTGGTTCCCCATAGTTTGAAAAATCTGTCCCTGTCCACTTTTTCTATGCCCTTCATTGATCTTGAAGGTTTCTATCATGTCTCCCCTAAGTCGTCGCTTTTCCAGCGAGAAAAGCCCCAGCTTTTTCAGTCTGTCAGTATATGAGAGGTCCCTCATACCCTTTATTAGCTTAGTTGCTCTTCTCTGGACTCTCTCGAGTACCGCCATGTCCTTCTTGAGGTACGGCGACCAGTACTGGACACAGTACTCCAGGTGCGGGCGCACCATTGCACGATACAGTGGTAGGATGACTTCCTTCGTCCTGGTCATGATACCTTTCTTAATGATACCCAACATTTTGTTCGCTTTCCTTGAGGCTGTGGCGCACTGCGCCGAAGTCTTCAGTGTTGTGTCTACCATCATTCCCAGGTCTCTTTCAAGGTTGCTCACCCCTAGTGGTGATCCCCCCATCTTGTAAGTGAACATCGGGTTCTTTTTTCCAACATGCATGACCTTGCATTTCCCTATGTTGAAGCTCATTTGCCACTTTTTGGCCCACTCTTCCAGCGTTGTCAGATCTTTTTGGAGGTCTTCGCAGTCCTCCGTGGTTTTGACCCTGCTGTATAGTTTAGTGTCATCCGCAAATTTAATAACCTCACATTTTGTTCCCGCCTCCAGGTCGTTAATAAATATATTGAACAGGAGCGGTCCCTTTGGGTAAAGAAAATAGTCATTGGGGACCAGATCAAGTGAGTAGGGAGGGTGTTACAATACAGTTATTTGTTTACTGGCTAAAAACTCTGTGAGGGACAGACAGTGCCGTGTGAGCTGATTCAATGTCGTGATGCAACAGCCATGAGTGATCATTTTGGCACACACCTTTCTCATGCCAAAATTTTCAGTTAAGATTTTCTCTATGGATGTGTACTTGGTCTGCTATGCTTCTCACAGTCACATAATTTGATGAATTTTTGCGATATTTTTGTCAGTTCTGCTTGTTATTGGTTGCCCTGACCTCTCTTCATCAGTGACGCTTTCTCTCCCCTCAGAAAAACATTTACCGTAATCCATTTGTACACTGCTGATTTCTTCAGAGCATTATCCCCATAAACTTGGACTAACATGTACCCGATTTCACTTCCACTCTTGCCAAGTTTAACAAGAAAGTTAATGTTTGTTTGTTACTCTAATTCAAGCTCTGACATTCTTGCGACAGCACACAAAAACACGCAACAATAATGAACACCACTCAGCAAGACACCACCACATGTCGACATGAACACAGCTGTGAGACACTGATATACCAAGGTTATGAAACCTTACCAAGTTGTTTGTACAGTTCTCCCAACATAAGCACACAATGGCAAGTTCATGAATTTAATTGTCAGGCCTCGTATATGCATGAGATTGATGCTCATGCCAAGCAAATA
Organism: Geotrypetes seraphini; assembly: GCF_902459505.1. Taxonomy (NCBI): domain Eukaryota; kingdom Metazoa; phylum Chordata; class Amphibia; order Gymnophiona; family Dermophiidae; genus Geotrypetes; species Geotrypetes seraphini. The sequence continues at coordinate 410,402,203 of NC_047084.1, read as the reverse complement.
AACAAATTTCCAGAAGAATTAAATTGCTCTTATAAAATAAAAATTCCTAAACAAAATGAAACTATGCTAAGAAGTTCAAAATACCTCAAATATTACATACCATCAGTTTAAATAAACTGACATGCTATGGCTCAAACATGTCAGAATAGGCACTGAACCATGCAGCAACTAAAAATGTCACAAACGATACACAAAATGCACTAACACATCAGAGGTCTCTCACTACGATATTAAAGTGTGAACTCAAACTATGTGTCAATGATGTGTTTCAACCATGCGCAAAATAATATTGCCAAATCATATGGCAATAAAATACAAAAATCACTTTCACTTAATCAAAAATGGTGCATATAACTTCAGTATATTGCTTGTTGGGATAGTTTGTCCATGCATAGTGCAGCACTCGGCCTTTAATTGTGTGGCAGCCATGAGGTCAGAAACATGGACACTCTACTACAAGATTGCACCATCGAAGAACAATGTCCAATAGTGCACTTTCTTTGGGCAGAGAGAGTGAAACCTGTGGAAATAAGAACATAAGAACTGCCATCTCCGGATCAGACCCTAGGTCCATCAAGTCCAGTGATCTGCTCACGCGGAGGCCCAGCCAGGTGTAACCTGGTGAAAACTTAGTCACCCGTATCCTTCTATGCGTCTTTCGAGGAGATGTGCATCTAACTTGCCCTTAAATCCTAGAACGGTGGGTTCCGCAGCAATCTCCACCGGGAGAGTGTTCCAAGTGTCCACCACTCGCTGTGTGAAGCAGAACTTCATGGCTTTTGTCCTGGGCTCGTCCCCCCTCAGCTTCAGTCCATGATCTCTTGTCCTAGTCACATTTGACATCGTAAATAACTTTTTATCCTGCTCCATCTTGTCGATTCCTTTTATTATTTTAAAAGTCTCAATCAGATCCCCTTGCAGTCTCCTCTTCTCAAGGGAGAATAGTCCCAGGTTTCTAAGTTGTTCTTTGTAGTTCAAGTTCTCCATACCTTTTACCGGCTTCATTGCTCGCCTCTGCACCCTCTCCAGCAGTTTTATATCCTTCTTTAGGTAGGGAGACCAGTGTTGGACACCGTATTCCAAGTGTGGTCTGACCATTGCTCTATAAAGCGGCATTATGACCCTCTCCGATCTACTCGTGATTCCCTTCTTTATCATGCCCAACATTATATTTACTTTCTTTGCCGCCGCCGCACATTGTGCTGACGGTTTCAGGGTCTTTTTCTTATTCGCTCTTAACCAGAGTTGTACCTGACATGCTATACTCATGCTCCTTGTTCTTTCTGCCCAAATGCATTACCTTGCATTTTTCCACATTAAACTTCATCTGCCATTTCTCTGCCCATCTCTCTAACTGGCTCAAATCTCTCTGTAGTTCCTCGCTGTCCTTTTGTGATCTGATTGCCCGACGTTGGATATTGATACAGTATGGACATAGCACCATGAATCAATGAAAGGTTAATGAGTGGGTGAAAAGGTTTAAAGCAGGAAGAACAGGTGTAACTGATAAAGGTTATTCTGGTTGTCCACATCAACATCACACACACAAGAACATATTGACAAGGCGGATGCCTTGATTAGTGAAGATTGACGAATAACGTTGTCTCAACTGGCTGCAGATTTGGATGTCAGCTATGGATCTGCATTTGCCATAATGCATGATGACTTGAGATTCAGGAAAGTCTGTGCACAATGGGTTCCCAAATTGCTTACTGATCTGTACACGTAAACAACAGTGTGTGGAGGTTAAGTCCCAGTTCCTGAGATGCTATAAAGAAAATCTGAGTATTCTGAACAGACTTGTCACCTGCGACGAGACATGGATGCATCACTGCAACCAGGAGAGCAAAAGACAAAGCATGATGAAGTAAAGGAAGTGGTGCTCATCTGGCTTTGGGTGCAGCTGAAAAACTTCTCTAGCTGAATGATAAAACAAATGTGTTGTCTTGCATGGGGACTATGTGGAAAAGTGATATATTAAATTGCTCACAGTTACTTCTATTAAAGCTGTTAAATGTATTTTGCCTTTACTTTTTGATTTACCCTTGTACTATGTAACAATGAAGATATCCATGTTCAACAAGCTTGAGGGAATTTTTGTTTGATAAAGAGTACTTCATACTAAGCATACTATGTATATCATGCATATTCATTATGGATATCCTGAAATCTCAATTGGCTGGGTATGATCCAAGGAATGGGTTCAGAATCACAGATTTGATCTGTCCAACTAGCTTTCTTATGCATCGCCATAGATTACAACCGATTCCTAGTGTTCTCTTCTTATTTCTGGCTTAATTTCTACAATTAATAAATCTAAACAATTAAATAATCTCAGGTCCTGATACAGATTTATCAACAGTCACAAACACAAAAATTCATTATCATTGCATGACTAATATCTATAGCATGTTTGTCCAAATTCAGTTCGAGGGCCACAAACAAGCCACATTTTCAGAGCTACATTTGCATGCCCACTACCTCCACTGTATGCAGAATGTATCCATGAAGATCTCTCATGGATATTTATTAGGGATAGCCTGAAAGCCTGGCCTGTTTGCAGCCCTCAGACTGAACTTGATCTATAGCAACTTTTTTAATGACTTCTGTATCTCTCCAGAATTCTCATACTGCCTCATTTATTTGAGAACATAAAACACAGTCTATAACAGTGGGATGCCATCAAGCCTGTCATTTTTGAGTCAGCGCACATATTCTCAGACACTCTAAGATAGACAAACATGCTCCCAAAGACAATTTATTGCATCCGCATTCTCATTATCTTTATTGCTGTGTTTTCTATTAAAGCAAGGATTTCAATTATAACTTATTTCTACTGGTAGACTAATACTCATGGAGGGCCATTTTCGAAAAGGACATCTAAGTCCAACTTGGATGTTTCCCACTAAATATCCAAATTTGGAAGCATAGAAATATTCATTTTCAAATAGGATGTTAAAAAAAAAAAAAATCATAATAATAAAATATATATATATATATATATATATATATATATATTTTTTTTTTTTTTTTTTGGGGGGGGGAATCGCCTATTGGACATCTTGACCACCAAAATGTCTGGACTGCCAGGACATCTAACTTTATTCACCATTCTTGACTACAAAAATGTACAAGTTAAAAACATCCAAATCAGCAGTATTTAGACTTGGGAGGGGCCACTATTCTAATGGGCTGGCCACATGGACATGCTAACAGAGCTGTGGGGTACCTTAGAGGGCACTGCTGTGAGCTTCATATAAAGGGTGCCAGATATACATCTCACCTTATACCCCTTATAATTTATGATGATCCCTCCAAAACTCCCCTAAAACCTACTATAGCTCTTATGGATGCAGGTGGTACCTATATGGGCTCATACTTAACACCATAGATGTGGTTAGAGTGCCTTATGGGTCTGGTTCTGCTCCTTTATGATTCACTAGCCCACCCGTCTGGCTACTTAAGACACCTGTGTGATGCGCTACTAGGATTTCCCATACCAGAGGCTGCTGCTTCAGAGACAGATATACACTGTTTTATTTACAGTTTTGGGGGCTAGGAGGGGGTCAGTGACTACTGTGGGAGTGTGTGTGTGTGGGAGGGGGGGGTTCATTCAGTGATCATCGGGACAGTTTGGATACCTTTTTGGCACTTAGATGCTTCCAAAAGAGGTCTAGCCCAAAATGTCTATGTTCCGTCCAGGACGTTTTGGGAAAGGTTTGATTATCCCCAAAGATTGGCATACCCAAAGCCCGCCCAAATCATGCCTCTTAACACACCCCCTTGAACTCTAGATGCACAGCAGGGAAAATGTCTTGTTAAGCATCCAGGAAAACAATTTTGATTATCGGCAGTTGGACACCCCAGCAATTAGGACATCCAAGTGCCGACAAGCAGTTTTTCAGATGTTTTAGTTTTTTGATTATGCCCCTAATAGTGTGTTACAGAGGTCAGGTCATTGGCAAAACTCCAAAGTTTCACATTTAAAGTTAAATGAGGGATCCCTATACCTGCACAATTACTACAACACATTCTCTGCAAGTACCTTACAATACATTTCACAAGAACATAATGGAAAATTTCTACATTGCTTAAGGGAGGCACTATAATACTTCATTTTGTTTTGTATTTTATATTTATTACATTTTCAATATTCATAAGCAAAATAAAAGGCGATCTTTCACTTGATACAGAAAATAAGAAGTTATAGGAATAAAATCAATAGAAACTAATTCCGCAACATAATTACAGACCATCTTAGTAAATTGAAATTTTTTTTCCCTTAGCCTCCAATAAAGGAGAGAGCAGAAAAATCAGCGAGGAATACTAGTATCATACACCCCAAAATAATAAAAAGCAAATGGAGGCAGGCATTTTCTTATAAGCCCTTATTCAGGAACTATCCTCATTTTCGATAGACTAAACTGGAAATTTAACATCGAGAAAAGATTGACGTTGTTTTAGATTTAAAAAAAATCCACATTTTATATTAATAATAATTGTTTATTTATAGATCGCTACAGCCAACAAGTTCAAAGTGGTTCAAAATAAGAACAAACCAATATAACATTGGGAATCTACAATTTTCTAAGGGCTCCTTTTACAAACCTGAGGTAGCGGCTGCTGCTATGGTAATCGCTCTGAAGTCCATAGGGATTTAATGGTTGTCAGAGCATTTGCCACATGTCAGCCATTATGACAGCTTTGTAAAAGGAGAAGGTAAAAAAAAAATAAGTTCAAAACATGCATAAAAACTGCACAAATTATATAAGCCATTTTTAAAAATATATATACTTTGATCGGATGCCTACAGGCTAAATAAGAATCAAGATGAGTGCAGTAGTTCAGTATTTCCCTCCAAAACAGCACAGATTGAAATGCCAGCAATTTCTCAATGTATTTATAATAGGATTGACCTCAAATGGAAGGAAATGCAAAATAGTTAATATTGCAGAATACCTGTGGATGACATGTTAATACAAAGTGCTCAAATGGAATCAAATCTACACCTCTCCAACGAGTAGAGTAATCGGCACACAAAAGTCATGAGGTAAAGATGTCATCAACCACAAAGGATAGTGCTTTATTATATATTGATTCAACACTGCCAGTGTTTTGGCAGTATGTGCCTTTCTCAAGAGTCAGTCTTTCTGAGAGAGTCTTCAAGAATGGTCGATTGGCAAACATAAAACAGCAAGAATCAACCATCAGATTTAAAAGTTTCAAAACCAAAGTAAAACAAGCCAAACAATAGCATATGTGCTCAGTGGTTAGGCAGGAAAACCCCCCAAAGTGCTCCACCATATGTGTTCAATATTATAAAGCAAAGGCTTCAATCTTTACTTAAGAGTTATCACAACAGCTTTTCAAGAAAATAGACTCTAAGATAATACCTTCTCATCCCACTTCTTTCGTTTCTCATGTGCCACAGTCATATCAGCTGTTATGCCAAAGACCTCAGAACCACCACCACTCCTCCATCCATTAGGTATTCTTTACCGGGGAGCTTGCTGTGTAAATCCTCACTGGTCAAAGGCTTTACAGCTTAATAATTATCCACTTGTTATTGATTGATTGAGGACTTATATTGAAAATTATAAATAATTATTAAGCTGTAAAGCCTTTGACCAGTGAGGATTTACACAGCAAGCTCCCCGGTGAATAATACCTAATGGACAGAGGAGTGGTGGTGGTTCTGAGGTCTTTGGGGCATAACAGCTGATATGACGGTGGCACATGAGAAACGAAAGAAGTGGGATGAGAAGGTGCAACCATATGTGTTGTCACTAATCCATACAATACCTTATTTATTTATTTTATTTAAAAATTCTATAGTCCACTATATTCACAGTTCTGAGCGGGTTACATAACAACATTCATAATAACTAGTGACAAACAAATATTCAACATACAATTAAAACATACTAAGATGTACACTTTCTGAAAAATGGTTAAGACTTACTTGTTTGATAAATTTATTACCTGATTGATGGTTATTATGCTGTATCTATGCACTTTTTACTCAATTATGTTATCACTGACTGTCCAGTTCTCTTTTATGTAAACCAACTAGAACTACTGGTGTTGGCGGTATATAAAAATAAAGCTATTATTATTATTATATATACAGAAACTTATATCTAAAAAAACAAAACAGGCTTGCCTGCCAAAAAGTCAAGAAAAAAATCAATTCATCTATATTCCTTCTCAAATAACATAGGGCTCTTTTTACTAAGGTGCACTAGCATATTTAGTGCATGCAGCAGATTAGCGCACGCTAACCCTGTGCTACGCGGCTAGAACTAACACCAGCTCAATGCTGGCATTAGCGAATAGCGCGTGTGGCATTGTAGCGCGTGCCATTCCGCGCGTTAAAGCCCTAACGCAGCTTAGTAAAAGGAGCCCATAGTTTTTATGCGTTTTCTAAATTGCATCACATCTGAAGACTGCTTAATTTCGGTTGGCAGCAAATTCCACAGTACTGTTCCTTGTATTGTCAGCATAGATTGATGAATTATTGCTGATCTTATCACATTCACTCCTCTCCCCTTTAACAAAAATGATTTTTGGTGCAGACAAGCGTGCTGCATGCTCTGCGCTGCTCCTGACACTCATAGAGTTCCTATGAGCATTGGGAGCAGAGCATTCAGCGCACCGCAGTTTTGTGAAAGAAGGGGAGGGGGGAGTCAATGACAGAATTTCAAGTTTCATCTGATTCTCAGAGTGCAAAGTTCTCTCTGGCTGATAAAAATGAAACAGCAAATTCAAGATGACAGGACCTTTATCATACAGTACTTTGAAAATCAAGCACAAAGTTTTGAATTCAATACACAGAACAGGAAGCCAGTGTAAGATGTAAGATATCTGGGAGCCTGAACTATAATTTGTGCTGCAGCATTTTGTGCAAGCTGTAAAGAATGTAATACATACTTAGGTAGGCCAAGATATAATGAATTGCAGTAGTCAAGTAACAGAGATATTAACATGGAGGGGCAAAATAAAAAAATACGTCCAAGTCCATTTTGGGTCTAGAATGCTAGCCACCCAAAGTCGGAAACGTTCAAAGTCCATTCTCAAAAAGTCCATCCAAAATATATATATATATTTTTTTAGAATCATCTGCTTATTTATCCAGGTGTTTGCTGCTAAGTCGTCTATCTTTATACCTCATTCTCGTCCAAAAATTTGCCAAGTCCAAAACGCCTAGAAAAGACCTTTTAGTGAAGGAGGGGCCAGTCCGCCTAAAAGCACGATTCTCTAACTGTCATCTGTCATAAACAACGCCAGTTAGAGAATCGTGGAACTGCCCCCCACCCCCAGCAACAATCGTGGCAGGAGAGATACCCAATCACTCCTGCCAACACTCGCCACGACCCCTCCCTCCCGACACATCGCAGCAGAAAAGATGCACAATCTCTCCTGCCAGAATCCCCCTGAACTGGTGCGCTCTTCACCGGCAGGAGGGATGCCCAGTCCCTCCTGCCGGACACCCCCTCGGAACCGGTGCGCTCTTCATCGGCAGGAGGGATGACAAATCACTCCTGCCAGACACCCGCCACCCCTCTGCCGGACCGCCCAGCCCATCCCATGGACCTCCCCTCCACCCCACCCAGACCTCCCACCCCCACCAGGACCCCTCCTTAAACCACCCAAACCTCCCCAACCCCCCTAACCTTTTTTGATGATCGGCTGGCCTTTCCCTCTATCTGGCTGGCAAGCCCGCCTTCATCTGAATGGTGGATCTGCCCCTTACGAGTGCATTGTGGGATGCACTGGGGAGGGGCCTAAGGCCTGATTGGCCCAGGCACCTAAGGCCCTGCCCATTAGAGGGCCTTAGGCACATGGGCCAACCGGAATCTTAGAGCATCCCTCCTGCCGGTGAAGAGTGCACTGGTTCAGGGGGGGAGGTTTCCAGCAGGATAGATTGGGCATCTCTCCTGCCGGATCATGCTAGAAGAGGATCAACTGCTTGAGATCACAAATAACGGTGGTCTTAAAAGTATATTTGAGACAACTTCAAATCTCCATACATTCAGGATTAAAGTCAAGTCATATTATCCTGATATCCCCACAAAAGCACTGAAAACCCTGCTTCCATTTCTGCAGTGATAGCAACCAAAACGAGATTATGGAGTAGACGACATAAGAAACACACTGTGGGTGTCACTGTCTCCCATCACCCCAAATGGGACAATCTATTGCAGGGAAATAAGCTCAGGGCTTGCACTAATTCTGCATTATGGTGAACTGAATTACCATACTGCATATATTACAATGCAAACATAATATTATATATTACATTATGTATGTAATAATTACATTATATATTACGCACTTTATTGATTATGCGCTTGTCTTGCATGAAACCAATTTGTATTGCAAAAAAGTTTGGGGATCACTGGACTAGGGGCATAGGCCCATTAATGTGAGGACAGGCCCTAGTTTGTCAATCATGTTTGCAGTGTTTAATCCAAAACTGTCTGGGGATGTCCTCATATTAGTGGGTCTGTGTATAATATTATCTCTGTGGTCCACAATACACTGCCTACAAAGTTGTTACTCCTATGTAAAATCTTTAACCATAAATACGTTTACCACTCCTAGCTTATCTTCCAAAAATATAGTAAAAAAAATACACAAGAACTTTGCATGTGGATATGCACACATTGATTGATGACTCAAAACTAGGGAAACATGTTATCCTGCTAGGCTGGATGCTAAAAAGAAAAGATCAATAACGGAGGATTGAGTGAAATTTGACTACCAGAGAGGTTGAGGCTGTTAGAGACTGGCACAGACTGGCATAGACTGCACAATCTGCTGGATAGGGAAACCTAAATATGAGCCAAGAATTGGCTTTGCTATTCATACATTGCTGATATGTATTTTAATTACCCTTCCAGAAACAATGGCCCACAGATTAATTATATTTATTTATTTAGCTTTATTAACCACCTTTATGAAAGATTCACTTAAGGCAGTGTACAGGATGTACAGTATAATTCAACATAAAGCTTTTTTGTTAACAGTAGTAAAAAGACCAAATCTAAACATAAAAACAATGAATGAGGTAGAGTTAAAATCAGTGAACTGAAACTTAATAATAGGACTACCATGAAACAGCTTCAAGTATATACTTATTAACGGCACTGAATTTCAAATGAGAGATAAAATACGTATTAAAAAGGAGACATAATACTTTTGAAGCATCTAATAAGCACAAATCAGAACATTAAAATAACATAGATATGATGCTAATTATATATACTGTATATATAATACAGCTTATCCTACAGCCAAGAGGTTAAGTGCAGATATTAGATGGGGTCAAGATGGGTGGTACAGAGTGCTTTGGGATAAACAGATGGGAGGCTAAACTCAAGGCAAGTTATTTATACATTTAAAGAAGGTATAAAGAACTAACTTAGTCAGTATGTGTGGTGAGCTAATCCTGGTACAGAATGAGTGTATAGTCAATTACCCTATGTGCACGTATTAAAGGCTTGGAGGAAGACCCAGACTTTCACCTGCTTTCTCAAATAGAGGTAATCTGGAGTTAGACTACAAGAGCAAGGGGGGCCACTCCAGAAAAACATCTTCTAGGCATGCCACAATTTATTTATTTATTGTATTTTATATACCACTTAAAGACTAAGGGCTCCTTTTACGAAGGCGCGTTAGCAGATTTAACGCGTGCAACTTTTCATCCCGCGCTAACCCCTGCGCTAGCCGAAAAACTACTGCCTGCTCAAGAGGAGATGGTAGCGGCAAGCACGGCTGGCGGTTTAGCGCGCGCTATTACATGCGTTAAACCGCTAACGCGCCTTCGTAAAAGGAGCCCTAAGTGGCTTGCATTCAGGTACTCAAGCATTTTTCCCTATCTGTCCTGGTGGGCTCACACTTTACCTAATGTACCTGGAGCAATGGGGGATTAAGTGACTTGCCCAGGGTCACAAGGAGAAGTGTGGGATTTGAACCCATAACCTCAGGGTGCTGAGGCTGTAGCTCTAACTACCATGCTAGTGCCCCTACCATGATTCATAATGATGTCAAGGGTGCTTTCTATGAGCAACTGGACGCAGCAATAATGCATGTCCTTTGTAAAAACATGACACTCATGGCATTCAGTTCTGACTGTGATACAGCTTCATGGAACAGAGTGCACTACGGCATTGACAAAATTGTCAGGATGGCTGAGTGGTCTAAGGTGCTGTGTGCAAGTCACAGACTTCTTTGAAGGCATGATTTCAAATCTCACTCCTGACAAGCCAGGGTTCTTTCCTTTGACCAACCTTTGACTAGGGAAAGGGAAAGGAAAAAGGGAATGGGGACTTGTATACTGCCTTTTTGTTGCTTTGGTATTTCAAAGCTGACATTCAAAGTGATGGGCACTGGAGGATTAAGGGACTTGCCTAGGGTCATAAGGAGCAGCACTGGGATGTGATCTCACAACCTCTGGGTGCAGAGGCAGCAGCTCAACCAGTGAGCCACAGCCCTTCCTAGAGGAGAGAGTCACCTGCTCAGCTGTGTTTATTTGATTGGCAGACAGGATAGGCTATATCAGTGGTCTTTAATGCAAGGCCCGTGAGCCGATAGTGGCCCCCCTCAGTGAGATCTGGTGCTTGCTCACTATTCTCATTCTCAGCAGTGCTGCTCTTACTCTTTCAGCTGCTGGCAGCATAGTGCACAAAGATGGAGGGATGGAGAAGGGAAGAAATAGAAGATGGGAATAGAGGAGAAGAAAGAGGGAGGAGATGGCACACATGGATGGAGAAGAAGGGAAGAGAAGGCATGGAAAAGTAGATAGATTTGAGAAGGAAACCAAAAAATGGAAGAAAGTTAAATGTTAAAAGTTAATGTCAAAGATGAATGTAGGACAGAAGGTGAAGGAGAGAAAAACAGCAAATGGATAAGTAAGAATGCTCTGGAAACAGAGTAAAGAACGCAGACAGAAGGAAGTGCAACTAGAGACTGGGAAAAGAAGATCAGAAAAATAATATCACCAGGCAACAAAGGTAGGAAAAATTATTTTATTTTCAGTTTAGTGATTGAAATATGTCAGTTTTGAGAATTTACACCTGATGTCTATATTTTGCACTGCTCAGGAAGAAACTAATTTATTTCTATTTCTCTGGTTTTGTACTTCATGCAGAATCTGGCATCTTAGGGTTTCGTTTGTATACATTAGGACTTTTAGTTTGTCGTCCTATATTTGCATAGAGTTTATCTGTGTTCTGCATGTGTGATCAAGGCCAGATGTTCTAGTAGGAATGTATGTCGAGAAGTATTATTGGTGTCATGGCCCCAAGTAAGAAGATATTTGCCAGCTCTTCTTCAGCCCTTTTGAACTCAAAATGCCCTGCGCTTAACAATTAGCAAAGACCACTGGTTGATATGCTCTTTATCTGCCTTCATTTTGCTGTTTCTAAATAGCCACTTGCTTCTGGACAAATGCATTGACATGGTGGCTTTGTAACTACTAATATGCTGCAGTAATTAAACACACAAGACTACTTGGATACACCCTTGCCACAAGCAATAATATCTTTTGGACTGCATCACTGTCAGACAGATGCCAGGAATATACGCAAATGCTGGTATTCTAGTCATTTACACATGCAAGTGGCCTCTAATAAACAGGGTTTTCTGCCACTTGCACAGTGTTCTACAAAGAAAATAGGTGCCTGTTTTTCTTTATAGAATTGGCTTGAAATATATATCTGCACACCCCCTTGTCCTAGGAAGACTGTTATAAAATTACTTTCACTATACTGACCCGGACATAAACACACAAATACACAGTACATAGGGAAGGATGACCTTGACATTAAAAAAAGAAAAAAGCTGGGTGCCTAAATCCCTATTTTCAGTCAGGGGAGCCTAAGCTTTCTGCTAAAAATTCAACTCAGTTTCAAGAACTTAAGGTTTTTGCTCCTAAAATTTAGGCCAGTCATTATTTGCATAAGAATAGCCTTACTGGATCAGACCAATTGTCCATCTAGCCCAGGAGCCCATCTTCGCGGTGGCTAATCCAGGTCACTAGTACCTGTCAAAAATGCAAATAGTCGCAACATTCCTAGTGCTGAAAATCAGTGCTAAATATCTAACATTTGACACCCACATTTTAAGATCCTAAATTTAGGGGCTTAGTGAAATTCTGAGTGAAAATCATGCACTCAGCCCTAGTAAATTTTCAAAAAGGCCAATTTATGAGCCAAACCTAGAAAGTAGGAACATAAATCCTTTGAACATCAGGTTCTATGTAGCCAAAATTGAAAAAATAAAAAAAAATTATAACCTACGTATTCAAATGACTGGGAAAACCCATAGCTGTTGGTTGTTTCTTGGTTATTCAAGCACATTAATACGGACTCAAATCTGCATTTATGGTTCTCCCTCCCTCAGAACACACAGGAAGACACCCTTCATTAGCCAAGAGACAACTTGCTACTTATATTTATACACAACAGACTGAGCAGCCATTGAGAAAGGACCCAATGCTTCAGTAAATAGACAATTCACAAAAATCAAAACTAGCTGGCTGCTTTCCAATTATGGAGTTACTTCTAAAAGTGGAAACAAATCACAAAAGGATAAGTGTGAAGAATGTTTCATAGAGACCAAAAAATATGAAGAAAACTCTAGTTTTATGATGGACACATCTCAAAGTCTCCTTAATCTACTACACTATATGTTATTTTACCCACTCAAACTTACTAAAACATCTTTCCTTGTTCTGGTTAAAAGTCTGTACCCTAGAATCTTTTTTGTGTTGTTAGTCAGATTAAACAAAGGTAATTTTCAGAGAGTTAGCTTACCCAGGTAACATGCTTTAGAAATTCCCTCTATACTAAAATACAATTGGGCCAATAAACAGTCATTAATGGTCAGTGTTCTTTTTTAAACACCAGCTATGGCAGTCAAATATTCAGCACCACAATCAGGACAGTGGCTGGCAAAGAATATCCAGGTAAGGCGAGGTCAGCACCAGGACTCATCTGAATACTTCTTCAACCACCAATCCATGGACCGGTGCCGGTCCACAAAAAATTTCCTGCTGGTCTGTGAAGAATTAGTGTCCCGTGGCAGCGTATGTCCATTTTCCTTTCATCTTGGCTGCTCCTTATCTTCAGCCCCAGCTGCACTTGTTTGCCGGGACAGCAAACTTTAAAAAAATGCAATGTCACTTTAGTAACAACTATACAAAAATAGACAAATATACCCCCTCCCCTTTTATTAAGACGGCTCTTAGAACATAAGAATTTGCCGCTGCTGGGTCAGACCAGTGGTCTATCGTGCCCAGCAGTCCGCTCACGTGGCAGCCCCCCGGTCATAAACCAGTGCTCTAAATGAATCCAGCCTCACCTGCGTACGTTCCAGTTTTGCAGGAACTTGTCCAACTTTGTCTTGAATCCCTGGAGGGTGTTTTCCCCTATAACAGACTCCAGGAGAGCGTTCCAGTTTTCTACCACTCTATAGGTGAAGAAGAACTTCCTTATGTTTCTACGGAATCTATTCCTATTCCCTTTCAACTTTAGAGAGTGCCCTCTCATTCACCCTACCTTAGAGAGGGTGAACAATCTGTCTTTATCTGCTAAGTCTATTCCCTTCAGTATTTTGAATGTTTCGATCGTGTCCCCTCTCAGTCTCCTCTTTTCAAGGGAGAAGAGACCCAGTTTCTCCAATCTCTCACTGTATGGCAATTCCTCCATCCCCTTAACGATTTTAGTCGCTCTTTTCTAGACCCTTTCGAGTAGTACCGTGTTCTTCTTCATGTATGGCGACCAATGCTGGACACAGTACTCCAGGTGAGGGCGCACCATGGCCCGGTACAGCAGAATGATAGCCTTCTCCGATCTGTTCGTGATCCCCTTTTTAATCATTCCTAGCATTATGTTCGCCTTTTTCGCCGCCACCACGCATTGCGCGGACAGCTTCATTAACTTGTCGATCAGAACTCCCAAGTCTCTTTCCTAGGTGGTCTCTCCAAGTATCGCCCCAGACATCCTGTATTCGTGCATGAGATTTTTGTTAACGACATGCATCACTTTACACTTATCCATGTTGAACCTCATTTGCCATGTCGATGCCCATTTCTTGAGCTTGATTATGTCACATTGCAGATCTTCGCAATCCCCCTGTGTCTTCACTACTCTGAATAACTTTGTATCATCAGCAAATTTAATCACCCCATTTGTTGTACCAATGGCCAGATCATTTATAAAGATGTTGAAGAGTACGGGTCCAAGCACCAAGCCATGCGGCATCCCACTGGTGACACTTCCAGTCCAAGTATTGTCCATTTACCCACACTCTCTGTTTCCTATGCTCGAGCCAGTTTTTAATCCACGTGAGTATTTCACCCTCAATTCCATGGTTTCCAATTTTCTAAAGTAGTCGTTCATGTGGAACCTTGTCGAACGCCTTCTGAAAATCCAGACATACAATGTCGACTGGACCGTCCTAGTCTATCTGCCTGTTTACTTCCTCAAAGAAGTGCAGCAAGTTCGTCAAACAAGATCTGCCTTTGCTGAAACCATACTGGCTGGTCCTCATCAGACTGTGTCTGTCAAGGTGATCAATGATGCAGTCCTTTATCAGCGCCTCTACCATCTTTCCCGGTACCGAGGTCAGACTCACCGATCTGTAGTTTCCCGGATCTCCCCTCAAACCTTTTTTGAAGATCAGCATAACATTCGCCACGTTCCAGGCTTCCGGAATCTTTCCCGATTTGATCGACAGATTGGCTATTAGTTGAAGCAGTTCAGCTATAGTCCCTTTCATTTCCTTGATGACCCTCGGATGGATGCCATCCGGTCCCAGGGATTTATTGCTCTTAAGCCTATCGATCTGCTTGCATATCTCTTCTAGACTGACAGTCAACCCTGTCAGTTTCCCGTCTTCGTTTCCAGCATATAGCCTGATGGATTCCGGTATGCTGTGTATGCTTTGGTAAATACAGACCCAAAAAATGTGTTCAGTTTGTCGGTGTTTGCTTTGTCCTCCTTTAGCACTCTCTTTATTCCATGGTCATCCAACGGTCCCACCGCTTCCTTCGCAGGTCATTTCCCCTTAATATATCGAAAGAACAGCTTGATGTTTTTTGCCTCCTTGTCTATTTTTTCCTCGTAGTCTCTTTTGGCCCCTTTTACCGCCTTATGGCACCTGCGTTGATGTTTGTGCTTATTCCAGTTTTCGTCCGTTCTTGACCTTTTCCATTCCTTAAATGAAATTTTCTTGCCTCTAATCGCTTCCTTCACCTCTACAGCAAGCCACGCCGGTTCCTTGTTCTTTTACCTCTTGGATCCCTTGTTGATACGCGGTATATATAGATTTTGCGCCTCGGTGACCGTGTCCTTAAAAAGGGACCAAGCTCACTCTAGCGTTTTTACAGGGCTTATCCTCTTAATCTTCTTCCCCCACCATGAGTCTCATCTCTTTGTAATTCCCTTTTCGGAAGTTTAATAATAACTAATAATAACTTTATTTTTTATATACCGCAGTACCACAAACAGTTCAAAGCGGTTTACAGCGTAAGAGACTGTACATTTACAGCGAAGATACAATGCGAACTGTACATATTCAGTAAAGGTATTTATACAGCAAAGCAACAGTGTAGATTTACCATGCAGGAGACTGTACATATACAGCAGAGATATGTATATAGTGGAGAGGCAGTGCGAGAGGCATTATAAAGAACAAAGCAGTGTACAAAACCAATGCAGGGTGGTGAATGTCAGGAAGACAACTAGTATCAGTTATAGGATGGTAGTATTTAGTACCATGGCCGTCGTTCTGGACCGATGTTTCGCCCCTGCATCCAATTCGAAGCGGATCATGTTATGATCACTGTTTCCCAGCGTCCCTTCTAGTTCTACACCTTGTGCCAGTCCTCGCAGTCCATTTAAAATTAAGTCCAGAATTGCATTCCTCTTGTATTTTCCTTGACAAGTTGTTCCAGGAAGCAATCACCTACAGCATCCAGGAACTTGGTCTCCCCAGCGCAGCCGGAGGTGCCTAGGTTCCAGTCTATCCCCGGATAGTTGAAGTCACCCATGATAACTATATTGCCTCCCTTGCAGTTGCGTTTAATCTCGTCCGTCATTTCTCCATCAATTTCTTCGGACTGCCCAGGGGGTCGGTAGGAGATGTAGATCTTTGTTTCCAGTCCATTTGTTCACGGAATTCTTTGCATAGAACACACGTCGGGATGCTGTGGAGAAAAACAAAAGGGGGGACCCATTCTTGAAAAAACCTTTAGGCGAAACTTGTTGAACCTTAAGGTCCTTTCCGAGGTTCAAAAAAAGAATGAAGAAATAGCTAAAGCTAAGTACTTAAGTTTTAAAGTGGTATAAGAAAAGCTTATTGATTTGCACAAAACAAAGAATATTGAGCACAAGCACTTAAAAAAAAACCTAAGGTCTGATGATGAATAAAAGCCAGAAAGAGAAACAAGCCTTCAAATAATATGGCTGGTGGTTGGTTGGAACTGAAGACCATAGAGGTACTTAGAAATGTATTATCTGAAGAAAAAAAGAAAAAAAGATTGATTAGAAAGTAGGCACTTTGAAGTTTATTATATGCCGTTGTGGATTGATGGTGTATATTACATAGACAACGTCATAAACAACATTGGGCTATTTTTAATACATAACCTAAGTGGAGACAGGAGCTGCCATTCCAATCACAACCAATCAGGAAGAGTTTCCCAGAGCTCAGGGAGGATCCAGTACATACCCTGACACATTATATAGGCTTGATGATACCTATAAAAGTTTGGAAAATTTACCCCTCCCTCCACAATTGGTTTTTGTAAAGATACTAAAGCAATTCTCGCAGCTTTCCTCAGCAAAATAAACTTGATAAGAATATTATTTAACTTTTTGTAAAAAGACGCCTGAAAAAAACACTGGTAACATCCCCATTTGGTAACAGACCACAGGCAAAATTATCATCTTAACCGTTTGAACTCTCCCCCACCAAGACAGATGTAAGGAGTTCCATTGCTCACACATTTCTATGACCTTCAGCAATAAGGATTTTTCATTTATTTTCATCATTTTATACCCTCTTCCTTCCAAAGAAACGGGAACGTATCAAATAATCCTTTTGGGCATGTACATTTAATGGAAGTACCTCTGATTAACTCCAATTTATTTTGTACCCTGAAAATTTCCCAAATCTGCCAATCAAATCTAGTAAATGTGGAATGGTAGATTCAGGGTTCCTCAAATGAAGCAAAATGTCATCTGCGTACGCAGAAACTTTATATTCCCGATATGCATAAGGAATACCCTGTATCTCCTTAGCCTGATGAATAGCCAATAGCAAGGGTTCCAGAACAATATCAAACAGTAAAGGAGGTAACGGACACCCTTGCCTAACTCCCCTCTCCAGACAAAAACTTTCAGAAAAAGTATTATTAATATATAATCTGGCAGAAGAGGAACTACACAAGGTTTGAATCATAGCCATAGCTTCTAATTCACCCATCTTATTCCTTAGGCTCCTTGCATTCGTGTACATACACTTGAGTTTGCGACCTGTTCCTTTCTTGCATTTCCTACCCTCTTGTGTCCCTTTCGATCTGTCTTGCTTGTGATCCGGTGAGTCTTCCGCTCTATCTTTCTGCACAGTATCTGGGTATACCGGTTCCCGAACCATCGACTCTTTCTCTCGGTCAACTGTCGGCTTTCCCCTTCTTCCTAGTTTAAAAACTTATTAACTTCTCTCTTGATGTTGCTTGCAAGTAGCCTCGTTCCGTCTCTACTGAGGTGGAGTCCGTCCTTCCTGAATAGTTTGCTCTTTCCCCAGAATGTCATCCAGTTGTGCACAAAGTGGAATCCTTCTTCCTCACACCAGCGCCGCATCCACGTGTTGACTTCTTGCAGCTCCACCTACCTCTTCTCGTTGGCCCTAGGTACCGGCAGGATCTCAGAGAATGCTATCCTTTGCGTTCTGGTCTTCAGCTTCCTTCCTAGCATCCGGAACTGGTCCTTCAGTACTTCCCTGTTGTAGTTCCTGTTTCTCACGTTGTTCGTCCCCACCGCATCTTCTTCTTCCACACTGTCTATGATCCTGTTGATGCAGCTCACTATGTCTTCTACCTTGGCTCTCGGTAGGCAGGTCACCAGCCGATCCAGTCTTCCTCCCACTATGTGGATGTCGACTTGTCTGATGGAGTCCCCCACAACGATTGCTGTCCTCTCTATCTTCTCTTGATTCTCTAGCCACAGGTCTGTGTCCCTGGTGTATGTCCATCTCTCCAGCCATGGGTCCGTGTTCTTCGTTCCCATCCATTTTCTCTCATCCTGGCTCTCATCTTGCATGCTGCACGTGGCTGACCCGGAATCAGAACTGGATTAGCATCATGTAGCATGCAAGAGCCGCTGCACGCTGTCCCAACAAACAAGTAAAGCTGGCGCTGAAAATAAGGAGCAGCCAAACCGGAAGGAAGATGGACATGCGCATGCAGGAGACACTGATCTGGCTTCGGCAGAGGCTGAACAGCCCTGAACAAGTAAGAGAGAGAAGCTGGACGACCCTGAAGAAGTAAGGGAGAAAAGGGGGGAGCGCATTGGGACATGTGAGGGGCATGAATTTGGGACAAAGGTTGGAAGTCAAGGAGGGGGGACACAAATTCGGGACACAGAAGGAAGGGAGGAAGCATGAACTTGGGACACAAGGGAGGGGATAGAAAGGGAGAATTGTTGGGGATGAATGTGTAAGTGAGAGGGAAAGATGGTACACATGGGAAAAGGAAGAAAGAGGAAAATTGTTGGGCACAGAGAAAGAGTGAGGAAGAGATACATGGGGCATTGAAGGATGAGAGGGAAACAGAGGGAACAGATTAAAGAGGATGCAAGGGGGAGGAATGCTGGACATAGTAATGGAGGGAGAGGTGTGGCATGGTGCTGGAGAGGGAGGGTAGAAGAAGAAATGTTGGGCATGGGGCTGGTGGTCAATAGTGAAAAATACTGCACACGATCCGGGGAAGAGAGAGGGCAAAATGTTGGATATGGCAGTAGAGGGATTGGGCAAGATGCACCATGGATCTCTCTTTCCCCACTCCTTGTACATGGGATGGAGACGGGGACTGAGTTCACAGGGACGGGACGGGGACCGAGCTGTGGGAATGGGGCAGAGACTAGGGTTTTTATTTCAGTCCTAGTAGTTTGCCGATCCACAAAATAATTTTTATTTCTGCAGGTCCATAGGTGTAAAAAGGTTGAAGAACACTGATTTAGATAACAAACTGAATACTGGATGAGTTCTGGAAACACTCTTGTTCTGCTCCAGCCCTATCCTAAAAAGAACAATTTGATAACTTGCTGCATGGTTTCTGTTCTTTTTTATTCTTTGCTAACTACTTTCCACTATACTCTTTCTTTGTAACTGATGCCTGATATTCAAAGGCACCTATCAAAGTACCTGCTACCCACATAAATGCTGCTGACTGGGGCCATGCACAATTTGGGGAGAAATGGCGTGAACCTGCAGTCAGGTTCCAAGCTGAGGAAAGGTATTTAGGGAGTTTCCACATTCCATTTTCTATTCATTTATTACAATGGTGTCCAGGACGCCTCATGCATTCCAGGGAACAGTTTTTATTATTTCAACACTCACCTGCCTGCATGCTTCTCAACCTTCTCTGCCCTCATCCCCACCCCTACTCCCTTGCTACCAGGACCCTGCAATTATATTATTGAATAATAATGCACAACACCCTCTCATTTACCCCCGCCTCAACAAAAGCACACACATACACACAAAATCAGAACAGACTGACTAATCCAAAATTTGACCCCATGCCTGTCTAGGACCTAAAAGAGAGAGGAAAATCTTTTTTAATTATTTTGTTTACATCACAGAGCCAGCATGGGGTTGGAGAGGTTGTAACCCTATACTTCTGCTATGACTAAGGGATCTTTTTATTAAGGCGTGCATTTAGTGTGCGCTAAATCAGTTAGTGTACCTTAATAAAAAGACCCCTAAGTATCTAAAAAAAAAATTTCGGCCAGTGACTTAGCCATTTTTTCAGATTTCGGCCCCTTATGTGATTGAGTTTGACACCCCTGATATAGACAGATATCTATATTTATCTATCTGTATCTAATAATATATCTATGTTTCTATCATATCTATATACACATACAGGATTTACTAAAGGCTTCTTTTACAAAGGTGCGCTAAGCGTATTAGCACACGCTAAACGCTAACGCACGCATGTATATTTAGAGCACGCTAAAATGCATAACACACCTTAGTAAAACAGGGGGTACGTTTTGTATATGGTGCCAAAAACAGAGCACTAAGCGCTATTCTATAAACAGTGCTCCGAGTTGGGCACTTATAAAATAGCATTTGATGTGGACCTCGGCACCAAACACTATTTTATAAGTACCCAACTCTGAGCACTGTTTATAGAATAGCGCTTAGTGCTCGGTTTTTGGCACCATATACAGGACTTAGCATATCTTAAGCACAAAGATTTACACCAACTAAAAACGGGTGTAAATCCTTACCCTAAATTAAGCATGGATCTGCCTAATTCTGTAACACTACATGCAAATTCCAGGGACACTCCTGAACCACCCACGCTCCCTTTTTTGGATCTGCATGTAAAAATTTTCCCATGCATTTTTTTTTTTTTTTAAATTTAATATTTATTGAATTTTTCAATATATTCAAGCATATAACTTGTACAGAAAGGAAATTTAGCAAGAAATGAATACAAATGAAAACATATATCAAAGAATATCGAATATGAGCATAAATTTCTACTCAAGTCCTCAAAGAGATCCAAGAAGGGAAATAGGCGAATCAAAGAAATTATTTAAACCAGGTAATAACTAGTCGGATGAGATTAAGGCACCCTTTCTTAAATTAAGCACTTTCTTTCTCCAGAGATGCAGTTGAGAGAAAAGTTGTCAGTTGAGATGGCTCAAAGAAAACATATTTATGAGAATGATAATTAACAACACATTTACATGGGTGTCGCAAGTAAAAAGTCGCCCCCAGAGATAAAACACCAGGTTTCCTTAACAAAAATTCTCGTCTCCTTCTCTGCGTATCCTTGGCCAAATCTGGGAACATCTGAATTTTACAACCTAAAAACTCTTTTTTGTTTATTTTTAAAGAAAAGTCTCAGCAACCAGTTTTTATCTGGTGCGAGAGCTACTGTCAAAAGTAAGGTTGCCGGGGTCACTAATTCTCTATCAGACATTTCCAAAATATTAGATATATTCATTAAATCAGGTCCCAATTTCTGTTGTTGTTGCTGTTGTTGGTCTTGTGGCTTACTTGGAAGATAATAAACCTGCGTAAATGGTGGTAGTGACTCTTCAGGAAGCTCCAATACTTCCGTCATGTAACGTTTCAACATTTCCCTTGGGGCTATCACAGAAACCCTAGGGAAATTTATCAATCTGAGGTTATTATTGCGAGAAAAGTTTTCCATTGCCTCCATCTTCCTTCTTAAATTAGTATTGTCTTTGATTAATACCTCAGTAATTTGTTGGGATACTTTAAATTCTTGATGAATATTTTGTGTTGAAGTTTTTGAGTCCTCAAGTCCAATCTTTAAACTTTTAATCTCAGTTTCATGATTTTCTAATTTCTTTTCTAATTGTTGTAATTGCGGGTTAATGGATTTTGCCAAATTGGCTACCAGATCCCACAGAGAGTCTAATGTAACCTCTCGGGGCTTCACAATTTGAAATGGTTGTAGTTTTAATTTAATTAGCTCACCCTCTGGCAGCGTGTCTCCTCCTGCAGTCTGTTGAATTCTCTCATCCCCCACTGCTTCCTCCTCAGTCTCCTCGTTCAGACTCCTCTGCTCCAGCAGGGAGTCCTGCAGCACAGTCCCCGCGTTTTCCTCCTTAGCCTCCGAGAGGAGGTGAACTCCAATCTCAGGAAGTTTCTCCTCTCGCGGGGAACTGGTCGACTGAGGGCGTGGGGGAGGTGCTCTTACTTCGGGGCTTAGCGATGTCTCCGGCCCCATGGTGAACGTCATTGACGCGCCTCCGCCATGCGTCTCCTGCGGGGAACTCCCCGAAACTGTCGGCGTGCCCTGCATTCTCCTCATCAACTCTTCGATGTTCCCGAAGACGGCCGTTCTGGAGCGCTGCGAGGCTCCAGCAGCGCTACGTCCCCTCCTCTTCGGCATCACAAACAGGTAAAAAGTTTAAAGCAAACAAAATTGTATTTCAAGGAGTTAACGGGAGCGTGAAACTCATGCGACTCCTCATGCGGCCATCTTGGATCGTACCTTCCCATGCATTTTTATAGACTAAAAGATGCACACAAATTAGTGCCAATAATTGATTGTTAGCAGTAGCACCCAATTATCGGCACTAATTGGCTTGTTAAGCAATTATAATGTGCGCTTAAATTGGGCACGTAATTTTTAGCACCAAATATATAACCAGGGGATTGCGTTAAAAAAAAAATTTAACTAAAGGCCAAAGCCTCTGAGAATGTTCATTCAATGTCACAAATAAGGTTAAAAGTTGTGCCATGTTGAGAGGAAAGGTCTCAGAAATCCTGCTTCAATCAATAGATAATCATTGAGATGACCATGTAGGTTGGATTTTCATTCTTCGACCAAAACCTCTCACTCAATTTAAATCTTTAAACTTTTTTTTTGCTTTTTCAATAAATAAATGAATACATTGCACTTATCTTAAATATTCTTGAAAAGTGCTCTCGTGCGATGTGCCAAATGCAATAAAGTGCAGTAAAGTGTTCACCCGACGGGGCCCGTTTCGCCAATCTTTAATGGCTTTCTCGGGGGTGTATTGTGGAAATGTTAACAATTCTCGAAAGTCTCACAAGCAGTCATTCATAGAAGACACGTGGGACCAGGCAAGCTCGTACCTGTCTTGTTCACTGCCGGAAGACATCAGGAGGCAGCGGTTCAATGAGAGAAGGGCAGGATTAAAAAAAGATACCGGTGTGTGTGTGTGTGTGTGCCATTGTGCTGTGTCTCGCCTTGCACTTGCTTAGGGATCGGGTGATTTGGAGTTTGGATGAGCTGTGCATTTTTGAGATCTCATTGGGTACCACAGGTCATCAATACCATCCCCTTTCCTTTGTTTGCTCCTCCAGGACCAATTGTGACATACATGCTGCTGAGAAAGCAGTATTATATCTATAAAGAAAATATTACTGACAAAATTGCTCCAATGGACTATAATGGAAGCAGGACAGAATTAAGTCTTTGGTGGCCACTGCACAATCAAGTGCATTGACTCTCTATCATAAATATACACTGTAAAACTCTTACAACTATAATGCAAGCCTTGACTGGCCTTGTGCCTTGCCTGGCCTTGTGCCTTGCCACTGGCTTGGGTATTAGGCATCCATCTTTTCAGTCACTTTTCTTTGTTTCCAGTTCCAGAACAATAGGAACAGCTGGCCCAGCTAGTCATTTCAGTTCAGCTCAATGTCCATCAGCAACTTCAATCTGAACTCTAGGCCTGTTTCAAATTCTAGCTCAGGCCATCATGAAAAGGAAATTCAGAGACTCACCTCTTTGGGAGCTATGGTGGGTGTGATATTCTGTTTGGGATTAAAAATAATTTGTTTTTATTTGGTGATGGGGTACAGTATTTCTCATTGACATTACATTACATTAGTGACTTCTATTCCGCCAGTACCTTGCAGTTCTAGGCGGATTACAAAAGAAGATAACTGGACATTTCCAGGAAAATTACAATTTAGGGAGCTGTTTACATGATTGAGACTTTGAAGAGAAAATTACAAGAGTGGTAGAGACTTTGAGGGGAAATTTACAAGAGAGAAGATGGACAAGGGGATGAGTTTTGATATCTAGATAAATTTTTTGAATAGCAGGGTTTTGATTTCTTTTCGAAATGATTTGAAGTCGCTCGTTGTTGTCAGCATGTTGGAGATGGAGTGGTCAAGTTTTGCTGCTTGCGTCGCTAGTAGGTTGTCATACATCTTCTTGCGCTGAATACCTTTGAATGGGGGGTAGGTAAATGGGGTCTGAGTTCTCCTTTGTCTAGTTATATGGTTCCAATTTAGGCAATTGTTTAGGTAAGTGGGGGGCAGTGCCATTTATTACTTTGAATAATAGACAGTATAATTTGAATTGAATTTGCGCTTGTATAGGTAGCCAGTGTGAGTCTAGGTAGGCAGTGATGATGTGGTCAAATTTGCTTAGTGAATAGATCAATCTGAGGGCTGTGTTTTGTACAGACTGTAATTATTTTATCATGTTTGCGGGGTAGAGGATGTTGCAATAGTCCACTAGACCTAGGACTAGGGATTGGACTATGAGCCTATATTGCTCTTTGTCGAAGAATTTTCTTATTTTTCGTAGATTGCGCATGATTAAAAAGGCTTTCTGGGTAGTCTTGTTGATTTGGACCTGCATTGTGCAGCATCTATCTATCATTACTCCTAGGAGTTTAAGAGCGGACTGTATAGGGTATTTTGTGGCATTTATTTCTAATTCTGTAATTGATGGGGTTTTGGCCTTTTCAAGCAGTAGAAATTTTGTTTTGTCTGAGTTCAGCTTCAATTTGTGGTCTATCATCCATTTTTCCACTGCTTCTAGTGTTTTTTCAGTTTTTCTATTGAAGTGGGATCTGGTGAGTCGAAGAGGAGGAGAATGGTGATGTTGTCTGCGTAGCTGAATGATGTTACGTCTAGGTTATCTAGAGTGGTCCCAAGGGAGGATATAAAGAGGTTGAAGAGCATTGGCGACAGTGGTGACCCTTGTGGTACTCCACAGGGGTTAGACCAGGGGTCTGATTTAAGATCGTTTGTCTTTACTCTATATGTTCTTGATTTAAGGAATCCTTGGAACCAGTTGTATACCCTGCCTGAGATCCCTATGGCTTCTAGTATCTGTAGTAGTATGGTGTGGTCTACCAAGTCAAATGCAGCAGAGAGATCAAGTTGAATTATCAATATCCTTCTGCCTTTGCTGAGGTGCTATCGGGCTGTGTCTAGTAGAGTTACGAGTAGTGTCTCTGTGCTATGGTTGATTCTGAACCCTGATTGTGAGGGGTGAAATAGGATATGGTCTTCCAGGTAGTTAGTGAGGTATTGTGCAACTAGTCCTTCTATTAATTTAATGTATATTGGTATTGAAGCAATGGGTCTGTAGTTGGAGGGGATATCTATTGGGCCTTTATGATCTTTCACAATTGGGGTGATTATGATCTCGCCTAGGTCCTGTGGGAATTGACCTTCCGTGAGCGTAGTTTGTAACCACTGCATGAGGCGAGCTCTAAATTTGGGGGAGGCATTTGTTATCAGATATGTGGGACAGTTGTTCAGATAGCATGATGCTTGGCTGTATTTTTTGTAAAGTCGGTTCATATCAGGCCATTTATGCGTTCATATCAGGACATTTATGCGGTATTTGTTGGAATATCTGTTATGTATTGGTTTTGGGGGATTGTTTTGCATGCTATCAATTGTGTTGCAGACTGCTCTGGGCTTTGTTTAAGGCCGGTGCGACAGGGTACACCATTTGGTTCAGAATTTTTTTTCTTGGTTTTTCCTCCTCTACAGATATTCTTATGGTCAGGTGTGTCTTATAGAGCGAAAAATACAGTAATTACTCATCACATCTGTCTTTGCATTGTAAAGTAATTTAATGTTACCACATAATGAAATACCTGGTAAAACACAGTACTGTATTAGCTATAACAAACATTTAGTAGATGAGCAAGTACAGAAAAAAATGCTACCAACATTGTGTATTTTGGAAGACATCACAAGATACCCATTATTAAAGGGAAAAAAAATTCAAATAAGCTAAACAAATTTGTTTCCTTAAATCATGTTGATAATGAGTTGGGATATACTGTACTTGCATCCTTTTGGCTCAGTCTATGTCCTCTGTCAGGCAAAATCACTTAGCAGGCATATTTAATAAGTAAGCTAGTAACAGTGAACATTCCTTCAGATCAAATTACCATCTTGTCCACTAAGTAAATATGATGTAGACCCATTTATTGGCAAAAACAAACAAGGAAACCATAGTTTTTGATAGCATCTCTCTAATCTATCCATTCTTTGAAGTTCTCCCCCCCGAACCTTCTGTGTCTAACTGTACGTCAGTCTTTGTTAAAAAAAATTGTACAACCCTGATTTTTAAACTATGAATGCCGCTTAGGAATTTAAAAAGTGGGTTAACAAATTTTAATAAACTTGAAACTTGATTTCACAATGCCACTGACCAGATGATTACCGATTAACAGTTGACATTCAATATGAAGAGGTTCCAACCAATACCATTACATTACATTAGTGATTTCTATTCCGCCAATACCTTGTGGTTCAAGGCGGATTACATAAAAGTTTTCAGAGATTACATAAAGGTTTACATAAAAATTTACAGGAATAGCATAAGAGATGTCGAATATAAACCGAGGTAACCTTTTTTCCTCCCAAAAAAGGAGGTGGGGGGAAAAAAAAAAAAAAAAATAAAAAAAAAAAAAGGTTGACTCGAATATAAACCGAGATTAGACATCCGGTTATATGAGCATCATTTGTCAGGGATTATGCCACAAGTAATCACTAAATTTTCAGTTGGGGCTGTTTCAAGTCCATAAAAGCTGAAGGAGAGCCAGCAAATATTTTCCTACTTGGGGCCTCAACACCAAGCAAAGTTTCTGGACTTGTCTCCACCAGAACACTTGGCCTCAGTCACACATGCAGAAAGCAGAAAAAAATCCTTTTCAAATACAAACCCACAAATTAAAATTACTATTATACACAAACGAAACCCTAATATGCCAGACTTTTCACATAGTATACCACAAAAGAAATAGAAAGAAATGCATTTTTTCCTGAACAGACCAAAATATAAAAATAACAGAAGAACATTTTCAAAACTGACATATTTCAGTCACTAAATTGAAAATAAAAACATTTTTCCTACCTTTGTTATCTGGCGATTTTATTTTTCTGGTCATCTTGTTCCATCTGTGCTTTTAATGCTGTTTCCAAGGCCTCCTTATGCATTTGTTTCTTTCCTTTCCTTCACTTTTTGCACTACATCCTTCTTTGACACTGATTTTCATATTCAGTTTTCTTCCATTTTTCTGCCTCTAGCTCACCATCTCTTCCCCTTCCCTCCATCCATGTACTACCATCTCCTTCCTCTTCCCTTCATCCATGTGTCCCAATTCCTCTTCTTTCTGACCCTTCCATTCAACATCTCTCCTTTGTTTCTTCCTCCCTCCCTCCCCACCCCCCTGGTTCCACCAAATGTTCTTCCAACTGGATATCGAGGGCATGGGGGGAGGTAACAATGTTGGTCATTGGGTGGGGAGGGATAGAAAAAAGCACCATCATTGGAAGATGGCTCGAATATAAACCGAAACTCTCATTTTTAGGCCCAAAAATTTCAATTTATATTCAAGTATATGCCTCTTCTCCACTCTCAACAGTCAGTTATCAAGGTGGGCAATTTTCAAAAGATGGTACATGGGTAATCACATTTATCTCTTCAAAAGTATCCCCATATATGTGGCTGAAAGTATACACACTGTTTGTAGCAAAAGGGATAGGACAGTAAAGTTCACAAAAATTTCACTTTGAAATTTTTGTGCATAGATTGCACGGGCAAAGTATGTTTTAGATAGAAGTACTCATACCCATATTCCTTGAAGTTCCTTAAATTTTCATAGGAAAATTCCCACTGAGTTTCCCTATGAAAAATCTGCCTGCCCAGAATCGTCAAGCTGGTGTTTAAGTTGAATCCTTCACAGCATGCAACATTCTTTGTGGACAGGTACTAGTTAAGATGGAATACACCTGGGCACTTCAGCATATATTCATTGAAAATGTTTTCTTTTGTTGCTGATTGAGAAGCTGGGCAACAACACAAGATAATGAGGATCTCTGCTGAACTGTTTCTTTGTCTAAAATGAATCTTACCATCAGTTTCTTCTATTTCTCCATCCTGGTCAGTGGTTTTAAGGTCACTGGAGTGTGCTTGGGGAACAGTGCGGGGTTTAGGCAGTGTTAGGGTTTTCCCGTGAGCTTTCAGAGAATGTTCTTTCAATTGGCTGATCGTCATGGAAGAGAATGAACAGGAGGAGCATTTGTAGGCATGTTCCCCTGGGAAAAAAATAATTGTATTACTCATCAAAAAGAAAATAACTATTTACATATATATGCAATCTACATGTTATAACGGTATACATTCTAGTCTACATGATTATAGGCAAGTACCCAGTTGCAGACGCCCAACTTAAAAACAACTCATACCTAAGAACATGGTTGTGGCTTCATTTGATTTCACTGAGCAGTATTTCCAGTAGCATAGACTCCTACACTTTTTCTGCAGCAGATTCAGGAATGATACATGGCCACATTAAGAACAGTTTGTGGTTGTACATGCTGTACCTTAAGAGGGAACACTGGTTAGGGAAAGTTGGCCCTTTTGTCAACTGGGTGTAAAGGTGAGCAGCAAGAATCTTAAAATCTGCAAGTTCTGCATTACATTACAAATCTGACTTAAAAACAGCTTTAAAAACGTAACTCATTCTTAAACCGGGGACTGCCTATATTAATTTTTGTTTGTGGGCAGCATTAAAACAGAATTTTGTTTTTAAGACTACATAAAAAAAGCAAATGTATAAGGGAGCAGCTAGTGTATGCAAATTATCAGGCCCTACCTTAGGTCAATTTTAAAAAAATGAAATTTATAATGTTACAATCAAAAATTAGAACAGGAAAAACAGAAATTAAAATTAACACAAATGATAAACACACATTATTTAGGTCAATTTTATAAGGACAAATAGGCGGTTATTCATCTTTATAAAATTTCAGTTTGTGTCTATAACGCCTTTGTCTATAATTTTAAGTATGCTCACAGATTAGCACATCTGATAATGTATATGAGTACATGTGTGCTCTGCTCAAACTTTATCCCTGTATAGACTTACTGGCAAAGTATGCACCAACATGTCAAAAAGCGTGTACTTTTAAACCAATTGGTATTTTATATAAGACCCCGCATATGTGCAAAAATGAAAATCTATGTTTCCTCCTTTGGGAGACTCTGGGATTTAGTCAATTTAAACACATTCTTACTGAGGGGGGTGGTTGCGGAGTTTGAATTCACTACAAGGGCAAAATCCTACATGGTCCGACAGCTTTGCTTCAGCAATTGTGCCATTATGTAAAGTCCTTGCCAGTAGCATCTTTGATTTTAGAAGTTGACCATATTTTAACAGATATGTATGAGATCACTACAGAAGACCCACCATAGATCTCCTTCCTTCACAGAAAGTTGTTGCAGCAAGTGTCAAAAAAGGACCTTTCTCAAGTAGTCTTAAAATGGAGTGAAGATCTAGAGAAAGTAAACTAAACTAAACTAAACCTTAAGTTTGCATACCGCATCATCTCCATAAAGATAGAGCTCGGCACGGTTTACAGGTAATTCAATAAATGAGGGAATGACATAATAAGAAATTAGAGGTTATGAAGAGGATAGATAGCTTTATATTTTAAATAGATAGCTTTACGTTTTAGAGAAAAGCCAGGTTTTCAGATGCTTTCGGAATAATTGAAATGAGCCTAGGTTCCGCAGCAGGGCAGGGAGGTTATTCCATAGCTCAGTGAATTTGAAGAAAAGGGATTTCCCTAATTTACCTGCATACATGACGCCTTTTAACGAGGGGAAAGATAGTTTGAGTATGTGGATCTGGTAGTGTCAGGTCTCGAAGAATTCCAGGATAGTAGAATTAGGGGAGGAAGAATGCCATGTAGGATCTTGAAAATTAGGCAGGTACATTTAAAGTGAATCCTAGAAATCACCAGAAGCCAGTGAAGTTTTGACAGAAGCGGGGAAACATGATCGAATTTGCTTTTTGCGAAGATAAACCTAGCCGCAGTGTTCTGGATCCGCTGAAGTCTTTGAAGATTTTTTTTGGGTAGACTTAGATAGATGGAATTTCAATAGTCCAGTCTGGAAAGAATGATTGATTGTACAAGGACAGCAAAATGTTGTTGGCGGTAGTAGGATCTCACTTTCCTCAACATGAAAAAACTAAAAAAACATTTTTTTACCAGAAAGTAAAGTAGTTACTTCCTCCAATTTATTGTGGCTCATACGCTTAATCTCTACTTGACTGATCTTGGAAGAATTGAGGGATTGACAGTATAGAATACTCTACCATGTTTATGTCTCTCAACATGGACTCTTTCTCATGGGGTGCATATCCTCTGACCTTTGTAGGAGATGCCATAGGGAATCTAATTCATTTATACATAGCATGTGGGGTTGCACTCAAATTACTAACTCTGAAGGATGATCATTAAGATACTTGAAGCACATTTTACAACAGACCATTACTTTTCATCCTGGGGACATTTTGTTGGGTCAAGCATCATTTTGGGGGATTGGAGGCATGGGTCAGAAATTATGAGTAATAAAAGCTTGTATTGTTGGGAAAAAAAATCATTGTTCCATATTGAATCCAAAATGTGGCACCATCCTTTTGGCACTGGCAAAATAAGTTTATGAGTTACTTTTGTTAGAACTCAGAGACCTATGTCTTACCTTCAAATGGCAACAAAAATTTTACTCTATCTGGGAAGCCTATACAATCATTACCACCACAGATTCGTAGTCACATTTTAAACAAACTTGGGACACAGGCCTACACCATTGATTTGACAGCAGGACATTCTTACTTCTGTGCTGGGGTGCAATCAAAATTCTGACCCACTATTTCCTCACTGAATGGGGTTTTAGCCATTTTCTTTGTTGATTGGGGGGGGGGGGGAAAAGCTATAGGGATAAAAGAGATTCCAGGGACCTACACCGGTCTACCAGAGTGAAATATCACTAGGCTCCCTAGATAAGATATATTCCTCTATGGTCCCTAGAAAGGGAAAGTTAACTGATTCTGGGATAGATGTTCCCTTTCATTGAGTCACATTAATCCACATACTTCTCTGTAGAATGAAGAGTCAATGGAATCCTTTTTTTTTTAGACTAGGGTATGTAGGAGTTATCCAGCTGAATCAAAACAACTTGCCTCTGGAATTCTGGGAGTAGGGCAACTTACCTGCATGAGCTTTCAATATGTGTGTCTTCAGTCTGCTATTATAGGATGATTTGAAAGAACAGAGTTTACACCTGAATGGTTTATGATGCCCATGGTGAGTCTGCATGTGACGGTCTAAGCTAGAAAGAATCAAAAAGAAATTTCTGTTACTACAACAAATAAACTTACCAGCAGTGTTTCAGTCACATTCTAAGACATAGTAGGCACCAAAACATTACTATCTATCCAGAAGTTTCAGTTTTCTTTGGCACACACTATATATACAGATGTACAAATTTTAGAGTGCACCTAAGCATGCTGAAAATAGGACTTTGGGCAATTAATTTTATAATGAATTTGCAGATATAATTACATGCAAGTTTTCTGAAAGCCAATAAATGGAGGTTATCCTTACATTAGAATTAATTTGATTGATTTTCCAATTAAGTGAAATCATCGATTACTAGAATTTATTATTATCAAGATAGCATAATATACAAAGTTCAAGCTATGAAGGTAGAGCATAAAGGCAAGAGCCATATAGAATAAAACAAAAAAATCTCACATCATCACTGAGGAACTTACAATTTAATTTAGAATATATATTTTTAAAATCATGGTCATCCTTTTATTTCTGTTTTTTGTTTTTTTTTTTAGATAGAATGCTTGTCCATTAAGGCCTTGCTTGACTCTGAATCTAATAACACAAAGGTCACAAGTATAACAGATGCACCTCCAGAGAGAGATATACAGAATGGAGGTTGTCCAGAGAAAGGTTACCAAAATAGAGCAGAGTCTGTACCTCAAATGATCTAATTACTATAACCTTTAAAGGACATAGAAAAGATAACAATTAGGCACAGAAAAACATACATAAATAGAAAACATCTTCTATTGGAAAATAAGGCCAAGATACTGCTAGTTATAGTTAAATGGTAAGAAGCTATTAAAGCTAAGAAAAGGTATCTTTAAAAAAAATGGAAAGAAGATCCAAATGAAGAAAATAGGAAAGAACATAAACAATCTTAAGTTAGAAGTAAGGCTTTAAGACGTCAGAACAAAAATGAATTTGAAAAGAAGCTCACCAAAGAAGCAAAAATGAAGACCTTAACAGGTATATTTCAAGCAAAAAGTCTTTGAGGGAGGCAGTTGGACTGTTAGATGACAGAACTCTAAAGGGGGCATCAGAAAGAGCAAGACCATAGCAAAAAGCCTAAATGAATTATTTGATCTGGTCTGTAGAGGATATCTGGGAGATACCCACACCTGAAACATTCTTTGATGTTGATGACCCAGAGAAACTAAACTATATCGTGGTGAAGCTTGAAGATGTAAAAGCATAAACTGAGAAACTAAACAGTAACAAATCATTAGGACCAGATGCTAGACATGTACATTCATTTGCGCAAATTCAGATTATTAACATGATTTTAAAGTTTAGCACACAAAATTGGTTTAAATTAAACATGCACACAACTACATAAGAACATAAGAATTGCCGCTGCTGGGTCAGACCAGTGGTCCATCGTGCACAGCAGTCCGCTCATGTGGCGGCCCCCAGGTCAAAGACCAGTGCTCTAAATGAATCCAGCCTCACCTGCTTATGTTCCAGTTTAGCAAGAACTTGTCCAACTTTGTCTTGAATCTCTGGAGGGTGTTTTCCCCTATAACAGACTCCGGAAGAGCGTTCCAGTTTTCTACCGCTCTCTGGGTGAAGAAGAACGTCCTTACGTTTGTACGGAATCTATCTCATTTCAACTTTAGAGAGTGCCCTCTCGTTCTCCCTATCTTGGAGAGGGTGAACAGTCTGTCTTTCTCTACTAAGTCTATTCCCTTCAGTATTTTGAATGTTTCGATCCTGTCCCCTTCTCAGTCTCCTCTTTTCAAGGGAGAAGAGGCCCAGTTTCTCCAATTTCTCACTGTACTGCAACTCCTCCAGCCCCTTAACCATTTTAGTCGCTCTTCTCTGGACCCTTTCGAGTAGTACCGTGTTCTTCTTCATGTATGGAGACCAGTGCTGGATGCGGTACTCCATGTGAGGGTGCACCATGGCCCAGAACAGCGGCATGATAACCTTCTCCGATCTGTTCGTGATCCCCTCTTTATCATTCCTAGCATTCTGTTCGCCCTTTTCGCTGCCACCTCGCATTGCATAGTCGGCTTCACTGACTTATCGATCAGAACTCCCAAGTCTCTTTCCTGGGAGGTCTCTCCAAGTATCGCACCGGACATCCTGTATTCGTGCATGAGATTTTTGTTACCTACATGCATCACTTTATACTTATCCAAGTTGAACCTCATTTGCCATGCCGATGCCCATTTCTCGAGCTTGATTATGTCACTTTGCAGATCTTCGCAATCCCCCTGTGTCTTCACTATTCTGAATAACTTCGTATCGTCCGCAAATTTAATCACCTCACTTGTCGTACCAATGTCCAGATCATTTATAAAGATGTTGAAGAGCACGGGTCCAAGCACCAAGCCCTGTGGTACCCCACTGGTGACGCTCTTCCAGTCCGAGTATTGTCCATTTACCCCCACTCTCTGTTTCCTATGCTCCAGCCAGTTTTTAATCCACGTGAGTATTTCACCCTTAATTCCATGGCTCGCAATTTTCCGAAGTGGTCGTTCATGTGGAACCTTGTCGAACGCCTTCTGAAAATCCAAATATACAATGTCGACCGGGTCACCCTTGTTTATCTGCCTGTTTACTCCCTCGAAGAAGTGCAGCAAGTTCGTCAAACAAGATCTGTCTTTGCTGAGACCGTGCTGGCTGGTCCTCATCAGACCATGTCCGTCAAGGTAATCAATGATGCGGTCCTTTATCAGTGCCTCTACCATCTTTCCCGGTACCGAGGTCAGACTTACCGGTCTGTAGTTTCCAGGATCTCCCCTCAAACCTTTTTTGAAGATCGGTGTAACATTCGCCACCTTCCAGTCTTCCGAAATCTTTCCCGATTTGATCAACAGATTGGTTATTAGTTGAAGCAGTTCAGCTATAGTCCCTTTCAGTTCCTTGATGACCCTCGGATGGATGCCATCTGGTCCCGGGGATTTATCGCTTGCATTAAAATGTTCTACTGCACATTTAGAAAAGTTATTTAACAATGTGTGAAACCAAACAATAACTGGGTATATAGTGAAATAAACCAAAAAAAAATGAAGTTACCATCCTATAGTTCTAAAAACATAAGAACAATGCGAGAAGAGTGTGATGTCCCAGAGTACAAACTACAGAATGGCATGCATTCAAGGTTGGGGGTAAGATCAACCAAAAAGACTTCCAGACAATGATGAAATAAAACAAATGATGAGTCTTTATTCACATACAGGATTAATAAGATGGACTCGACACTACAAACCCTTATTATACTACTAAGCGGACATGAATTGCAGCAGGAACAAAGTATCATAAAGCAAACAGTGATGCAAAAGGTCAGGAGTGAAGTAGATGCTCCAGTTCCCCAGGTACATTAGATAGATTGTGAGCCTTCTCGAACAGATAGGGAAAATGCTTGAGTACCTGATTGTAAACCACTTAGATAACTTTGATAGGCAATATATAAATACCTAAAATGAAATAAAATAAAAATAGATACAGGTCAGCATTTCACTATCGCATTGCTGAACAATGTCTACTTTGCTCCCGACCTTTTGCATCTAAACCTACATTGGCTGCTGGTATGGGCGAGGGTGCTATTTAAGTTTGTTTGTGTACTTTACAAGGTATTGAATGGATTGGCCTCTTCTTACCTTGTGGAGAGGTTTGAGTTTCCTGCTTATTCACGATTTACCCAGAGTTAATTATTTTGCTTCCTCTGGACCCAGAGTTAATTATTTGCCTTCCTCTGGACCAACTCCATCTTTTTATATCTTTTTGAAGGTGCGGCCTCCAGAATTGTACACAATATTCTAAATGAGGTCTCACCAAAGTCTTATACCGGGACCTCCTTTTTCCTACTGGCCATACTTCTCCCTATACAACCTAGCATCCTTCTAGCTTTCCCCGTCACCTATTCAACCTGTTTGGCCACCTTAAGATCATCACACCCAAGTCCCACTCTTCTGTCGTGCACATAAATTCTTCATCCCCTAAACTGTACCATTTTGGCTACCTTTAAAGAACCTTCGGGGAAAAGATGTGGGCTGCACTCTCATTCTGGTCAGGATAGAACATTGAGTGGAAGAGGCATACTGAGAGTCTAACTGTAACTCCCACAGGGAGTCGGTAATGAGCAAAGGCTTACACAGTCGGCGTACTGTGGGATAATTTTCTTGATCGAGGGCCACTACAGCTTCCTGTGTACTTGCTCCTGTTTGAGACTCCATTTCTCCCAGCAGGAAAGATTCACTTTGTGACAGGAAGGGCAAACAAACTGATCCCTCGCCCTCTGAGTCCCTGTCAGAAAGGTTCACAGGATCCTGGTCAGCCTCTGCCAACGACCATGATGTGCACTGGGAGCCCAAGCCCCCTTGCGTAACCCCCTAATTCATTGTCAGACCTCATATGAGGATCCCTGCTATCCAAATAAGCTCTCCACATCAGATTAAGAAATTCAGGAAAAACTCAATTACATTTTCTGGTGGGAATCTCTTTGTTATACTTTTAAAATGAAACGTTTGATGACTGTACAACAGGGACAGTAGTATAAATTTATAGATGGAATAATAACTGATTTTATTTTATCGACCCTTAAGCATACACATCCAGGGTGGGTGGGAGGGTGAGGGTTTTGCATTGGAATTTCATTCGGGGAATATATGGAGGGTTTCCTGTAGGTATATAATTTTTCTGATTATTTGGTGGGGAGGTGTTGGGAAATAGTTGTGCATTAATGTTTATAAGTTTAATGTGCATTTCGTGTAAACCTATGTATACTGAAATTGTTTGTTTGCACTATGGTAGTTTGGAAATTTAATAAAGATTTACAAAAAAAAGAAAGAAAGAAATTCAGGAAAAAGGACTTTATTAGGCAGCACTGAGTCCCCTTTAGGTAACTCCACCTTACATCTCTTGGACTCAGTGGCTTTCATGCTGTTCTGGGGCTCCGGGAGGGATTTTCTCTCGGTAGACAATCCCCACTCCCCACAAAGGTTCCTCAGCCCTAGAGACTAAAGGGATGGCTAAGCCTGAAGTTCGCGTCCCCTCTTTATGTGCTGCGTGGCACATAGCGCAAAGGCACTCTTCCGACATCCTACTAGTGAAAATCTAGCATGAATTAGGGGTAAAAGAGACTGAAGACTCTATCCCTGCCAGTTTTGAGGCAAAATGAGATGATTTGAAGGATCTGGAGAACTTTGAGAAAAAAAAAATCAGGAAACCTAAGATGGTTAAAAAATAGGCACTAAAAATAGTTCAAAAATAACTTAGATAAAAAACTGAGAAAACAGGATTTTAGAGGGGGGGGACCCTACAGGATTTGACAGAACCCTTCAAAAATAGATTTCTAAGATTTATCCCATCCCCGATTTTGCTCATAGGCTGTAATAGCCTTACTAATTGTGCCATGTGCTCTAAAGGTGCTGCAGCCTGCCTCAAATCTAAAAAGTAGCTGGATCTGGGAGAACAATCCCTGCCTCAATCAGCCAATCCTCGAAACACTGAGATCTTTGAGCTACCAGTTAGATCAAAGTTGAACTGATCCTCAACATCCGCGGAACCGCACACACGAAGGAGGGAGGCAAAATAGCATCTGGCATCCTGAAGATCCCCATTGAGCCCCTTGTGAATGCCTAACATCCTGTGCTCAAGCCCCTGCGATTCAGTAAGCGAGCTAAGCCACCAGTGAAATGGACCCCAAACTCCACTGCAGGGTAACCAAACAGATCATCAAGGGATTAACCTGCCGGCTGCAGTCCCAAGTTTGTTTTTTCTCTACATAGGCAGAGCTTTCCCCTGCATTGGGGAGCTCTTGTGCACCAATAGCTGCAAAAACAGTGAAAAATAAGCTTTCCCCTGCATTGGGGAGCTCTTGTGCACCAATAGCTGCAAAAACAGTGAAAAATGCCGAAAATAATAAAGAAATATACAGGGCAGATCAGAACGACACCTTCTAGCTCAAGTACAGAAGGAAAAACTGAAGGGGACAGCAAAGCCCTCTGGAGAAGCAAGAGCTGAAAACCTGGAATGGATTGCTATTGCTGACTGGTTAAATCATTTTGAATGTCTATGTAATCCTGCAGATTACAATGTAACATATGAAAGATTATCACAAAGGAATTTATAGCATAATTTAATTAACACAGCTGCCTGTAACTAGTCTATCAAAGGAAAATCCTGCTTAAAGAACTAAGCTTTAATCCTTCTTTCTGAAGCGTTGCATATCTCGTTCCAGCTGTAGTTCTACTGGAAGGGAAATCCATAGAACAGGTGCAGAAACAAAAAAGGCCTTAGCCCTAGATGACACACGATGCACCCAATTTCACTCATGGAACCATTAACCAACTCTGATATATTGACCGCAAAGCCTGACTGAGTTTATATGTAGCAAGAGCCTGTCAAACACATCAGGGAAATGCCTCTGAGTGTTTTGAAAATTACCATAACCATTTTAAATATGGCACACCAAATTATGTGAAATCACTGCAGTGCAATTACACTGGGAGAGACATGCTTGAATACTGGATATCCTATCAAAGAGCATGTTGTAGCATTTTGATCAAATTGCAAAGATTTCACAGAAGACATAGACAGACCATTAAACAGCGAGCTGCAACAGTCTGAAGGACTTAAGCCATTATCTAAAGCAAATTTCTGAAGCCATCAGGCACTACTGTATATACTTGAATATAAGTCAATCCGAATATAAGATAAGACCCCCATTTTTCCCCTCAATAAGGAGGGCACTGCACACAGTGCCAGGCACTGCACACAGCCCTCTTCCCTACCAGACTCCCTACCCTGTCCCCCCTCCCTGTTCATCATACCTCCTCTGCCACTGGAATCCCTGGTGGTCCAGAGGTGTAGCAGTCAGGAGCGAACTTTCCATGCTCCTGCCCCGCTGCTAACCCGATCGGTCGCTGCCATGAGTTCCGGCTTTAGCTGTGAGCAGTACCAGTAGGAGCACGCTTTAGTGCTCCGGCACTAAGCAGCTTCTTGAATGGCTCCTGTGAATTATCGCGGGATTCCAGCGGCAGAGGAAGTACGATGGACAGGGCAGGGAGAGGGGACAGGGTGCAGTGCCTGGCAGCCTGGTGGAGGCCTGCAATAGGTCTGAGAGTGGGCGGGTGGGCGCAGGGCCAAATATAAACTGGGACCCCCATTTTTGGGTCAATTTTTTGGAACAAGAATCCCGGTTTATATTCGAGTATATACGATAAATGCCAGATGACTTAAAATTTTTTTAAAATAACTTAAATAACTGCTGCTTTCATCACAGACTTAACATATTGTTTAAACATCAGATGGGAATCACAATAAATTTCTGCACTCAAAAACATTAACATGAACAACAAAATGTGTCAGTTCAGAACACAGGCTTATTAAAATGGTACAATGACCACTCTTCATAACAAATAAAATAATTCAGATTCTGTATGACATAATTAGAGCCCTTTATTTGCAGAGTAACCTGATTTTTTTCTTACTGAAAAAATCCAAATGTTTGCAAAATTTATTATTGTTTTCTGCTTTTCATTTCAAATATGAAATACCCAAAACTGAAATTTTATTTCAGTCCTACAAAATTTGGTACTGACTCAGACTCTGTCTCCCACCCTGGCTATTGAGTTGGCTACATGTATAACGTATGGCACACCATTTTCCTAGGCACCTTATGCCTGGACATAATGGTGCATCATACTTCTCCACCCCAAAGATGATGAGCTGCTTTTCTGTGCTGTTACTTTTACCATTGTTGGCGGAAGTGAGTGATAGTAGATTGTGATGGTTTGTTTTTGTTTTTTTTTAAAATCATGCTGATACCCAACTGCATGATTTATACGCGGTCTGTTCAAAAAGTTCCAGGATTGATTTTATAAAAATGTATTAAACAATTTTACAACTCTCCCGAGACAACATGTCTGTTCTGCTCAACAAAAACAGCATTAATGAAAACATTTTGCAATGCATAATGAGGTGAAATGAAACTTGTGTGCAACCTGCATCAATAATTCAAAAGATATTCAATTTCAAGTTTGGATCAGTCTGTCAGAATACAGTGGTACCTTGGTTTGCGAGCATATTTCGTTCCAGAAGCATGCTTGTAATCCAAAGCACTCGTATATCAAAGCACATGTCCTCATAGAAAATAACTGAAACTCGGACGATTCGTTCCACATTTCAAAAACTGGTATGGATAGTAAGTAGACGCAGAAGAGGGAGGGTTTAGTGACTTTGCCAAGAGTCACAAGGAGCTGCAGAGGAAATTAAACCCAATTCGTTAGCCAAAAGGAGCCAGAACAAACGAGACCGACTACTGTACCTCCCTCATCGCCCGACTCACTTCCTTCACTTCTAGCTTCTCTAGCGTCGGGAGCTCCACTGTGTGTGGCATGGTGGAGTGCCAGCACCACTGTCACCTGCAATCTAGGAATTAGCAGTCTTCCGTGAAGCGTCACCACGAGCCGGCTGCCAGCGTCTCCGCCTCTAACAACCACAGGTCCTCCAGCGGGATCCTTTATTGTCAGCGGTAGCCTTTTTAGAAAACCCAACATCCGCTTGAGTTCAGGAAAGCGCAGGATTGCCCTGTTTATGGTGAAATGGCAGCAGCCCTGAGCTCTCTTTTGGTTGCCAGTGCCCTGCAGTTGGGTGGGAAGTGGATGAATAGGCGCGCGTGCAGCTGGCAGGAGGAAAGGCATCCACGTGACCGCCCTGGCGTTCTCAGACTCCGGCAATGTTTTAGGTAGTGCCAGTGTCTCCGCATATTGTTACAGCTTGGCAGTAGCTTCCAGTGGCCTCGCGTGGACAGCCGGTAGCTTAACAGCCTTCACTGAGGGGGGGCTGGCTATGTGGACACCCGCAGCATGCTCTGACCCGGCCCTTCATTTTCTGGTGACAGCAGTGGTTCGGGCCGGCCTTGCCTCCACCCCTTCCTCTCTGCGCTCTCCACTTTCTCTCCCCCCTAAATGTGCCGCTCGGGTGTCTCTGGAGCTATGCCAGGCCCTGTCCGCAGCAGCCTTTGCCTTCTGTGCCCTGCAGTTTCTGTCGGTGCCACCGCTGCATACACAGAGAGGAAATATAGACACGTGAGTAAGTGCTCGTTTATTGAAACAACACTCGGTTTGCGAGTCAAAGTTTGCTGGAGTGTTTTGCTCTTGCAAAACACTCACAAACCGCATTACTCGCAAACCGAGGTTTGACTGTATATCTTTTTATTAGTCAAAAGAGTCTATATACAAAAAACTCTTAAGGGAGCCTTTAAATCTCTCCAGGGTAGTCTCTTCTCTCAAATGAAGTGGTAAATAATTCAATATTTGGGGCGCAGTAACCGAAAAAATTTCTATTTGTCTTGTATTTGCAAATTTTTTTTTTCACCACTGTAATAAAATTTCTTTTCTTTCTTGACCTTAAGGGACCATGGAAGTAATCAAGATGTCTGACCCTCCAGACATGTCTGAAACAGAAAGCAGGCTAACAAACTGAGAGGGCAGGCATCAAGATTGATAATCCTGTTTACAAGAAAGAAAATTAGCAAAAGTAAGAACCTAATCTTCCATTCTAGTGCAAAAGGAATATCAGTCTTGACCAGTGGGATGTACCAAAGCAGTCCCAAATGCCTAAGGAGGGACAAGTGAGCCTGTTGGCAGAATCGCAGAGCCAAACTCAGCATCCCTTCTGGCTGCTACATCTACCCTGTAAAACTTGATAAAAGTGTAGCAGCAAGACCACATGGCTGCCCTAAAAATTTTCTTCAGGCAAGACAGCTCTAGCCTCCACCCAGGATGACACCACCGCTCTGGTGGAATGTGCCTTTACTCTCACGGGAGATTGTTTTCTGCTTCCAATACAGGCCAAAGAAATTACCAGGTGAATCCATTTTGAAATGGTCGCATTTGATGCCGACCGTCCCCGTCATGCTGCACCAAGGAACACAAAGAGGTGAAACTCGTTCGTCATCTCTAAATATTGAAGAACTCCTCTTCGGACATCCAGGCATTTCAGGATCCTTTCTTCCTTCTTTGCTCTGGAGGACAAAAAGGCCGGGAGATGTACTTCCTGCTTTACATGAAAACTTGAAACTACCTTCAGAAAGAAGGAAGGTACCATTCAAAGCGAGACACCAACCTCCAAAATCTTGAAGAAGTGCTCCCGGACAGAGCCTGTAATTCTGAAATCCTTCTGGCTGATATTCCTTCGGACCACTAAAAATAGTCTTGACTGCTAATGTGAAGCCTCTTCCAAGGGCTCATCCAGAGCCCAAATTAGTGTCTGCAGAACAAGATTAAGATTCCATGACAGAAAAGGTTGGTGCATCTGGATGAGAAGTAAAGGTTTGTTATTTGGTCTGCCCTCTAAAGCACCTTGAGTGACCTGCAAGGCCTTTGCAAGCTCTTTCTGAAAAAGGCTAAGACCATGACAATTGAACTGGATCTATGTGTCTCTAATTGCACCAGCTCTGGAAACACTTTCGAGCCTTTTTATAGGCTGCCAAAGTGGACTGTTTCTTAGAATTTAGCAGGGTGGTTATCACCAAGTCCGAATAGTCTTTGCGTACTAAAGCTTCGCACTTAAGAGCCAAACCATAAGACAAAGCATTCTGGATCCTCCAGGGAAATGAGGCCTTGCAAGAGGAGTCCTGGATAACAGGGATGCCTGAGCCCTTTGCCCACTGTAGAAGTACTAGGTTTGTGTACCACGGTCATCTCGGCCAGTTTGGGGCAACCAGAATTACTTGCCCCTTGTGTATCCTTATCCTTTGGATCACTCTTCCTATCATTGGCCACAGGGGAATCACATACAGAAGCTCTGCTTGAGGTCAGACCTGGACCAGAGAATCCAGATCATCGCTTCCTGGCTTATATGTTTGACTGAAGAACCAAGTGGCCTTCTTGTTGCTGGCTAATGCCATAAAATCAAACGTTGGTCACCCTCAGCATTGTAGAATGCTATCGAAGGCCTCCCGAGACAGAGACCACTCTCCGGAATCCAGTGTCTGATGACTCAAGAAATCCGCTTGCACATTGTCTACTCCAGCTACATGTGCCACTGACAGAGCCAACATATGAGCTGAATAGCATCTGAGACTCCAGTCTCAGCAGTGCCTCCCTGCCGGTTGACATAGGCTACAGCTGTGGCATTGTCCTTTACGACATGGATCACCTTGCCCTCCAAGATGCTCTCCAGTGCCCGAAGGGCTAACCTGATCCCTCTCAGCTCCAAGTGGTTGGCTGACCAACCCCTTTGCAAGGGTGTCCACCAGTCCTGCAAATGGCTGACCTTGGTAACAGGCTGGCATCTGTTATCAAGATCTCCCATGTGGATATACACAGAGGCATTGCCCAGGATAGGAACCGTGGCTCCAGCCACCAGTCTAGGCTCCACAGAGCTGTTTTTGCCCAAGGCAGCGTTAAGTCACAGGGAAAGCAGTGCTTCCTGTGAAGACATAA
This sequence comes from Geotrypetes seraphini, assembly GCF_902459505.1. Taxonomy (NCBI): domain Eukaryota; kingdom Metazoa; phylum Chordata; class Amphibia; order Gymnophiona; family Dermophiidae; genus Geotrypetes; species Geotrypetes seraphini. The sequence continues at coordinate 410,359,607 of NC_047084.1, read as the reverse complement.
ACATGCTCTTGTCCAAGGTACATCTATGGTTGCCACCATAGACCCCAGCAACTGAAGATAATGCCAAACCACAGGCCTGCACTGCGGGAAAGGGCAGGAGAGTCGGGGCAGAGAGCAGGAGATCAGGGCAGAGAGCAGAAGGAGATCGGGACAGACAGCAGGAGATCGGGGCAAGAGAATCAGGGCAGAGAGCCTGGTTTTTACACAAGCGACTGGTCCTCAGCAGTCGCTTGTTTTGGGATCGGTCAGCCCAGTTGGTGTGCCTGCATTTGATTAGTGAATTGCATCCTTCCTACTTTGCATGCTGTTTCCCCTCATTTGCATGCACGGATCGGATTGGCCACGAGGTTAGTGAATCAGGTCGGAGGAAAATCGGGTCGCAAAGTGGTCGGGACACGATTGGTGTCCTTAGTGAATCTAGCCCTTTGAGTTTGCATGTACAAATTTGGGAGCAACCTCAATTTGTGTGCATAACTTAACTGAATGAGCCAATTAACACTGATCACTGGCTTCTTAACAAGCAATTATCTGTGTTAATTGGATTTATTTTAAATTTATGTAGGTAAATTTAGACACTGGATCCATGCCTAAAATTTATATGCAATACTAAAAAGGGAGCATGGAAATTGGAGGGTCATGGGATGATTGGGGGATTTGCCATAAATTTATGTGTGCAATTATAGAATAATGGACATCTGCCATCTTAAATTAGGTGCCAGAATTTGCACATTTCAGCTAGTGCAAATAGACGCACCTAAAGTTAGGTGCAGGTCCTAGGTATAAGCGTTATTCTATATACTACTCGATGGCTTTTTTTTCAGCGCAAATTTTTTAGGCACCATATACTCCTAGGAATATTGTACCTAAATCTGCTCTAGATGCTGGGGAAACAAAGACAAATCCCCTCAACCCATTCACACTTATCCCTCCTGGCACAGACCAGCCAAACTAACCAAATCAACAAACTCCCCCCAACTCCAAAAAAACCTTCCAGAACAAGGCCCACTTCTAATCCCAGTGATAAACACCACACGCAAACCATACAGAAACAAGACCAATAACAGAAACCTAAAAAAACTAACATACTTTGAAACTTACTCTGAAATTCCAACCCCAACCAGCTACAACAACATCAAAGGATAATATCTGAATACCCGCTCCGTGAGAAACAAAGCACACATAATATACAACTGGATATTACAAACACAACCGGATTTTCTGTTCCTGACAGAAACATGGCTGGTCTCTGACACAGATGCTATCATGAAAGAAATCCTACCACAGGGATAAAAAATACTGCCACTATCAAAAAGCTGGAAAAAAGGAGGTGGCCTAGCGATTATACTAAAAGAACCCTTTAACTACACCAAGACAGATTCCAAAATTTCAGAAAACCTAGAAATACTAACTTGTAAAATCACTAATGCTCAATTAGAAGATCCACTGACAACTCTAGTCTATATCCCACCCAAAAAGTGGTCAAGCGCCAGAGAAGAATTCTTTGAATTCCTAACTGTTAACAACCTAAAAGGCCTGTACAATCTACTACTAGGGGACATAAACATTCACTTAGAACAAAAGGGAAAGCCAGAAGTAACCAAAATTACCAACTTCCTAATGTCACTCGACTTCCCTATTCCAGACACAGAGATAACTCATGAAAAAGGCCACAAACTTGACATAGTTACCTTCTCTCAAAAAGAAATCCTAGACCCCAAAATACAATATCATACAGGGTCCTGGGAAAAATGCATCTGGTCGGACCACTATATTGGCAATTTCCACTTACACTGGCAAAAACAGAATTCCCAGCTGAAACACAAAAGCAAAAACACGAAAACAATAACCAGCAATTCTGGGCTCACTATGAGCTTCGCCCTACAACCAATGAAATACAGGAATTCCCCACAAGATGGAAAAAGTTCAGTAAAGAACTCTTAGCCCAAATAGCTCCTTACCAAACATACAAAAAAAAGATAGAGCACAAAATGAATGGTTTGACTCAGAATTACTAACCAATAAACAGGAACTAAGAAAGCTGGAGAGAATCTGGAAAAAAACAAACAAAGAAACAGATAAGACAACCTGGAAACAAAAAATGAAAACATACAAAAATATGATCAGAGAAAAACGCACAAAATACTACACACAAAAAATAGGTACTGAAAAAATAAACAGCAAAGAATTGTTCAAACTAGTAAAAACACTAACAGACACAACAAGAATCCTGAAAAATGACAATGAGAGCACCCCATCTGCCCAAGCCTTAGCCAACTTTTTTTTTAAAAACAAAATCACAGACCTAAGAGCAATTCTACCCCCACCCACAAACGATATCCTCCACTATCTCGAACCCAATGACCAGAATATCAGAGTAGACATGAGCTGGGACCACTTCAAATTTACAAATTGGCATCAGTTCCTAAATTTATTCAACAAATACAGCAAATCAAACTGCCTACTCGTTGAATGTCCCCCAAAAATCATGACAACTGCCCCACCTGAATTCAAAATGGAACTATTCACTTGGCTAACAACGGCCATTACAAAAGGAACACTAAACAAAGACATGGGTCACATACTGATTACACCAATCCCCAAGGATCAGAAAACCTCTACAGCACTAACATCCAACTACAGACCCATAGCAAGCATTCCCCTCTTCACAAAACTACAGGAAGGATTGGTCAACCTCCAACTGGTAAACTACCTAGACAAATTTAACATCCTCAGCGAACATCAATCAGGTTTCAGGAAAGGATATAGCACAGAAACGGTCATAGCATCCATACTAAACCACCTCTATGATCTCTTCAGCAAAGGCAAAAGCGCACTGATCCTGCAATTAGACCTCAGCAGTGCGTTTGACCTAGTAGACCACAAAATCATGCTACTGTGCCTTGATGCAATGGGAATCTCGGGAAAGGTAAAGAAATGGTTCCAAGAATTCCTAACAAACAGATCCTACTGAGTAGCCAGCAATGGAAATCACTCCAACCCATGGAATAACCCGTCAGGGGTACCCCAAGGCTCCCCTCTATCGCCTACATTATTCAACATTTACATAGCATCTTAGGTCACCGACTACAAAAATTAAGCTTAAAACACTACATATACGCAGACGATATATCCATCCTAATCCCCTTAAATGACATCTCAACTGAAATTATAGACATCCTTTCACACACAATGAGAGAAATTGAAAAATGGACCACCAACTTCAAACTGAAACTAAATACAGAGAAAACAAAAGTCTTCTTGGCAATCCCCAACGACAAAATAACGAGAACATCATTAAAAATAAATAACCACGAATATCCGATTTCCAAAACCATAAAAATTCTGGGTGTCACACTAGACACGCACTTGACCATGGCTGACCATATAAACTTAACAGTGAAGAAATGCTTTTATACTCTATGGAAGCTAAGGACTATTAAAAAATACTTTGACACAACATCCTTCAGGTTACTGGTGCAATCGCTGATCTTATTCACCCTGGACTACTGCAACATCGTCTACCTGGGTATCCCACAAAAAACAATTAAAAAAAACTGAGATTAGTACAAAACACTACAGTTCACTTAATCTTCGGACTGAGAAAACAAGACCACATTAGCCCATACTACCAATGGAAGCACGAATACAGTTCCAATTTGCATGCATCTGCTTCAAACAAATCTGGGGCCTAGCACCTTCCTACCTGCAAACACACTTTACTCTACACAACCCCATACGAACAACCAGAAACAAAAACATCTTCGCCTATCCTAAAATTACTGGTTGCAAATACAAATCCTACCTTGACTGAACCTTCATGTTCCAAGCTAACAGACAACAATCCTGGCTGGGAAACTACATAAATAAAACCAGACAGACCTACAATGCATTCCGAAAATCTATCAAAACCACTCTGTTTGACAAATTCATCACCTAAACAGACCAATCCGCGTTCACTACGCTTTTTCCCCTAGAAACCCGAAGCAATCTTCAGGCAATTCCTACCCCTCACACTTTCCCTCCCCCTTTCAATCCCTCTTACATTCCCTCCCCTACAACCCTTTTCTTCTGTAACATTCCCCTCATGCATTTGTAATTCGCTGAATGTCCAGACTTCTTTCAATGTGAACCGTCTAGAAGTCGTCTGACTATGGCGGTATAGAAAAATAAAGTTATTATTATTATTATATATAGAATGCATTCCTATACAGATAGTGTTACCCACATATATTCTGATCAATTGTATACTTAGTCAGTATTGATTGGATAAGTCCCTTTCACCTTCTGTATGCATGTGTTTACTTTTCTTAAGTCAGAAAGAAGAACCCCTTGTCTTGGGATAAAAGTACAACAACAAAAAGGACTTTCATTTTTGCAGTACTCAGCTCAACATGCTTTTGCGACTCAGCTCCAGTGTCCCCTGAAGAAGGCGTTATTTTGAAACGCCGAAACAGGGATCCTGTTGGGACTCTTAATGCTTGTTCATTTTAATAAAGACTTTTATTGGTTGATTTAGACATCCACCTTGTCTTTTTTTTTGTTGTACTTTTCTTAAGATCATTCTGAGAACTGAGGCTTCAGTGGCAGCTTTGCATTTCTTATAAATAGGGAACATTACAGACAACTCCACCAATGGCTCTCTTTTTTATAGTACTTCCCAGAAAGAAAATTTAGGGCTCCTTTTACTAATAATAATAATTTTATTTTTCTATACCGCCATAGTCAAGCGACTTCTAGGCGGTTCACATTGAAAGAAGGCTGGACAGTCAGCAAATAACAAGAAGCCTAAAATAGAAAAGTTACATACTAATTTAAGTTCCATGGGTAAAGAATACATGGAAAAATACGAGGAAAAGCGGGGAGGTGGGGTGGAGGGGACATGGGGAGGAAGAGAGTTGCGAGGGTAAAGGCGGAGGGCACAGCAGAGGCACCGGGAGCGGGAAAACGGCCCGAGACCCAAGGGAAGGCGGCCCAGGTAAAGGCAGAGGTGGAGGACAAACACCGGGACCTACAGTGCTTATACACAAATGCAAGAAGCCTCATGGCTAAGATGGGTGAACTGGAAGTCATGGCCAAGGGGGAGGACCTGGATATAATAGGAATTACAGAAACCTGGTGGACAGAGGAAAATCAATGGGATGTGGCGCTGCCAGGGTACAAGCTCTACAGGAGGGACAGGACCCACAAGAAGGGGGGAGGCATAGCGCTGTATATAAAGGACTATATCTACTTGATTGGGATCGATACGGCAACAAAGGCAGAGGAGCTAGAATCGCTATGGGTCAAATTGCCGGGAAAGAAGAGTGCAGACATAAAGCTGGGGCTGTATTATCGCCCGCCTGGTGCGTCAGAAACAATAGGACAAGACTTGAAAGCAGAACTGAGACAGGAATGCAGGACTGGAAGTGTAACAGTGATGGGGGACTTCAACTACCTGGGGATAGACTGGAGTACGGGACACTCCAACTCCACGAGGGAAGCAGGATTCGTAGAAGCTGTGAGGGACTGCTTCATGGAGCAACTAGTCAAGGAACCGACGCGAGGGGATGCTACTCTTGACCTCATCCTTAACGGATTAGGGGGGCCTGCAAGAGGGGTAGAAGTGGGAGGAACACTAGGCAACAGTGATCACAACGTGATCAGATTCACATTAGAAAGGGGGTCACCCATAGTGGGGAGGACCGCAACGACTGCGCTCAACTTCAGGAAAGGGAACTATGTTGCTATGAGGAAAATGGTGGGGAGGAAGCTCAGGAACGGCTTTAGGATGGAGACTGTAGGGAGCGCCTGGACCCTTCTCAGGGACACACTGCAGGAAGCGCAAAAACTGTACATCCCCAGTTTCAGGAAAGGCCGCAAGAACAAGCGGTCAAAAGACCCGGTTTGGATGACACATGAAGTAAAGAAGGTAATCAGTGACAAGAAAGTGTCCTTCCGGAAATGGAAAAGGGATCCAACAGAGGAAAATCACCAGGAGCACAGGAAATGCCAAAAGGAATGCCACCAAGAGATTAGAAAAGCAAAAGGGAAATACGAGGAAGGGCTGGCCAGGGAGGCGAAAAACTTCAAGGCATTCTTCAGTTACGTAAAGGGGAAGCAACCAGTGAGAGAGGAGGTAGGGCCATTGGACGATGGGGATAGGAAGGGAGTGATTAAGGAGAATAATGAGGTAGCTGAGAGGTTGAACACGTTCTTCTCGTCGGTCTTCACGAGCGAGGACACGTCCAATATACCGGACTCAGAGGAGCTCATGAGTGGGGAGCAGGCCAAAAGATTGGGGCATATAGAGGTAAGTCGGGAGGATGTCCTCAAGCAGATTGACAGACTGAAAAGCGGCAAATCACCGGGACCGGACGGGATCCACCCAAGGGTTCTAAAGGAACTAAGTCAGGAAATAGCGGGCGCAATCCAGCATGTTTGCAACCTATCCTTGAAAACTGGAGAGGTACCAGAGGACTGGAAACTGGCGAATGTCACACCTATCTTTAAGAAGGGATCGAGAGGTGACCCCGGGAACTACAGGCCGGTGAGCCTGACTTCAGTTATAGGGAAGATGGTGGAAGCAATGATCAAGGACAGCATTTGCGAGCACATCGAGAAAAATGGCCTACTGCGGACAAGCCAGCACGGATTCTGTAAGGGAAGGTCATGCCTGACAAACCTTCTGTACTTCTTTGAGGGAATAAGCAGTCAGGTGGACAAAGGGGAACCCATAGACATCATTTACCTCGATTTTCAAAAGGCCTTTGACAAGGTGCCACATGAAAGGCTGCTTAGGAAGCTGTGGAACCACGGGGTGGGTGGGGATGTACACAGATGGATCAAGCACTGGCTGTCAGGTAGACTACAGAGGGTCGGAGTAAAGGGCCAATATTCTGACTGGCGGGGAGTCACGAGCGGTGTGCCGCAGGGATCGGTGCTGGGGCCGCTACTCTTCAACATATTTATCAATGACCTGGAAACGGAGGCAAAGTGTGAGGTTATAAAATTTGCAGACGATACCAAGCTCTGCGCCAGAGTTAGGACCAGGGAGGAGTGTGAGGAACTGCAAAGGGACCTCGATAAGCTGGAGGACTGGGCAAACAAATGGCAAATGCGCTTTAACGTAGATAAATGCAAGGTCATGCACATAGGGAAAAAGAACCCGTTGTTTGAGTATAAAATGGGGGGGAGATTGCTGGAAGACACCGGACTTGAGAGAGACTTGGGTGTGCTAGTGGATCCATCCATGAAACCATCCGCACAGTGTGCAGCAGCCTCGAAGAAAGCCAACAGGATGCTGGGCATCATCAAGAGGGGCATATCAACCAGGACGCGGGAAGTCATCATGCCGCTGTATCGAGCGATGGTGCGCCCACATCTGGAATACTGCGTTCAATATTGGTCGCCACACCTCAAGAAGGACATGGCAGTTCTTGAGAGAGTCCAAAGGAGGGCAACGAAACTGGTAAGAGGGCTGGAAAACTGCCCATATGCTGAGAGGCTGGATAAACTGGGGCTCTTCTCTCTGGAAAAGAGGAGGCTCAGGGGGGATATGATAGAGACCTTCAAAATACTTAGGGGCATAGAGAGGGTGGACAGGGACAGGTTCTTCAGACTAAAAGGGACGACAGGTACGAGGGGGCACTCAGAGAAACTGAAGGGAGATAGGTTCAAATCAAATGCAAGGAAGTTTTTCTTCACCCAAAGGGTCGTGGACAAATGGAATGCACTCCCGGAGGAAGTGATCCGGCAGAGTACAGTACAGGGATTCAAACAGGGATTGGACAGATTCCTGAGGGAAAAGGGGATCGTGGGGTACTGAGGGAGGTGCTGGGGTGTTGCATAAGTATAGACAGCTCACCAGGTCGTGCAGGTGCAAGGCCGGAGGGTTAAGACATTGATGGGAAGATAGGACTTCGATGAGAAACCTAGGGGGCAAGGGGGCCCCTTCTGGTGATTAAGGCAGGTCATGACCTGTTGGGCCACCGCGGGGGCGGACTGCTGGGCGGGATGGACCTCTGGTCTGACCCGGTAGAGGCACTGCTTATGTTCTTATGAAAATTAGAGCTTCCTGAGAGATTGTAATAGTGCTTACAGAGGGGAATATCATAGAGAGAGAGGGTCGTCTGTTTAGTAAATGAATTTGTCGAATAGGGTGGTTTTAATTGATTTTCGGAATGCGTTGTAGGTCAGTTTGGGTTCATTTATGCAGTTTCTCAGCCAGACTTGCTGTCTATTCGCTTGGAACATGAAGGTTCTATCCAGGAAGGATTTGTATCTGCAGCCTGAGATCTTTGGGTATGCAAAAATATTTTTGTTTCTGGTTGTTCGTGTGGGGTGGTGCAGAATGAAGTGAGTTTGCAGGTAGGAAGGTGTTAGTCCCCAGACTTGTTTGAAACAGATACATGCAAATTTAAATAGTATTCGCGCTTCTATTGGTAGCCAGTGTTTTTTATATTAGGGGCTAATGTGGTCTTTTTTTCTCAGTTCGAAGATTAAGCGAACAGCGGTGTTTTGTACTAATCTCAATTTTTTTTACTGTTTTTTGTGGGATACCCAGGTAAACATAGAAACATAGAATATGACGGCAGAAAAGGGCTGTAGCCCATCAAGTCTGCCCACGCTAATGACCCACCCCCAGACTTCACCCGGCTAGAGATCCCACATACATATCCCATTTCTTTTTGAAATCGAGGTAGATGATGTTGCAGTAGTCAAGAATGGATAGGATCAGCGATTGCACCAGCAACCTGAAGGATGTTGTGTCGAAGTATTTTTTAATGGCTCTTAGCTTCCACAGCGTGTAAAAACATTTTTTCACCAGGAAGGTTGTGTGGTCAGCCATGGTTAGGTGTGTATCTAGAGTGATACCCAGTATTTTTATGGTATTGGATATTGGATTTTCATGGTTGTTTATTTTTTAACGATGTTCTCGTGCAGATTAGCGCACGCTAACCACGCGCTACACGGCTAGAACTAACGCCAGCTCAATGCTGGCGTTAGCATCTAGCACACGTGCTATTCCACACGTTAATACCCTAACGCAGCTTAATAAAAGGAGTCCTTACTGTCCCATAGCTGTTATACAAACTTCAAAGCTTCATCCACAAGCTAAATTAATGGCCCTTGATAATATATAACTTTAGAAGAAATATCGTCTAATTTTAAATCGGTTAAATGCCTTCAAAGTGAATCATCTGCATTTACTAACATGGATCAATGTTGCATAAAGGGAAGCCCCTTTGACAGGTGTCAAGCTACCTTGCTGTGTAGAGAACACTAAGGGCTCCTTTTACTAAGGTGCACTAGCGTTTTTAGCGCACGCTGAAGATTAGCGTGCACAAACCCTGTGCTACACAGAAAATACTAACGCAAGCTCTATGGAGGCGTTAGCTTGTAGCGCGCGCTAAAACCGCTAGTGCACCTTAGTAAAACGAGCCCTAAGTTTTGGTATGCACACGTTCTAGAGATGCTGGGATGTCTCTGCTTCAAGGTATTAAACGGACTAGCCCCTAAATACATTACAGACCTCTTCTCATTCCCAACCAATAGACATGAAAGAAAAACACACCGGAAATTTGTCTCCCCTTCGGCCAAAGGGTGCAAATATAAGAAATACCACCAACAACTGCTATCGTACCAAGCAGCCACATGGGGTAAAGACTTAGAAAAACTAATTGCACACACAAACAACTATGGAGAATTTAGGAAACAACTAAAAATCTACCTATTCTTAAAATACCTAGACAACAAACAAGGACATCAGCCCTCGTAACACCATCACAAACCTGATCTTGTAAACTGTTAACCCTAACCCCTAATCACCAACTATGAACACTCCATTCAATTCATGGAATATTTCTAATTCTCTGTAAGCAGCATGGCACTTCTTGGCCTTGCAGCACACAAACTGTTGTCACTATTACTAATGTTGATACTATCAGATGTACACTGCAATAATTCGTTGTATGTACAGCTTCTATCTATTGTATTTACTGTTTCCCTTTATTGTAAACCGCCTAGAAGTCGCAAGATTGTTGGCGGTATATAAGAATAAAGTTATTATTATTATTATTATTCTAAAGTCTTTGGTTTACTTCTGAATTTCTGTTAATAAAATCTGAAAATATATTACCTTTGGGCTGATAAGCTGCTCAGCAATATTCAGAAGCAACCTTTTTATTCTTTTTGGGTAGCTGTCAATCATTTACAATAAATTTGTCAATTCTTTCCAAAAGATTCCCATTGTCACTTTTACATTTTTTAAAACAATGCTAGCTTTTTCACCCCTTTGTTCCCTTGTAGGCATCGGCTAATGTCCTTATACTACAACTGTTAACACTGAATTACCTCCTAACCCAGGTCAACCCTAAAAAGCTGAATCAGTTCTGGTGTCTCCCCTACCCCACATCTATGAAATTATATTTTCAATTCTTCTAGAACAGACAAGAATTATGGATGAAAAGGGGTGAATCCAGTGGGTTAGTACTACCATGGGGTTCTGTGCTGAAACTTACTTATGCCTGAAGGTAGAAGCAAAGGAGCAATACTGACAATTGTACTTGTCTTCACGGGAAAACATAGCCAGTGCCAAATGGCTCCTTTCATGAGAGCGCAGACCTTGCATGGACATTAAAACACGATCACACTGGGAGCAGTGATAGCCTCCAGGCTGCAATTCGTCTTCAAGGGTAACCTCTGCTGTGTTGTCCTCTGCATCGGCAGCCCCCTCTGCAGTCTCAATTGCTGCTTCATCTATGTTTTTAGTGTCCTCATCACCAAGGTCTGTCGTCATTAAATCAGAGTCTGAAATTTCCTATTTGAAAAAAAGAAAAGAAATGCAGAATTTTCGCCAGTTGTGTCACTCTCTCTCTCTGCTCATTTTACCTCGTTAGGGACAAATGCACATTTATAATTTGGAAGTAAAATCAAGAGTGATGATTTCTCAGAACATATTCAAGAGGACATATATTGAAAACCACCAGCAGTGTCTAAAGAATTCAATGGCAGGGAATTTTAATCATTTCATATTGCTAGACTGCAAAACATTACGGATTGAAGCGGTTCAAAAAGATTTTTAAAAACTGGACATTTCCAGTGATCTATAAAACTTGACATAAGATCGTATTAGTGCTCTAGGAATTTTGTAAATAGTACTGATTTTAGTAATTTTCTAAAATGTAAGTAGAAACAAGACTATATTAACAAAAAAAAAAGGATGTTCCACACTGGGTCAGAGCACTCTGTGTTTGACAATGGAAAATCCAGCTCACAAGTATCCAGCAAGTTCCCAAAAAGCAGATCCGTTCGTTATTGCTCCCACCCAGCAGTAAAAAATGCCTTCCTCAAGTTTACTAGGCTAAAAATGATTTATGGACTTTTCCTCCAGAAACTCTTTAAGCCCAGCCACGCAAGATGCATTGACCAGATCCTCTGACAATAAATTCCATAGTCCTCCAATTTGTTTTAAACAAAACATGCTACCTGATAATGTCATAGACTGCTCCCAAGTCTTGAAAGAGAAGATAATTATTTCTTATTTACCCGTTCCGTCCCACTCATGATTTTATATACCTGTTTTATATCTCTTTCCAGCATTCTCTTCAACAAGCTGAAGAGCCCTAGCCTGTCTAGGTTTTCTTAAAAAAGGACCTGTCCCATCCCATTAATTATTTTGGCTGTCCTTTTCTTTTACAAATGTTACTATATCTTTTTTGAGATTTGGCGACCAGAGAACTGCACTCACTCAGATGGGGTTGTACTTTGAATTGATACAGATGCATTGTAATATTCTCAGTTTTATTCTCCGTTTCTTCCTGAATAACTCCTAACATTCTATTTGATTTTTGGTCATCACTGCATAATGGGCTAGGATGTTAAGATTTTATCCGCAATGACTTTGAGAGTATGGTAACCAGATTGATATACCAGGTACCTAAATTTGATATGATATTTCTTAGTTAAATTGCACTGGATGCTTATTGAGGCAGGGTAAGTTTAAAATCTGTGTAATGGTATTTCTGATCCTTCATGGTCAAGCTCCAGAATATAAGATGGACTTAATTAAAATTCAGGAAGAAATTGAGAGGCCACTTTGAAACAATTTTAACCCTTCACTAGCCGAGCATTTCAAAAGTAAATATAAGCACATTTTCAACTACTTTCACCTACCAAGCTAATAAAAATAGAATTCATTATCCCAAGTTTTGAAATGTACAGTTAAAAATTGATTGAACAAATAAGCCTTTGATTCCTAATTGATTTTCACACAAATCCAGGGAGGGGGGAAATGTACTTTATATTATTATTTGTTTGGATGTAAGTGCTGATTATTGTATTAATTGATTATATATTCTGTGCACTTTTGTATGTGATTTGAAAAATTAATAAAGGAAAAAAAAAAAGAAATATACAGTTAGTTATGGACAATTTTGCAAATCCAAAAACATTTTTATTCTAGAATATGAATATAATAGTCAGGGCTTAATTTGCAGATTAAAAAAAAAAAGTAGAACTGTGGAGCTATGAAAGGCTTGGGTGGGCTAGAAGCAGGAGCAATAGGAGAAGAGGAAGGGATTAGAGATTACAGGAATTGTTCTCTACTTTGCTCCAGGTTCATAACCTACCCTCCTCTTCCCAAGGGAAAGATTAGAGCATAATTCCCTTGCTTCTCTGGAGTCAGAAAATAAGTGGTAAAACTGCATTCCAGGCAGCTCCTCCACAAATTAAGGATGTTTTGATCAAACTGTATATATCATTATTGTTATTCTCTGAGAATACTCAGCTTTTACATTTGTAAATGAAGGCGGACTATAAATACAAAGTGTAATGTAAAGTAAAAGATTCTTTTCCTGGGTGGCAACTATGGTACCCAGCATTGTGCTCTAGGCTCTCTGAAATTCCAAATAAAAACATTGGATAGACTTGAATATGAACAAAAGAAAAGCAAACAGAAAAGCTTCTATTCTGTAAGATCCTAAATCATTGCTCAAGTGCAGACCACTCAGTCTTCAAATCCCTACTTAGAACTGACATCACAAAACAACAACTGTGCAGGTCTCCTGCTTGTCACTGGCCCTGCATCTCAAGCTTTCTCCAACAACTGGGAAGATATACCTGCAGAGTAATTCTTGGATATGTTTGTAATGTGTTTTCAGAGTTGCAGCACAGCACAGTTACTTACCGTAACAGGTGTTATCCAGGGACAACAGGCAGATATTCCCACACATGGGTGACATCACCGACGGAGCCCCGCAGCAGACAGCCTCGAAAGCAAACTTGCTTGAAGATCTCGAGCTTTCGAGTGCTGCATCGCGCATGCGCGCGTGCCTTCCCGCCCGAACTAGGGGGCGCATCTCCTGTGAGGATCCTCAGTTCAGATACCAAGCTAAGAAGCCAACCAGGGGAGGTGGGAGGGTTGTGGGAATATCTGCCTGCTGTCCCTGGATAACACCTGTTACGGTAAGTAACTGTGCTTTATCCCAGGACAAGCAGGCAGCATATTCCCACACATGGGTGACCTCCAAACTAAGTAAAAAAAAGGGGGGAGGGAAGTTGGCAATTTACGAAAAAAGATTTTGCAAAACAGATTGGCCAAAATGGCCATCCCTCCTGGATAAAGTATCCAGACAGTAATGAGAGGTGAAAGTATGAACCGAGGACCAAGTGGCAGCCTTGCAATAGGAGTTGATCTGAGGAAAACAACAGAAGCCGCCACAGCTCTGACTTTGTGGCCCGTCACTCGACTCTGTAGAGGAAGACCAGCCTGAGCATAGCAGAAAGAAATGCAAGCAGCCATCCAATTGGAGATGGTACGCTTCGAGACAGGATGACCTAATCTATTTGGGTCAAAAGAAATGAAAAGTTGAGGAGAAGTTCTGTGAGGTTGAGTACGTTGAAGATAAAATGCCAACGCACGTTTACAGTCCAAAGTATGCAGTTACGCCTCACCAGGGTGAGAATGCGGCTTAGGAAAAAATACCGGTAGCACAATAGATTGATTGATATGAAAATCAGACACTACTTTAGGTAAGAATTTGGGATGTGTACAGAGAACCACCTTATCATGGTGAAAAACTGTGAAAGGCGGGTCCGAGATCAAAGCTTGCAACTCACTAACTCGACGAGCTGAAGTGAGGGCAATCAAGAAAACAGTTTTCCAAGTAAGAAATTTAAAATGAGCCAAGTCAATAGGTTCAAAAGGAGGTTTCATCAGTTGAGCCAGAACCACGTTAAGATCCCATACAACAGGAGGCGGTTTGACAGGTGGATGGAGATTAAAAAGACCCTTCATAAAACGAGAAACCAGAGGGTGTGCCGAGAGCGGTTTCCCATCCAAAGGCTGATGAAAAGCAGCAATTGCACTAAGATGAACTCTAATAGATGTAGACTGAAGACCTGACTGAGATAAATGAAGCAAATAATCCAGAACGGAAGCCACAGGAGAAGATTTTGGCTGAAGACTATGAGTGGAACACCAAGTCGAGAATCTGGTCCATTTTTGACCATAACATTGACGAGTGGACGGTTTTCTGGAGGCCAGAAATACATCCTGAACAGACTGAGAAAATTTAGCAGAATCTGTCAAGTAGAAAGGAACCATGCTGTCAAATGAAGAGACTGCAGGTTTGGATGAAGTAAAGACCCCTGACTCTGAGTGAGCAGAGAAGGAAAAACTGGCAGAAGAAGAGGTTCCTTGATGCTGAGTTGAAGAAGAAGAGAGAACCAAGGTTGACGGGGCCACCGAGGCGCTATAAGAATCATCGTGGCATGGTCCGACTTCAGCTTGACAAGGGTTTTGAGAATCAGAGGGAAAGGAGGAAAGGCGTAGAGGAACTGACCCCTCCAATCCAGAAGAAAAGCATCCGCCTCGAGACGGAGAGGCGAGAAAATGCGGGAACAAAACAGAGGTAGTTTGAAGTTGTTGGGTGACGCAAAGAGATCCACCCGAGGAGTCCCCCTTCGAGTGAATACTTGACGAAGTGTGGGGGAGTTGAGCGTCCATTCGTGGGGCTGAAGCAGACGACTCAATTTGTCTGCAAGGCAATTCTGAAGGCCCTGAATATAAACAGCGCGAAGAAGGATGTTGTGAGAAATCGCCCAATGCCACAACCTCAGAGCTTCCTGACAAAGGGAGTGGGAACCCGTCCCGCCCTGTTTGTTGACATAATACATTGCTACTTGATTGTCCGTCCGAACAAGGACTACTTGGTCGTGAAGGAGGTGAAGAAAAGCTTTGAGAGCAAGAAATATCGCTCTGAGTTCCAACAGATTGATGTGACATCGACGATCTGTGGCAGTCCATAAACCTTGCGTACGGAGACCATCTACGTGGGCTCCCCATGCGTACTCGGACGAATCTGTTGTGAGAACTTTCTGATGAGGAAGATGGTGAAACTGCAAACCTCTGGAAAGATTTGAAGAGAGCATCCACAGCGGAGAGACTTCTTTAATGAAGGCGTCACCGCTATATGACGAGAGGGTGGATCCAGGGCTTGCTGCCACTGGGACGCCAGTGTCTGCTGAGGGATGCGAAGGTGGAGTCTTGCAAAGGGAGTCACATGCACCGTAGATGCCATATGTCCCAGAAGGACCATCATTTGTCGAGCCGTGAGAGTCGACAGGGAAGTTACGTGATGACAAAGGCACAAGAGAGTGTCCTGACGATTGAGGGGGAGGAAAGCTCTCATGCGAACAGAGTCCAACACGGCGCCAATAAATTGGATCGATTGAGTTGGAACCAACTGAGATTTGGGAAAGTTGATATGGAACCCCAGACTTTGAAGAAAAGAGATAGTCTGAAGGGTCGCTTGAGTAACCCCTGGAAGAGAAGGAGCTTTGATAAGCCAATCGTCGAGGTAAGGAAAAACTTGAAGTCCCCGAGCACGAAGGGCCGCGGCTATCACGACTAGACACTTGGTGAAGACCCGGGGAGAGGTTGCCAAGCCAAACGGAAGAACCCTGTATTGAAGGTGAAGGTTCCCCACCTTGAACCGGAGATATTTGCGAAAATTTGGATGGATAGGAATGTGAGTATAAGCCTCTTTGAGGTCCAGTGAGCACATCCAATCTCCCTGATCCATGAGGGAGTACAGAACCGAAAGAGAGAGCATGCAAAATTTCTCTTTGACTAGAAATTTGTTGAGAGCTCGGAGATCCAGAATGGGTCGCAAATCCCCCGTCTTCTTTGGAACTAGGAAGTATCTGGAGTAAAACCCCAGGTTGTGTTCGGAAGGAGGAATCTCCTCCACCGCTCGAAGGCGAAGAAGCACCTGAGCCTCCTGAAGAAGAAGGGGGAGTTGCGAGGAACTGGAAAAACACTCTCCTGGAGGGTGATCTGGGGGCACCTGAAGTAGGCGCAGAGAGTATCCCTCGTGGATGACCGTAAGGACCCAAAGGTCCGATGTAATGGTTTCCCAGACAGATGAAAAAAGGGAAAGGCGACCTCCGATGGGTAGGGAGGAGTTTGGATGCAAGGAGGTTGGAATGCTCACCACTGGACCGTCAAAAAGACGGAGCTGTTTTGGTTGGAGCAGGCGTCTGGGATTTTTGAGGACGTTGTTGCTGGGGCCGTCTAGGTGGAGGCCTAGAGAAAGCCGGCATGGACTTCATCGGGTAGCGACGAGCTGGAGGTTTGTAAGCTCTAGTCGCAGAAGGTTTTGGTTTTGGACGAAGAAGAGAGGCGAAGGAGCGTTCATGCTCAGAGAGCCTTTTAGTAGCCGCCTCAATAGAGTCATCAAAAAGCTCAGAACCTAGGCATGGCAGGTTCGCTAAACGATCCTGTAAATTGGGATCCATGTCCACTATCCTGAGCCATGCAAGGCGTCGCATGGCCACTGCAAATGCCGAGACCCTGGAAGAAAGCTCAAAAGCATCATAAGATGCCTGCAACATGAAGAGACGCAATTGAGAGAGAGACTGAATAATGTGTTTATATTCAGAAAGGCGTTCTTTGGGCCAGTCTGGGCAAAAGGATGACAACTGCTTCAAAAAATAATTAAAATATGAAGTAAAGACATAGTTGTAATTCAAAATTCGATTTGTCATCATCGAATTTTGATAAAGTCTGCGCCCAAACTTGTCCATAGTTTGTCCCTCGCGCCCCGGTGGGACTGTTGCAGACACCTTAGAAGGATGAGCCTTCTTCAGGGACGATTCCATCACTAGAGAGACTGGTGAGAAAGTTGAGATTTCTCGAAACATTTGCAGGGAACAGTGCGATACCGAGACTCTAACTTCGATGGGATCGCTGTCACAGAATAAGGAGTCTCCATATTCCGCAGGAAAGTCTGCTTCAGCACCGGTGTCATGGGCAGACGCAAAGTCTCCTTAGGAGGATGGGAAAACTCCATATCCGCCAGATATTCAGGCGTGTACTTCGAATCGGAATGCAAGTCTATATTAAGCGCCTGCCCCATGTCGAAAACGAATTTCGCAAATGAAGAAGACTTCGAAGTCGAGGCTTCCTCAGGGGAGGCAGAACGAGTATGAGGCGCCACTGAAAACGATGGAGAAGCCTCGCGTGAATATTGAGAGACGGGCTCCGATTCGAGGTGCAAAGTGATGGAGGATGCTCCACTGCCAGTCAGAGGAGGAGTGGCTGAATGCTTCCGCTTAAGGCTCCGAGTTGGAGAGGTGCGCGGAGTACGAGGTTTAGCCAGAGGAGATTGATCCCGAGACAAACGCCTCGAAGGTGGAGACCTCGACCTCGAATGCCTCGATGAAACCGAAGAGGCAACGGTACTGTGAGAGCGAGGCACAATCTTCGAAGCGAGATCCGAATGCCTCGAGCTCTTCGAGGAAGTGAGCTTCGAAGACCGAGACCGATGCTTCGATCGAGGCAATGATTGTTTAGCAATCCGTTCAGGAGAGGAATCCGACGAGGAAACCTTAGATCAAGACCTGCGACGAGGAGATCGTCGACGAGGTGCAGACTGCTGCTCAGGCTGGAGTTGCGAAGACAGAGTCGAGGCCGGGACCAACTGAGCCACTATCGAGGAAATCTGCGTAGTCAAAATTGACTTAAGCATGTCCTCAAACATGGGGACGGAGGCCAAGGGACTTGGAGTCACAGGTGGTCTCGTGCGTTCCAAGGAGGGCGATCTCGAATGAGAGTATTCCCTGGACTTGGAAGCACGTTTTGAAGATGATCGAGAAGACGGAGTCGAACCTGGAGCCCCAGGTTGCGTGGACGCAGTCTCCGTCGGCTTCTTAGGGATGGTACCTGAAAAGGAAGCAGGAGACTTACCCCCCAATCCAGGCTTCGAGGACACCGCCGAGGCCTTCGAGGCCGAGGACCCGGAGGTCTTCGAGGCCGAGGCCTGTCGAGGAGGCGAGGTTGAGGTTTTAGCACTCGAGGGTTGCCCCGAAGTCGAGGGTTTAACAGATGCCTCGACCGAGGCCACAGCTTTTTCAGGCTCCATGCGAAGGAAAAGTTCTAAGAACCTGTCGCAGCGGCGCTTGAAGGCACGAGGTTGAAGAGTGAGGCAGCGAAGACAATCTTCGGGGCGATGAGTCGACCCGAGACAGATCATACACCGACTATGGGGATCAGTGATGGAGATAGTCCTGCCGCACTGATAACACCTTTTAAACCCGGTAACAGGCCGGGACATAGATAGGACAAAGTCCGTGTCGAGAACAAGGAAGAGAGGCCTAGGCCTCAATCTCCCAACCCGACGTCAAATAAAACACAAAAGGATTTTTATTTATTTATTTATTTTTTTTAGAAAAGAACAGAATTAGAACACAGCGACCGAAAACAACAAAAAGTACTCAGCCGCGGTGAAGAGAAGGCACAACGCTACGGGAACCAAGTCGACAAGTCTTCTCAGCTCCGCGGAAAACGTTGAACTGAGGATCCTCACAGGAGATGCGCCCCCTAGTTCGGGCGGGAAGGCACGCACGCATGCGCGATGCAGCACTCGAAAGCTCGAGATCTTCAAGCAAGTTTGCTTTCGAGGCTGTCCGCTGTGGGGCTCCGTCGGTGACATCACCCATGTGTGGGAATATGCTGCCTGCTTGTCCTGGGATAACAATTAGTTTGAGCACAACCAGCAGCCAGCCAAGATGAGAATACAGAACAAAGTGAGAAACCACCCACAAGTAAGTAATGGCACTTACTTTCTAGAATAAAAGCATTATTTCCTCTCCCAAAATCTTAATTCCATTTTATACAATGACATTCCCATCATGTGTCAAGGTAAAGCACATTTAATCAGGGAAGTAACTTAAATTCACCAAAGTAGCTTCATATCACAGTGCTCTCTAATTCTCACCTTCACTGAATCTTTCACCACATTTCCATATTGCACATGCTTGCGAAGATGATTACAGATGGCTCGAAGAGTTGGATGAACCTCTATACAAAATTTACATCTGTACCCCACGACTTGGTTCTCCCTATAAGACTTTGGTACGTCTTCCAGGTGACCCAACATCTGGTTAAATAAAATTAATATATATGTCTTTAGAAATTTTCAATGCAAAAGGATTTTTGTGGGATACAAACGATTCTGCCCCAAACACCATTTTGGAAAGAAAAGGCATTTTTTTCCAATTATGAAATACAGTCATGTGAAAAAATTAGGACACCCCATAAAATATTCAGCTGTTTCTTAAGAAATGTTCACATATTGATGTCAAATTTTTTTATTATTTATTTCTGGAAAAGAAATGATGTAATTACAGGTAAACAACAATAATTTTTTTTGATTTACTCATGAAACAAAAGATATCCACAAAAATGTGTATTCTAACTGAGGAAAAATTAGGACACCCCCACATATCCTCCCACAAAGTGGCTCAAATCACACACAGGTGTATCACATCAGGTGAACATGATTAGAACAGGCTATACAGAGGAAATGAAGACTGGAAACTGGCAGTATCGACGGTCAGTCTAGAAGAGGTATGCAGGCAGATTGATAGGCTTAAAAATGATAAATTCCCGGGACCGGACGGCATCCATCCGAGGGTAAACAAGGAACTGAAAGGGGTTATAGCTGAACTGCTTCAACTAATAGTCAATCTGTCGATCAAATCAGGAAGGATTCCGGAAGACTAGAAAGTGGAGAATGTTACTTCGATCTTCAAGAAAGGTTCGAGGGGAGATCTGGGAAATTACAGACCAGTGAGTCTGACTTTGGTACCGGGAAAGATGTTAGAGGCGCTGATAAAGGACTGCATCATTGATCACCTTGATGGACACAATCTGATGAGGACCAGCCAGCACGGATTCAACAAAGGAAGATCTTGCTTGACAAACTTACTGCACTTCTTTGAGGGAGTAAACAGGCAGATAGACAAGGGTGACCCAGTCGACATTGAATATCTAGATTTTCAAAAGGTGTTTGACGAGGTCCCGCATGAACGACGACTTTGAAAAACTGAGAGCCATGGAATCGAGGGTGATATACTCGCGTGTGGTTGGCGGATAGGAAACAGAGAGTGGAGGTAAATGGACAATACTCGGACTGGAAAAGCGTCATGAGTGGAGTGCCGAAGGGTTCAGCGCTTGGGCCCGTAATCTTCAACATATTTATATACAACCTGAAAATTGGTACAATGAGCTAGGTGATTAAATTTGCGGACGATACAAAGTTATTCAAAGTAGTTAGGACACAGAAGGATTGCGAAGACCTACGAGACATAAACGTGCTCGAGGAATAGGCTGCGAAATGGGAAATGAGGTTCAACGTGGATAACTGCAAGGTGATGCATGTCAGTAACAAAAATCTTATACACGAATACAGGATGTCCGATGCAGTATTCAGAGAGATCCCCCCAGGAAAGAGACTTGGGAGTACTTGTAAACAAGCCAATGAAGCCGTCTGCGCAATGTGCAGCGGTGGCGAAAAAGGCAAACAGAATGCTTGGAATGATTAAAGAAGGGGATCATAAACTGATCGGAGAAGGTTATCATGCCGCTGTACCAGGTCATGGTGCGTCCCCACCTTGAATACTGCGTCCAACACTGGATGCCGTACATGAAAAAGTACATAGTACTACTCAAAAGGGTCCAGAGAAGAGCAACAAAAATGGTTAAGGGACTGGAGGAGTTGCCGTACAGTGAGAGGCTAGAGAAACTGGGCCTCTTCTCCCTTGAAAAGATAAGACTGAGAGGGGACATGATCAAAACATTCAAGATAATGAAGGGAATAGACTTAGTAGAGAAAGAGAGATTGTTTACCCTCTCCAAGGTGGAGAGAATGAGAGTGCACTCTCTAAAGTTAAAAAGGGATAGATTCCGTACAAACGAAAGGAAGTTCTTCTTCACCCATTGAGTGGTAGAAACCTGGAACGCTCTTCCAGAGGCTTTTATAGGGGGAAACACTCTCCAGGGATTCAAGACAAAGTTAGACAAGTTCCTGCTGAACCAGAACGTACGCAGGTAAGGCTAGACTCCATTAGGGCACTGGTCTTTGATCTAAGGGCCGCCACGTGAGCGGACTGCTGGGTACAATGGACTACTGGTCTGACCCACAGCGGCAATTCTTATCGTTACTCAGCATTTTGAAGGAGGTTTGCCCTACTTAAACCTCATATATTTAGTTTGGTGTGCTCATGATGGTTGTAGTGAGACTGAACACCACGGTAAGATCAAAGGAGCTGTCTGAGACCTTCAGAAAGAAGATTGTAGCAGCTTATAAGTCTGGTAAGGGATTTAAAAAGATCTTGAAATAATTTGACATTAGCCATTCCACGGTCCGGAAAATAGTGTACAAGGGGAGGACGTTCCAAACAACTGCCAACATGCCCAAGTCTGGCTGTCCAAGCAAGCTGACCCCCAAAGCAGATCACAAGATGCTAAAAGAAGTCTCCAAAAACCCTAAAATGTCATCACAGGACCTACAGCAGGGGTTAATAGACTAAACCGCACGAGATAATCCCGAGCAGACAATCACACGCAGGATGTCAACGTGCTGGATTAAAACAGTATTTTAAAATGCTCCGAGAGGGTGTGTGGGTGGGGAACCCCCCCACACTTTACTTAGAACTGTTGGCACTCATGTTGTGGGGGGTGTTGGGGTGGGTGAACCCCCCATTATAGAAGAAACAGCCTTTCCCTATTTTTTAGGGAATAATTACAGTTTCCTCTGTAATGGGGGGGTCCCCCCACCCCCCAACAGGAGTGCCAACAGTTCTAAGTTCTCCCCCACACCCCCCTTCAGAGCGCTTGAAAATACTGTTTTAATGCAATGTGCTGACGTCCTGCACGCAACTGTCTTGCCGGCATTGTCCGTGTGCGATTGTCTAGCGTGGTTTTGACTCGTTACCACAGCAGGCTCTTGCTACTGATGTGAAAGTGCATGCCTCTACAATCAGAAAGAGACTGTACAAATTTAACTTGCATGTGCAAGGAGGAAACCTTTGCTCTCTCAGAGAACCATCAATGCCAGACTTAAGTTTGCCAGAGAGAATATAGACAAAACACCAGGACTTCTGGAATAGTGTTCTATGGATAGATGAGTCCAAAATTGAATTATTTGAACACCAGAAAAGAGGACATGCTTGGCGTACATCAAATACAGCATTCCAGGAAAAGAATCTCATGGCAACTGTGAAGCAAGGAGGTGGAAGTATCATGGTTTATTTATTTATTCAATTTTCTATACCGAGCTCAGAACAATTTACATGCATTTATTCAGGTACTCAAGCAGTTTTCCCTGTCTGTCCCGGTGGGCTCACAATCTATCTAACATACCTGGGGCAATGGGGAGATTAAGTGACTTGCCCAGGGTCACAAGGAGCAGCATAGGTTTGAACTCACAAACTCAGGGTGCTGAGGCTGTAGCTTTAACTACTGCGCCACACTTTCCCCTGGCCAGCTCACCATCATAGAATCCACCATGAATTTTACCATGTATCAGAGGGTGCTTGAGGAACTTGTGAGACCATCTGTAAGAAAAGTAAAGCTGAAGCAGAACTGGACTAGAGAGCTGCATGGGAACGGGGACGACGGGAATCCCGTGGGACCCGCGAGTTCCCCCTTCGGGTCACGGGGATCCCGTGGGGACGCCCCCTAAAGTTGCGGGGATCCCGTGGGGTTGGATGTACTCACAAGGCTCGTCTTCTCCATACCTGCCCTGCCGCAGCACACAACCAATCGGAGGGAGGGCTTAAGCAAAGCCCTCCCTTCCTCTGACGTCAGCGCTGACATCGGGAAGACTCCTGGTCGGCTGTGTGCTGCGGCAGGGCAGGTAGGGAAAGGTAGTGGCGTACAAAGGGGGGGCGGGGAGGGCGATCCGCCCCGGGTGCAGCCTTAGGGGGGGGTGCACAGCTGGCCAGGTCCCCTTACCTTTGTGGCGCTTCCCCCGACCGACCAACAACAGGCACGGTCCGACAAACCTCCCTGCCCTGTAGCCGTGAATCTAAATTACCTTCTTACAGCAGCTTCAATACTCCAGCTGCTGTAAGAAGGTAATTTAGATTCGCGGCTACAGGGCAGGGAGGTTTGTCGGACCGGGCCTGTTCTGTTGTCGGTCGGTCGGGGAAGCGCCACGAAGGTAAGGGGCAGGGAGAGAGAAAGGGAGGAAAGGTGGAGTGGAGAGGAAAAGACGCTTAAGGGAAATGGGTAAAACTGAGGGGGGAGAAGGACGCTGAAAGTACATGGGGAAGACAAAGGGGTGGAGAAGGACGCTGAAAGCACATGGGGAAGACAAAGGGGTGGAGAAGGACGCTGAAAGCACATGGGGAAGACGGGGGGGGGAGAAGGACGCTGAAAGGACATGAGGAAGACAGAGGGGGGAGAAGGATGCTGACAGGACATGGGGAAGATGGGGGGGGAGAAGGACGCTGAAAAGAAATGGGGAAGAGAGAGTGGGGAGAAGGAGCTGGCAGGGAAGAAGACAGAGATGCCGGACTATGGGGGGAACGGAGGGAAGAATATGGGTGCCAGACCAATTTGGAAGGGGGGAGAAAGGGAGAGGCACAGTAATAGAGTAAATAGAAGACGCAGAGAGAAGAGAGATAGTGGATGGAAGGAATTGAATGAGAACACAAGGAAAGCAGAAACCAGGCAACAAAGGTAGGAAAAAAATTCTATTTCTTTTTTTTTTTTGCTTCAGGATAAAATAGTATATTAGTTGTGTTGATAAAAATTTATAAACATTAGAGGCTCTTGTAGAAACCCATTTACAAAGTATGTATTCTTCCCAATTAATATTTCCAAATTAATAAAGTCTTTTTGCTTATTTGTAAATGGGTTTCTACAGAGCCTTTAATTCAGTAGCATAATTAAATGAAATAACTATTTCTGAAGTTTATAGGGACGGGCGGGGACGGAGGGGGATTCCTCACGGGGACGGGTGGGGATGGAGGGGATTCCCACGGGGACGGGTGGGGACAGGTGAGACTTTGGCGGGGACTGGTGGGATTTCTGTCCCCGCGCAACTCTCTAAACTGGACCCTGCAACACGACAATGACCCAAAACATACCAGTAAATCCACCAAGGACATGTCTGAAAACTAAGAAATAGAGAGTCCTGGAGTGGCTGAGTTTAATCCTATTGAGATGCAGTGGGGTGATTTGAAATGGGCTGTACATTAGAGTTGCGCGGGGACAGAAATCCCACCCGTCCCCGCCAAAGTCCCACCCGTCCCCGTGAGGAATCCCACCCGTCCCCGTGAGGAATCCCTCCATCCCCACCCGTCCACTTGAGGAATCCCCTCCATCCCCACCCGTCCCCGCGAGGAATCCCCTCCGTCCCCACTCGTCCCTATAAACTACAGAAATAGTTATTTCATTTAATTATGCTACTGAATTAAAGGCTCTGGTAGAAACCCATTTACAAATAAGTAAAAAGACTTTATTAATTTGGAAATATTAATTGGGAAGAATACATACTTTGTAAACGGGTTTCTACCAGATCCTCTAATGTTTATAAATTTTTATCAACACAACTAATATACTACTTTATCCTAAAGCAAAAAAAAAAAAAAAAAAAGAAATAGAATTTTTTTGCCTGGTTTCTGCTTTCTGCTTTCCTCATGATCTCATTCAATTCCTTCCATCCACTGTCTCTCTTCTCTCTGCGTCTTCCATTTGCTCTGTTATTGTGTCTCCCTTTCTCCCCCCTTCCAAATTGTTCTGGCACCCATCTTCTTCCATCCGCTCCCCCCATAGTCTGGCATCTCTATCTTTTTCCCTGCCAGCGTCTTCTCCCCACTCTCTCTTCCTCATTTCCTTTCAGCGTCCTTCTCCCCCCTCTGTTTTCCCCATGTGCTTTCAGTGTCCTTCTCCCCCCGTCTTCCCCATGTCCTTTCAGCGTCCTTCTCCCCCTCCCCCCCGTCTTTCCCATGTCCTTTCAGGGTCCTTCTCCACCCCTTTGTCTTCCCCATGTGCTTTCAGCGTCCTTCTCCACCCCTTTGTCTTCCCCAGTGCTTTCAGTGTCCTTCTCCCCTGTCAGTTTTACCTTAAGCGCCTTTTCCTCTCCACTCCACCTTTCCTCCCTTTCTTCCTCCCTGCCCCTTACCTTTGTGGCGCTTACCCGCCTGACTGACAACAGAACAAGCCCGGTCCAACAAACCTCCCTGCCCTGTAGCCGCAAATCTAAATTACCTTCTTACAGCAGCTGGAGTATTGAAGTTGCTGTAAGAAAGTAATTTAAATTCGCGGCTACAGGGCAGGGAGGTTTGACGGACCGGGCCTGTTGTCGGTCGGTCGGGGGACCTGGTTGGCTGTGCTGCACCCGGGGCGGACCGCCCCCCGCCTTGTACCACTGTCTTTTCCCTGCCTGCCCTGCCGCAGCACACAGCCGAACGGAAGTCTTCACGATGTCAGCGCTGACGTCGGAGGGAGGGAGGGCTTTGCTTAAGCCCTCCCTCCGACATCAGCGCTGACATCAGGAAGACTTCCGTTCGGCTGTGTGCGGCAGGGCAGGTAGGGAGATGAGCCTCGCGGCTGAATACATCCAGCCCCGCAGGAACCCCGCGACCCTTGAAGGTGTCCCCACAGGATCCCCGTTACCCGAAGGGGGAACCCGCGGGATTCCTGTCGTCCCCATTCCCGTGCAGCTCTCTACTATACATGCAAGAAACACCTCAAACATCTCACAGCTGAAAGAATTCTGCATTGAAGAGTGAGCCAAATTTTCCTCAGACCGATGTCAGAGACTGGTAGATGGCTACAAGTGGCTCATTGCAGTTATTTTAGCCCAAAGGGGTTACACTAGCTATTAGGGTGTCCTAATTTATTCCTCAGTTAGAATACACATTTTTGTGGATATATTTTGTTTCATGTAAATTGGAATAAGCGATTTATCAAATCAAAATAAAACTTGAAACCTGTTTACCTGCAATTACATCACTTTCTTTTCCAGAGATTAAAGAAAAAAAAAAAAAAAAAAGATTTGACATCGATATGTAAACATTTTTTAAGAAAGAACTGAATATTTCATGGGGCATCCTAATTTTTTCACATGACTGTATATGTTTCTAATATTGTACTTGGGATAAAGCAAGTGCTGGCGCTGCCTCACTTTGATTGTAAGTCTTTTAAAACCACCTATTAAAGTTTAAGGCAGTGATTACCAATTATTTTATGGCTGTGACCCCAAGATTACCACCAAATAAAATTGTGACCCCTGGATGTACAGAATAATGATGCATCTAGACCCCACCTAGGTCATGATCCCAAAGTTAAGTTTTGGGACCCTCACTTGGAGTCCTGACTCACAGTTTGGGAAGTTCTGGTTTAAGGCAATTATGCAGTACAGCCTGGTTCTATGGCTCAGATGGTAAGTGTACCAGAAGGTTGCCTGTCTAAAATCCCCATTCAGTTGAAACCCGTCTCCATCAAAAATACTAAATATTATATTAAATAAGTGTCTTTTAATATACATTTATTTATGAAATGATTGCAACATAACTGGTTCATAGTTAAGGAAAACCTCAATGAAGACTACATTTGACCATAAGCCCTGTCACGCTTGTGTTATTGCTCTGGAAGTATTAATGGTATTCTACTGTTTTGGGATTTTTAGTGATATGTAAACGATGTTGTTTATTTTCAAAAGGAAATTAAATCTAGTAACATGAAAGCCACATTAAAAATATTTATGTCATGAATGCTATCAGATAAGTCACTTCATACAATTGTAACATGAAGACCCTTTGGGGAGTAGAAAGGGAAGATTAATCTACACTAGTGTTAGTGTAACCTGTGTCTTGGAAGACCTATGATCTTCAGAGCCCTTAGAATAGTTTCTACAATTTTTACAAAATGTGTATGAAAATAATTTCAATTTTCAGATATAAGCGTTAAGAGAAAATAAGAATATGGCTCTTAAGGTTTAGTTTGCTGCTTAACTGTTCACTGGGAGATTAACATTGAGAATGTAAATTGTTATGTAGATAGGTTCATCAGCCTATTGGTAGGCTGGCAGTATCTTGGTTGCTAATATATATCGGAGCAGTAACACCATCAAAAAAGAGATTATGTCCTCACCTTGATAATATCTTTTCCAGTAGATAGATGTGTCATTCTGGACAAGTGGGTTATCTTCCCAAGACTGCAGAAAGAATCCACTCCAGATTTTTTCTGTGATACTCCTACTTCACTGGGAGCTCTACTGCCACCTATAGTTAGTACTCATGCATGCAAGAGCACCATCGAAAATATGTGAAGTAAGGACAAGAATGGGAAATTTCCCAAACCAATGAACTGTTCTGCTCACACATAATAACACTTGAACACTCAACGAACAAGTAGCAGCCAACAGAAGTATCAAAGGAGCTCAGGAAGTACCCCTATAGATGTTAGAAACACATGATTCAGTATTCTTCAAGGTCCAAAGGGCTAACTGGCATCCAAGATACAGCCATGGAAAAGAATATACAGAATGAGACAGTAGGCAGGTGCAGGAAGTACAGGGCGGGGGGTCCAGAATGACACACCTAGCTACTGGGAAATATATTATAAAGGTAAGGACATAATCTCTTTTTCCAGTGCAATAGGTGTGTCATTCTGAACAAGAGGGACGTACAAAAGCAGTCCCAGAAATCTAAGGCAGGCTGACTGTGCTGGCCCGTAGCACAGAGGAATTAATGGTAGAGTCCTCTTGTGCCACAACGCCCACCCTATAGAACTTTGCAAATGTGTGCAGGATGGACCAAGTTGCTGCTCAAAAATTTCAGCTGGAGAAACTGCCCTAGCTTCAGCCCATGACGAAGCTACACTCCCTGTCAAATGTGCTTTGATGGAAACAGGAGACTGTGTCCCACAGATAATGTAGACTGACAAAATGGCCTTACAGATCCATCTAAAAATTGTGGCCTTAGAAGCGGGCATGCCTCGCTTAATCAAATGAGTCAGCACAAACAGATGGTCAGAGAGTCTAAACTCATTGGTGATGTCTAGATATCGAAGAAGCACTCTTCTCACATCCAACGTCCTCAAAATGCGGTCCTGTTTCTTAGAACTTGTGGACTGGAAAACAGGTAAGTGAGTAAAAGACTCAAATTTTCCCTGTCTTCTCAGCAGCCTGTAATTGCAAGGAAAAAACACAATTTGAAGTGTCTGTATGCAAATGCTAGAAGCCTAAAAAATAAAATAGGAGAGTTAGAGTATATAGCACTGAATGATGAGATAGATATAATAGGCATCTCGGAGACTTGGTTACTGTGCTACCTGGGTACAAATTATATCGCAAGGATAGAGTGGATGAAATTGGAGGGGGGGGGGTTGCGCTATATGTTAAAGAGAGAATTGAATCAAATAAAATAAACATTCTGCATGACATAGATAGCAGTGTGGAATCCTTATGGATAGAAATTCCATGTGTGAAGGGAAGGAATATAAAGGTTGGGTTATTCTACCGTCCCCTGGGACAAAATGAGCAGACAGATGAAGAAATGTTTTCAGAGATTAGGAAAGCTGGAGAAATGAGCAACATTGTAATAATGGATGATTTCAATTACCAAATTAATAGGGAAGAGTACGTAAAATCAGCAAGTAACAAAGCTTATACTCTATAAACAAATATATCTATAGAATCCCCTACAATTCCACTCAGTACTGCCAAATAATCACTCACTGATAGAGGAAATACACCACCGCAATCATACACCACACACTAAATTCAAAGCAGAAACAGAGGGAAAAGGAGCACAAGAGAACCAGAAGAGAAAAAGAAAGTGGAGAAAAAACTTAGTTCAGCTTCATGGGCTCAAAAAACTCCACTTTCTCTCATATGGGCTCCGTTTTTTTGAATCAAAATGTCCATTGAATCAAGTATCAGCGATAGCCACTCCCCAATTGGAAAATGCAGGGAAAGTTCAAAAATCACTAACAGGCACAGATTAAACTCAGCGCATGAGATGGCAAAAAACAAATACTTAGCTGCCGGTCATCTCATGCCTCTTGTGCCATGATCCCCAAATGAACATGCACTTGCAGGACTGCAGAACTCTTCACTACAGGACCTAAGCTAAGCTAAGTTCCAAAGGTTAGGACTGAAAAATCAGGCGTGGATGTTATTTAAAAATACCATCGTGGAAGCCCAGACCAGATGTATTCCATATATTAGCAAAGGTGGAAAGAAGAGGAAACGAGAGCCGGTGTGGTTAAAAGGTGAAGTGAAAGGCTATTAGAGCCAAAAAAACATCCTTTAAAGAATGGAAAAAGGATCCGAATGAAGAAAATAAGAAGAAACACAAGCACTGGCAAGTTAGATGCAAAGCATTGATAAAGACAGCTAAGAAAGAATATGAAGAGAAACTTGCAAAAGAGGCAAAAACTCATAGCAATTTTTTAGGTACATCAGATGCAGAAAACCTGTGAGGAAATCTGTGGGACCATTGGATGACCAAGGAGTGAAAGGGGTGCTCAGGGAGGATAAGGCCATAGTGGAAAGAATGAATGAATTATTTGCTTTGGTCTTTACGGAAAGGGTTTTCAAGGGTGATGATGTGGAGGAAAAAAAGAAATCTCGGTGAATCTGAAAGATGTACTGAGCCAAATCAACAAGTTAAAAAGTGATAAATCGCCAGGACCAGATAGTATTCATTCCAGGGTACTAACATGAAATTGCTGACCTGCTGTTAAGTGATCTGTAACCTGTCGCTAAAATTGTCTGTAGTATCTAAAGATTGGAGGGTGGCCAATGTTATGCCGATTTTTAAAATGGGCTCCAGTGGAGATTTGGGAAATTACAGACCGGTAAGCCTCACTTCAGTGTGGATGGAAAACTCCTGGCTAAGTTATTGGCTCTAAGATTAGCCAAGGCTCTCCCTTATATGATTGGTATGCACCAAATGGGTTTTGTTGCTCAAAGACATTCTTCAAATAATACTAGATTGGCATTTCATATGCTAAGTTTATCAAAAACAATGAATGATCCGGCTTTCTCTGCCTCTTTGGATGCAGAGCAGGCCTTTGATCGTGTGGAATGGACTTTCATGTATCAAGCAATGGATTGGTTTGGTATTGGTTCGGGATTCATACATTGATCCATTGATAACTTATTGTAAAGATTGATCTTATTTTGTTCATTTTATTATACACATCCAGGGTGGGTGGGTGGGGTGGGGATTTACAAGGTTATTTTAAATGAGATAAATTATTGATAATCTTAAAGTATTAATGTTTATGGATTATTAATTATAGGGGTAGGAGGGTTAAAATGTTTGATTAGACATATTTGTTAGTGCAAAGTGCTTTTATTGTATATGTGTGTTTATTTGCTAATGCACTATGATTGTTTTTAAAATTAATAAAGTTTATTAAAAAAAGATCTCTGCTTATGTCAGGGGTGTCCAATGTCGGTCCTCGAGGGCCCCAGTCCAGTTGGATTTTCAGGATTTCCCCAATGAATATACATGAGATCTATTTGCATGCACTGCTTTCATTGTATGCTAATAGATCTCATGCATATTCATTGGGGAAATCCTGAAAACCCGACTGGATTGCGGCCCTCGAGGACCGACATTGGACACCCCTGGCTTATGTGGATGATATCTTGCTTCATTTGAAGAATCCCGAATCTACCATCCTGCATTTACTGGAATTGATAGATCGATTTGGCAAATTTTCTGGATATAAAATAAATTGGAACAAATCGGAGGTTCTTCCGTTAAACGTGCATTGTGTAAAAGTTCTATTTGATCCATTCCCATTCCTTTGGAAGGAAGAGGATATAAAATATTTAGGCATTATGATTCAGAAAACATTAGAAGACACAATGACAGTAAATGAAAAATCCTTATTGCTGAAAGTTAAAGAAATGTGTGAGCATTGTAACCCCTTACATCTTTCTTGGTGGGGGGAGTCCAAACCATTAAAATGATCATTTTGCCTGTAGTTTGCAACCAAATGATTATGTTGCCAGTTTATTTTCAAGGGTCCTTCTATAAAAAATTAAATAGTATTCTTATTATATTTATTTGGCTGGGTAAAACTGCTAGAATTGTTTTAGTATCTTTGCAAAAACCAATTGTGGCAGGTGGGGTAAATTTTCCAAATTTCTATAGATACCATCAAGCTTTTATTATGCGGCAGGGTATGTATTGGATCCTTCCTGAACTCATAGAGCATTTTCTGGATTGGTTAATATTAGAATGGCAACTCCTGTCCCCATTGCAATTGTGTCATATTTTAAGTATCAAGTTACCTAGGATTTATAAGGACAATAGAATTTTATTCTCCACATGGCAAACATTAAAATTTATTAATATCTTAATACCTATTCCGATTCATCAACCCACGTGTCAGTCCTTATGGTTTAACTCTGATTCAAAATGGCGAGTCTAAGATCCTCTGGAAGCATTGGCTGCAGGCGGGTATACGTACATTAGATGATGTGTTATCAAATAGAAAAATGCTTGATTTTTCACAACTGCAACAATCATTCGGTATTTCAAAGTCTCAAGCATATAAGTGGTTGCAGTTGAAGCAGCCCATTCAGAAGATTCAGTATAGATTGCCGGGCCTATGCTTCCAGACAGATTTGCTAGGGCATCAGGCAGCCAAGTGGTATAAATTAATATCTGACTTTTTGAACAAGAAACCTAAAACTAGTCTAAAAGACATTTGGAGCATTGAGATTAAGCAGCAGATTTCTGCTACTCAATGGCCACGGATTTGGTCTTGGAGGATGAGATGTACTGTGTCAGCATCTATTTTCTGGACCCCTGTTCGTTTGCAAAAGTTAGATAGTTCTAAGTCTAATAGATGCTGGCACCGTCATCTTGTTGTAGGAACACTGGATCATCTGCTGTACTTTTGTCCCTTGATACTTAAATTTTGGAGATCCATATGGGGTCAAATCAATACGATATTGTTAGTCCCATTGTCATATGATGTAATGTTATTTGAAACATTATTAATGGCCAAGAGTCCAATCAATGCAAATAAGAATAGATTACGTCTCTCATGACAGGAGTTGCTATGCAGCTAATCACAAAAAACTGGAAAAATTGGGACAGGTTAAATTACAACTTTTGGTGGGAAACCTTATGCCAAATTTATAAGTTTGAATATATGAATTCATTACAATTGAGACACTATAATAAATTCAAAGAGATTTGGGGTCCATTAACAAAATTTTGAAAGAATTGATCATTAGCATTTCTCTTTGATTTCTGAATAAGTGCTATGCACATCCAGGAAGGGTGGGTGGGAGGGTGCGGGAGGGGAATGTTATGTACTTATTATAACATTTGATTGTAATGAGTGCTATTTATTGTATTAATTGTTTGTTAACCTGTTGCACTTTATGTTGGTTTTTAAAAATGAATACAAATTTACAAAAAAAAAAAAAAAAAGGGTTCCAGGGAGATCCATGAAATTAGACTGGTAAGCTTCACTTCAGTGCCGGGCAAAATGGTAGAAACGATTCTAAAAAAAAATAAAAAAAATTGTGGAACACATAGACAAACATGATTTAATGAGTCAGCGTGGGTTTAGCCAAGGGAGATCTTGCCTCACAAATTTGCTTGACTTCTTTGAAGGAGTGAATAAACATGTGGATAAAGGTGAGCCGGTTGATATAGTGTATCTAGATTTTCAGAAGGCTTTTGATAAAGCTCCTCACGAGAGGCTCCTGAGAAAATTAAAGAGTCATGGGATAGGTGGCGAAGTTCAGTTGTGGATTAGGAATTGGTTATCGAATAGAAAACAGAGGGTAGGGTTAAATGATTATTTTTCTCAATGGAGGAGAGTAAACAGTGGAGTGCCACAGGGTTTGTACTGGGACCAGTGCTATTTAACTTATTTATAAAAGATTTGGAAATTGGAACAATGAGTGAGGTGATTAAATTTGCAGATGACACTAAACTTACGGAAATGCTCTGTAACAACTCGTCTCGCAGAGGTCACAGCCGCAAGAAAAACTACCTTCAGTGTCATGTCCAAAAGGGATGCTTCTTCCAGTGGCTCAAACAGAGCTTTAGTAAGACCTCATAGAACCACATTAAGGTCCCATAAGGGGAATGATGGTTTGATTGGTGGTCTGATGCAAAGAGCTCCTTTTAGAAATCTGCCGATGTCTGGATGAGACATTAGCATAGGATAGACGCCAGAGGGTGGTGGTTAATGGAAGTCGCTCGAAGGAAGGAAAGGTGAGTAGTGGAGTCCCTCAGGGATCGGTGCTGGGGCCAATCTTGTTCAATATGTTTGTGAGTGACATTGCTGAAGGGTTAGAAGGAAAAGTGTGCCTTTTTGCAGATGATACCAAGATTTGTAACAGAGTAGACACCGAAGAGGGAGTGGAAAATATGAAAAAGGATCTGCAAAAGTTAGAAGAATGATCTAATGCCTGGCAACTAAAATTCAATGCAAAGAAATGCAGAGTAATGCATTTGGGGATTAATAATAGGAAGGAACCGTATATGCTGGGAGGAGAGAAGCTGATATGCACGGACGGGGAGAGGGACCTTGGGGTGATAGTGTCCGAAGATCTAAAGGTGAAAAAACAGTGTGATAAGGCAGTGGCTGCTGCCAGAAGGATGCTGGGCTGTATAAAGAGAGGCGTAGTCAGTAGAAGGAAGAAGGTGTTGATGCCCCTGTACAGGTCATTGGTAAGGCCCCACTTGGAGTATTGTGTTCAATTTTGGAGACTGTATCTGGCGAAGGACGTAAGAAGACTTGAGGCGGTCCAGAGGAGGGCAACAAAAATAATAAGAGGCTTGCGCCAGAAGACGTATGAGGAGAGACTGGAAGCCCTGAATATGTATACCCTAGAGGAAAGGAGAGACAGGGGAGATATGATTCAGACGTTCAAATACTTGAAGGGTATTAACGTAGAACAAAATCTTTTTCAGAGAAAGGAAAATGGTAAAACCAGAGGACATAATTTGAGGTTGAGGGGTGATAGATTCAAAGGCAATCTTAGGAAATTCTACTTTAAGGAGAGGGTGGTGGATGCCTGGAATGCGCTCCCGAGAGAGGTAGCGGAGAGTAAAACTGTGACTGAGTTCAAAGAAGCGTGGGATGAACACAAAGGATCTAGAATCAGAAAATAAGATTAAATATTGAACTAAGGCCAGTACTGGGCAGACTTGCACGGTCTGTGTCTGTATATGGCCGTTTGGTGGAGGATGGGCTGGGGAAGGCTTCAATGGCTGGGAAGGTGTAGATGGGCTGGAGTAAGTCTTAACAGAGATTTCGGCAGTTGGAACCCAAGCACAGTGCAGGGTAAAGCTTTGGATTCTTGCCCAGAAATAGCTAAGAAGAAAAAATAAAAAATTTAAATTGAATCAGGTTGGGCAGACTGGATGGACCATTTGGGTCTTTATCTGCCGTCATCTACTATGTATGTTACTATGTATGTTTGCCGTCCTGAGCCCTGAAACAAGAAAGTCCTGAGACTTGGACCCGAAGAGAAGCCACGGTGAGGCCCTTATCAAGGCCTGCTTGGAGAAAAGCTAACACCACCAAAATTGGAATGGAAAACAGCTCCATCCATTTCTGGGTGCACCACTGCTAAAAGTCTTCCATGCTTTAGCATAGGCAGAGACCATAAAAGACTTCTTAGACTTGAGAAAGGTAGAAAAGACCACTTCTGATTATCCTGTGCACTCAAGATATATCCTTTGCACTGTAAGAGCAAAGTGATCTGGATTCTCCATGCATATTGTACCCTGCGATGTCTGGATGCATGTGCAACCTGAGGCTGTGGCCTGTGCGAAGATACATCAGATCTGCGTACCAAGGCCTGCAAGGCCAATCCAGAGCAACTAGAATGACCTTTCCCTGATGAGTTGCAATCCGCTGAAGGATTCAGCCTATCAGGGGCCAGGGAGGAAAGACATACAGCAGGATGCTTTGAGGCCAAGGCTGGACAAGAGCATCTAGACCTTCACTTCCGGGCTCGAATCTTCAGTTGAGCTTTCCTGTTCTTCGCTGTCACCAAAAGGTCGAATCGTGGATGGCCCCAGTGCTGCACAATGACTTGAAATGTCGTTGACAGCATCCACTTGCCCAGGTCCAAGGTCTATCTGCTGAGGTCTGTCCACTCTCATGACATGCACTACTGATAGTGCCTGGAGATGATGCTCCACCCAGTGAAAGAACATATGAGCTTCCAGAGAGGCACTCTTGGTGCCTCCCTGGCAACTTATATATGCCACTAATGTAGCATTGTCGGACAAGACTCTGACTGCCTGAGCTTCTAGAGATATCTCCAATTTCATCAGAGCCAACCAAATGGTACAGAGTTCCAGTCTGTTGATCGACCGCTTCCACTGAGAGGGCATCCAACGCCCCTGAATTGGATGATGGTTGCAATGAGCTCCCCAACCGAGGAGACCAGCATCTGTCATTACAACCACCCAGGAAGCAATCTGAAGGGGTATTTCCCTGGAGAGGGATTGGAGGACGGAGCTACAATTCCATGCTGGCTCGAGCCTCCACGTCCAGGGTAGATACATCTGTAATGCGTGTCTGTCTTTAATGAATGCTGGTACCATATCTATTGTGATCGCCATGGGCCCCAAGACTTGGAGATAGTCCCATGCCAACGGAGTGGACTTCTCTAGGAGACAAGATATCTGAGAACAAAGTTTCTGTCTGCGTACTTCTGGTAGATAGACGCATCTGACAGCTATGTCGAACAGGACTCTCAGATACTCCATGGATTAAGTCGGCGTCAAATTGCTCTTTTGGTAATTTGCAATCCAATCCAGCTCCTCCAGAACTCGTATCGCCTGATCCACTGTACACCAACTCTTGGACGAGGGGACCCTGATCAGCCAGTTGTCCAGCAAGGGATGCACTTGCAGTCCCATCTTGTCAGGTGAGCTGCTAGCACAACCATCTCTTTGGTGAAGGTGCATGGAGCTGTCACTAGACCAAAGGATAGAGCTGAAAACTGATAATGGGTTTCCAGAACATGAAATCTGAGAAACTTCCTGTGGTCTGGGAAAATATCTAGAGAGGCTAGGAACTCTCCTGGGGACACTGCTGCAATGACAGATCGAACTGATTCCTTGTGAAAGCGCAGAACTGTGAGCGTTGCATTTATGTAAGGTCGAGAATAGGTCTCTAATCAGCAGGGCTTTCTTTAGCATGATAATGTATATGGAGTATCTCCCTGAGCCTGAGGCACAGGCTCTATAGCCTAAATGTCCAGTAACCTTCTCACAGTGGCTTGTACTTTAACCGCCTTTGCCAGGCACCCTGTGGGCAAGTCCACAAAACAATCCGTCAAGAGTCCGGGCAAATTCCAGCTTGTAGCCAGACTACCGTATTTTCTCGCATATAACGCGCGCGTTATACGCGGTTTTTACGTACCGCGCATACCCTTGCACGTTATACGCGTGAGCACGTTGTACAAAATTTTTTTTACATAGTTCCCCCCCCCGACGTCCGATTCACCCCCCCCCCGCAGGACCGCTCGCACCCCCACCCCGAAGGACCGCTCGCACACACCCGCACCCCCACCCCGAAGGACCGCTCGCACCCCCACAGCCTCCCGACCCCCCCCCATCATCATGTAGAAGCTCCTACCGGTGTCCTGCTGCTTCCTCTTGGCGGTCCCGACACCCGACACGATCGGGGCAAGAGGGAGCTCAAGCCCTTTTGCCCCAGCCAACCGCGGCACCCCCGACACGATCGGGGCAAGAGGGAGCTCAAGCCCTCTTGCCCCCCCGACTCCCCGACACGATCGGGGCAAAAGGGAGCCCAAGCCCTCTTGCCCCGCCGACTCCCCAACTCCCCGACAATATCGGGCCAGGAGGGAGCCCAAGTCCTCCTGGCCCTGGCGACCCCCCCCCCCCCGCTAGTTGTTCGGGCCAGGAGGGAGCCCAAACCCTCCTGGCCACGGCGACCCCCTACCCCCACCCCGCACTACATTATGGGCGGGAGGGATCCCAGGCCCTCCTGCCCTCGACGCAAACTCCCCTCCCCCCAACGACCGCCCCCCCCCAAGAACCTCCGACCGCCCCCCAGCCAAACCTCGACCCCCCTGGCCGATCCCCACGACACCCCCACCCCCCTTCCCCGTACCTTAGTGTAGTTGGCCGGACAGACGGGAGCCAAACTCGCCTGTCCGGCAGGCAGCCAACGACGGAATGAGGCCGGATTGGCCCATCCGTCCCAAAGCTCCACCTACTGGTGGGGCCTAAGGCGCCTGGGCCAATCAGAATATGTAAATGTAAATGTAATTTATTTCTTATATACCGCTACATCCGTTAGGTTCTAAGCGGTTTGAAGAAAATATACATTAAGATTATAAATGAGAAGTAAGAAGAATAGGACCGAGAGCCTTAGGTCCCTCCCCGTGTCGGGGAGTCGGGACCGCCAAGAGGAAGCAGCAGGACACCGGTAGGAGCTTCTACATGATGGGGGGGTCGGGAGGCTGTGGGGGTGCGAGCGGTCCTTTAGGGTGGGGGTGCGGGTGCGGGTGGGAGTGCATGCGAGCAGTCCTTCGGGGTGGGGGTGCGGGTGCGTGCGAGCGGTCCTTCGGGATGGGGGTGCGAGCGGTCCTGCGGGGGGGGGGGGTGAATCGGACGTCGGGGGGCATCAGGCTTTCAGGGTGGGGACAGGACTTCAAGGGGGAGAGGAGAGTCGGGGCGGGCGAAAGGAGAGTCGGGGTGGCCAGAGGAGAGTCGGGGCGGGCGAAAGGAGAGTCGGGCAGCATGCGCGGTATACGGGTGTGCGCAATATATAAAAATTTCTGTACATAAATTTGTGTTTTTCGCGTGCTATACCCGTGTGCGCGTTTTACACGGGTGCGCGTTATCTATGTGAAAATACGGTAAATGATGTCCAGAACCCAGAAGTCAGACGAAATCTGGACCCAGACCTGTAGAAAAACACTGACAGTCTGCCCCCTATAGGAAAAGGGGACTCCCTCAGCCTGGCATCATTGTGATTTATTGGAAGATGGAGCAGTACAGGATACAGAGGCCTGGTCACATCTGGATATGGAGAACCTCTGTCTGTAGCCCTTGGAGAATCTCTGTGATGCAGAACTGGAATATTGTCGAGAGTGCTTGGAGCCACAAAAATTAAGAGCATCCTGAGCCTCTAGAAGTTCTGGGTCTACTATTAGGCAGGGTTTTAGGGTGACGATCCACCACGTTGTTCATGAGATCATCCAGGCCCTTGCCAAATAAGAACTGGCCCTTAAAAGGGAGTCTAGGCAGAGTAGTTTTAGAGGTGGAATCGCCCGCCTATTGTCTGATCCAGAGCATTTTACGAGCAGAAATGAAATAAATTAAAACTTTACCCAGGACCCATTAAGACAGGGGTGTCCAACCTGCGGCCCCGTGAAGTTATTTTGTGCGGCCACGGTCGAAGGTGCTGCCCCCGGGTGTTTACCGTCTTGCCGGCTCCCTCCTCTGTCTTGCTGCAGCATTTGCGCGGCCCCAGAAACATTTTTTTTCGGCCAATGTGGCCCAGGGAAGCCAAAAGTTTAGACAACCCTGCATTAAGATGTCCTACAAAGCATTCATTACATAATCTACTTCAGATAAAAGTAGTTGAGAGGGAGTGGGGGGGTATCATTTCCCTCGCTCTCCAGTTTGTGCAGTCTGGACAGACAAGCAAGTGAAACAAAGGATACTGCTGAGGCAGCTTTGAGTCCCAAAGCTACTGCCTCGAAAAGTCTCCTGAGAACCACATCTACTCTGCAGTTCTGCATATCCTTGAGCACCACATCGCCCTTGCTCGGAAAGGAGGTGTGCTTAGTGACCTGTGCAGCTAAGGAATCCACTTTAGGCTGATTAAAAAGTTGTTGACACTCCTGTGTCACAGGATAGTTTCAAGTTTCAAGTTTAATAATTCTCTTGATCAATCGCTTAATCATACTTCAAAGCGATGAACAATTTAAAATACATTCAATAGAAAACAATACAATACACACTTTAAATAATAACATTGGGTTAAAAATTAACACATCATTTTTTGGGAACATAAGGTAAAAAGGGGATTGTGAAATACAATTCAATACAGCCTGGACATGGCTCTTGCTACTTTGAGAGGTCCTTTAAGAGAATCCCACTTCTCCAAAATCAAGACATTAATGTGTGGATGCCAGGGAAACGCCAACTGAACCCTCACTCCATACATGAAGAGGAAGTAGAAGAAGCTGGCTATGTGATCAAATTGAGCTCCTGCAGAGACTTCGATATGAGACCCAGCAAGGCAGAGGATTTAAATGCAGAACCGTGAAATCATCCCCAGGTTCTAAAACCAAATCAGGATCTAGCTTATCAATGAACGGTCTCTGGTCCTGTCACGGGAGCATCCACAGCAAATAAGGTATCTATAAAATCCTCATCCTTGTTCCCTGGAGAGAGGTCTCCCTGAACAGTGGCAGACTGTGAAGAAGATGTGCCTTTGTAGGTTGTGCTTTGATGAGGCATGTCCGATGCGCAGCAGGACTGCGCAGGAGGAGCACTGCTCTCGTGAAAGGCTTTCCACAAAAACTTCAAAAAGTCTGAGAAAGCATCAGGACCAGGGAGCAAGGAATCATCCTGTGATGACTACTTTGCGTTTCTTGGGCTGCAGGGTGTCCAAGCCTTTACTCGCAGAATGGTCACCATTTCTAGGCTCTGAAAACAGAAAAAGCCGCCCCAGCGGGTTGGCCACCCTTTTTGTTACTTTAGTACGCAGAAGAGAGGTTAAGTTGGCCACTCTCGCCTCTCTAGTCTCCGCTACACGGTATGTGGCTCAAGGATGCGCCTGAGGCACAGAATTTGCGTGATCCTGGCATGAATTTGGGGTAGAAGAGCCCAAAGTCTCAATCCCAACCAGTTTTGAGGCAGAATTTGAAGTTTTGGAAATGCAGGAAACTTAAAAGATCACTAAAAATCCAAGATGGCCACCGTCAGGCTTTTTGCGACACCACTAACTAAAGTAAAAAAACAGCGTATTTAGGATTTTTCAGGAGGAAGGTAGAGAAAATGCAGAAACCCCTCTCCCCCCCCCCCCCCCCAGATTCACCTTGCTCACTGTGACCTGTGCTGGCAATGTGCTGCAGCGTGCCTCAGGTCTTTACAGTAGCTGGAATGGTGAAGAATCACTGCCTCATGCTGGAAATTCCTCTTCAACACTGATCTTCAGGCTGCCAGACATGCCACCTGACCGTACCTCCACCCCTGCAGACCTACAGATGAACTAATAGAAGAGGGGAGGCAAAAAATTCAGCTGGCACTCTGCGAGACACCGTTGAGCCTCCTACGGTGCTTAACAGCCTGCGCTGAAACCCCTGCTAAGCAGTAGGCAAGGGTTTAAAGTGGGCATTGCCCCGAGCTCCAAAAATACTTGTGGCTAATAGGTACCACCAGGGATCGGCCTGTCAACTGAAGACCTGAGTCTGCTTCTTCTCTACACAGGCCGAAGCTGAAGCTAAAGTGAAAGTTCCAAGCACTGAAAACACAGAATAAAAGTCAAAAACAATGAATAATATAAGAAAAATGGAGAACAGAACAAAAACACACCTTCCAACTTATGTGCAGAAGGGAAAAACTGCAGGTGGCAATAGTGCTCCTAGTGAAATAGGATAAAAAATACAGATTCCTTATGCATATGGTTCGTGGCCATGGGAAGATAATTTGCTTGCCCAGAAAAGAATTGCACTATTGCACTAGAAAAGAATCCTACAGGGGCAAGATACAGGATTCATCATGCACTTACCCGATCAGCTCTGAAATCTGTAAATCCACTGTCTGTATATCTCTGCTTGCTCAAAAGTTGCTTCCTTCTCTCTTGACGTTTGGCCCTCTTCTGGAATTCTTCGTTGTGACTAGTCAAGTGTGAAGTCAGCTCTTCCATGCTATTTAATTTGCTATCACAGTGCTTGCACTGGAAGGCACTGTTAATAAAGCGGTTGGTGTTACCCAGTATTGTGAAGTCCCTTCTCAAATCTTTACTATGATGGTCTGTGTAATGCATGCACAGGAGTTCAGCGGTACTGAAAGATAATTTGAAACATTTTATACATCTGAATGGGAGCCACTCAGCTTCCTTAGTTTCAGCCTCTACCTCAGAGTGGTCAAAGTCATTTTTATCCTTCTTCATCCTTTGGGCTTCATGCTCATGAGCATAAACAGGTGTGAAGTAGCAACCTAGTTTACTTTCATGCTGCTTCTTAGGGAAAACACCAGGATGACGCTTCATATAATGGGACACTATACCTTTTTTGCTGAAAGACTGGAAAGAACACAATGAGCATTTTTTCTTTTCCACTGCTTTCTTCAATTCCTCACTTAATTGGGGAGAATCATCTTTTGAAGGGGAAGGAATAACTACTTTATTTGGCTTATCACTAACAGTTCTGGAAGCTGCTAAACAATGGGTATAATATGCATCAATATCGTGTCGTTTTTGATAGTGTGCTGCAAGGCCTTTGCGAATAGGATTGGTGTAAGTACATAATGCACATTTGAAAAGATTATTTTTACCCTCTGGCTGTGCTCGGACATTGTTGTGTTTGATTCGGTAATGTCTTGCTATTCCCTTCCTGGTAGAACAGAAATACTTGCAAAGCTGACACCTGAACACTGTGTGTGAAACTAAATGAGAACCTGAATAGCAAGATGATGATATAGGAGCATCTACTGCCTCATCTAATGCCAACATCTCTGAAGACTCTTCTTCAGAAACGGCCTCTGGCTCAACAGAAGCAGTTTCTTTAGGTGGCGACTGTGAAAGCATGTCAAACTCTGGCTGATCATGGTATTTTTCATAGTGAACTTTTAGTTTTTCAAGAGTTCCATGGGTATAGGGGCATAGTTTACACCTATATGCACCATACCCTTGCTTAAAAACCCTAGTTGTCTCTTCCATGTCATTCTGAGAGATATCAACAGATTGTTCCACATCATGTACAAAATCTTCTGCTGTGACCTTTATAGAAGGATGACGTTTCTGGTAGTGAGTTAGAACACCATGGATGCGAGTGTTAATATATGGACAATGTCTGCACTTATACACAGATCCTGGATTAATATCTATATCTTGAGCAAAATCGGCAGCCTTAACTTTCATGCCAGGATGCTTTTTACCATAGTGAGTTAGAAGGCCATGCAGGTTATTATACTCAGATTGACAAACTGTGCACTGGTAAGGAGAAGAGGATATTGCTGGATTTGGAGTGGACAGGTGAACAGTCTTTTCTTGAGAAAGGCTTGATTTAACAGGATTTTCTTTTTCTGAGTTCGCATTTGAGACTGTCTTATGCAGAGACTTATCTCGGGGTGCAGCAGCTTCTACAGATTGCGTGCTGGCTTTATCAGCCGCATCTTTTTCCTTTATGATTTCCAGCAATACAGATTCATCACCATTCATGGCCCAAGGATGAAAGGCCTGATAGTGATTAGTAATGTCCCAAATGGAAGATGCTTCAAAAGTACAGTCTCTACATTTATAAGTCCTTGTCTCAGACTGTGTCACCTGGGAAGAAGATGAGGAATCGGGCCCTGCCCAAAGTTTAGTTGCCATGTAGGTGTAGTCAACATAATGCTCTGGGTGTCTCCTTTGGTAGTGTATAAGCAAACCACTGGGTTCTGTATGTGAATAGATGCACCACTCACAGTGATAGCCCTCCTCTATCAATCCATCCAAAAATGCCCAACGTAAAATTGTAGTGACTGTGGCTTTCAAACTAGCGTGATCTTTTTTCATATGCTTTCTCAGTGCATAAAAATAAGGTGTTGAATAAGAACAATGCCTACACTTGAGATTTCTAAGCTTACTTTTGTCTCGTTCAGCATTGGCAGGAGAGGCATGTATGCTAGCAGTAGGTTTTTTTTGTCCCCTATCGCAGAGACTTCTGATAGTTGCTGTGTGCTGTCGAATCATATCTGCATTCGCTTTAAAATCACGGTGTTTCTTTTGATAGTGAATTAGCACCCCCTTGACTGTCTGATTTCCATAATCACAATGCTGGCAGAAGAACATCTCATTTTCTTGAGTCGGTACAACACTCTTTTTCATTTGTTGCATAGATGCTGGCTTTTTAGATGCAGTAACACGTGGTGCCTCTCCATTTCTCATCATTGCCGCCGTGGGAGGTGCTTGTCGAATGTATTTTGCAGTAACTTTGATTTCTGGATGTCTTTTCTGATAGTGGACAAGCACTCCAACTACAGAGCGATTGCTATACGAGCAGTGTTTGCAGTAATACAGCTCGACATTCAAGTCTGCTGGTGAAGGCATGTTGGAAACTTTGGGAGATATGGGTCGAACTGCATCATAAGCAAGTTGTGAAATGGCAGAACCTCTTTCAACAGAAACCACACGCATTGTTTTTTGTATCCTAAAATAAGAAGCCTTCTCTTCAGGATGCTTTTTTTGGTAATGCACCAAAACAGAATGCATATTTGGACTTGCAAACGAGCATACATCACAGTCATAGACCACAACACTATTAACTGAAGAGTCCTTGTGGTTATCACTTTCAGGACCAAAAGATTTGGTAGCATTTTTGTTAAAGGCCGAAGACATATTTGCCCCCTGGGATACTGGTGTGGATGTGGACATGTTTTTGGGGGCAGAATTCAAAATTTCTCTCAGAGTTTGGGACTCGGAATTTATTTCTTCTTGCTGTTCAACAACATAACTAGAGAATATCATTGCATTATTAATTTTCACTGTTGGATGCATTCTTTGGTAATGTGGCATGAGGCTTCTAACATTTGGGCTAGTGTAAGAACAAAAACGACACCTGTATATCAAGTCGGATTGATCAAAATTAAGCACATTCATTGCTTCTGGGTGATGCTCAGCATAATGTTGCTGCAGATCCTCAAAGTTTGTATAATCAATGTAACATTCTAGACATCTGTATACTGCACTGTGGTCATTAGGGTCCAAGATATACCTGAAACTGAATTTGATATATGGATGCATTCGTTGATAATGAGTGCTAACACTCCTGGCAGATTTATTACTGAAATCACAGTGTTTGCAGTAGTATAGTCTTTCAGAATCTTCACTGAATTCTGCATTTTCGCTGGTCTGATCAATTCCACCATACACAGTAGACTGGCTGCAAACACCTGATGCATTCTGTTCTTGCTGTTCCTTGAAATTGCCAGAATTGTAATAAAAATCATCTTCATCTTCCGATAAAGTCAACTCAATTTCTGCTCCATTGGTAGAAGCATAATCTTGTGACACATCTCTGAAGTTAGGATCTTTCTGATGAGCACTGTGATCACTTGTCCAAATCTGCGGTGGAGCATATGAATCTGATGCCTCTAGCAGTTGATCTCCTTGATCCTCTTCCCTGTCCAATTCTACTTCTATCTCTACTTCGTTTTCTTCTTCTTCTTCTTCCTCCTCCTCCTCCTCCTCTTCCTCCTCCTCCTCCTCCTCATCTTCAACATTAATCACAGAATCTTCTTGCTGTTTATTTTGACTTATTTTGCTTTGTAGGTTGCTA
Source organism: Geotrypetes seraphini (assembly GCF_902459505.1). NCBI lineage: Eukaryota > Metazoa > Chordata > Amphibia > Gymnophiona > Dermophiidae > Geotrypetes > Geotrypetes seraphini. The sequence continues at coordinate 410,314,794 of NC_047084.1, read as the reverse complement.
GCTATCTCATCAATTCTAGTTCGCTTTTTCACTGGTGATAAGTCCAAGGGAAAGTCATTTGACATCTTCCTAGAGGTCTTGGCTACAAAATTATTTTTAGAAGATAATCCAAGAATAGAAGTTTGACTTTTCTTCACAGTGCTGGAAGAAGCACTGGGATCTACCTCACAGTCTTGTGAAAGGTTTGTCTGTTGCCCCATAAAGTTTGGTACATTGTCACAAAAAGAATGCTTGTGTTGCTGGTGAACTCGCAAACCTTTCAAAGTAGTTGTGGAGTAGTTACATATTGTGCATTTGTATGGATGTTGCTGAGGTGACAGCTGGGAGGACTCCATCACTATTCCTGGCTTCCTACCATTTACACCCTCATAAGATACTGGAGTATCACTCAGAGGAGGAATGCTTTCACTGTGAGAGTTAATTGAATCCCAATCAGATGGTAAACCTGTGTGAAACTGTTTATGATGTGCGCCGAGTTTTAATGGACTTTTGCAAGAAAATGGGCATTCTTCACATTTGTACACAGAAGTTTTTCCAGAGAGATGGATATTTTCTATATGCCGAGAGATACTACGCCGATGCATGGTGAGGAAAGGGCAAAAGGGACACTGGAATCTATTCATAAATCTTCTAAAAGGAATTCCTTTTGTTTCCAGTAATTTGTTGCTTTCAGACCCCAGCAGTAGCTCTCCAGAAATTCCTATGCTCTGATGGTCTAAAGAGTTCAAACCATTTTCAATTTCCAAGTCATTAAGTTCATCATCAGAACTGGAATCATTTAGCAAACTGCTAGTTTCTATGTCAGCACAAGAATTTGTCATATCAGTCATTCCATAGGGAGATCTGTCTGCCATGTTCCCCATACTAGAGTTGTGAGGTGATTTGGGATTTATCTGAGGATAAGAAACAGAAGAAAATTTGGAAGATGTAGAATTGCTTCTAGGAAGCAAATTGTTCATAGAGCCTCTGATATTGGATATGCTAGCATTGGACAAATCACATCCTGAAGCATTTAAAGGCATGAAGCTAGCATTAGAGGTGGGACTCTGAGCAGACTTTGTTTGCTGATCTGAAACATTTGTACCATCCTGTTGTCTCAGCCTTGACAATATTTTGACCATGCTACGATGTTTTTTCATCATGTGATCACACCAGCGTTCCCTTCGTGGAGTTTGATAGCTACACCATTCACAACAAAAGTTTCCTCTAGATTTTGTTAGAGGTTTAACCATAGATTCCAGAATACTGCGCTCCACTACTTCTGCTGGAAGTTCCTTGCATCCATCTTGTAGTGAGACAGATGAAGATGTGGACTCAGGTACACTAAGAGATAAAGAAGTCTCTTTTAGACTATTTTTATGGTACATTTTTTGATGTTTAATAATTCTTGCTCGCCTTGGTGATTTATAGGTGCAAAACTGGCAAGAGAAAACCTTGCCAAATCCATCATGCATCATGATATTGTAATTTCCAGATCCATCTATAGAAGATCCTGATGGACCTCCTCCAGTGTGACCATGTACTTTTCTGGTGTGCTCAATGAGGAGTATTTTTGATCTGAAGTAACGCACACAGAATTTGCACTGAAAAAACTTGTTTGTTGGTTTGGTGTTGGATACAATATTCTGACCATAAAAACCAGAGCTCTGTCCATAATAGGTACCAGTCCCCATCTGAGCCGTATTCTGTCCTAAAAAAAAAAAAAAGAAAAATGTTGTTTATTATAATTTTAATATCACTTTTTCCAAAAAGAATCAAACAGTTTCAAAAATTACAAGTATAGTGAACTATGTGATATTGTAAATGTTGTTTCAAGATACAGTCCTCATCCATAAAAGCCTAAAAATTTTTAGTGACTAGGAGATAAATGGCATAAAACATTCAGTGTGAAATCTGACTATCTATGGACCACATAGGTCTTTATCTGCCATCATCTACTACATTACAATGGCACTCAATTTCAAATGAGAAAAATTTCTCAAAAGGAGCACAGGCGGACATTTTTCACAGGAAAGCATACGTCATGATTTTGAAACTCATAGTGAACATACTACTGCTACTTTAGAAACACATAGCACTATACATTAAACATGCAAGAGACAGTCCCTGCTTGAAAGAACAATCTAATTATGACAAATAGGTCAGAAAGAGTGAATCTATACAAGCTACTCAGGTAGGGAATTACAGAGGGAATGAAAAAGCAGATAGGGTAGGGGACTTTTAGCATGGATTTGAATACTACTAGAGACGGAGCAGGCCTGATGAATTGATTCTGGCAGCTTGTTCCAGGCATACAGTACAGAAAAAGTAGAAGGGACGGAGTCGGGAGTTCATAGTAGAGGAGAAGAGCACAGCAAAGAGAGACTTACCCAATGAACAGAGTTCCTAGGGAGGAGTTTAGGGAGAGATACTGAGGAGATGCAGAGTGAATCTTGTAGGTCAATAAGAGGAGTTTGAACTGTATGCAGAAGTAGACAGGGAGCCAATGAAGTGACTTGAGGATAGGGATAATGACACTAGCAGAATATGAGGCATGCAGCAGAATCAGAATTCAGAACAGAGTAAACAAATAAAAGACCTGTAAGGTCCACTTACTCTGCCCATAGTCACACACACGACAAATTCATGATTAAATTGGCTTTTTTTATATTTGATATTTCTTGGACTTAGGGCCAGATTCTCAAAAACAAAATCTGCCTTTAAAGTGTTCGTTAGCGGGAGGAAGTGACGTCATCCCAGCGCATGGCTGCCTGAATCGGGAGCTCCGTAGGGGCCGGTGAGGAAAAGTGCTTTTTCAGCTTCTAGCGCTAAAACGCGCTGATTATTAAGATCGCGGTTCGCGAGTGAAGCCATGGCGACGCGGAAGAAACTTGATAAATTTAAATACTTCGGCGATGGAGGAGAGAAAACAGCGAGTGAGACACAGGGGAGTGCAGGAGACGCGCTTAAAATGGCCGCGGGGCCGTCGGCGCCGGCAGAGCTGATTGAGGCTGGGACTCTGGCGATCTCGGGGGAGCTCAGTGAGACGGTGCACAAGTCTTTTCAAACGTGGTTCCAGGACCTGAAGGATGAAATGGTAGGAGTGAGAGTGGATGTAAAGGCTGCCCTGGCGGAGCTCCGTGCGGATGTGGGGGAGTTGGGAGCCAGAGTGATAGCCTCTGAAGAGCACGTGGAGGCTTTGTCTGCCACAGTTACTGGGGTCAAGGAATCCACAGACCATTTAACATCTGAGCTGCAGGAACTACAGGCGCAGGTGGAGGACCTGGAGAATAGGTCACGCCGGTGTAACCTGCGATTTAAGGGAATCCCGGAGGGGGAGGCATATCGTGATTGCAAGACTGTGGTGCGAGAGTTTTGCCAGAGCCTTCTAAGTGTGGATGGAGCTGAGATACCTGAGGAGATTAAACTGCAGAGAGCACATCGGAGCTTGGGTCCTGTGAGAGGTCCTGGCTTTAAAGATATCATCGCTTGCTTTGCGGATTTTTCCCTCAAAGAGAAGATTTTGCAGATGGCACGGCGCCACCCGCGGTTTCGTTGGAAAGAGTTGGAAGTGGGTGTCTACCAGGACCTAGCATGGTCTACACTACAGAAGCGCAGGGCGTTCAAAGAGGTTACGCAAGTGCTGAGAGATGGTGGCCACAAATACAGGTGGCTGTTCCCCTTTGGGGTCTGGCTTACTATCAACGGGAGGTCTCGAAAGGTGGCTACGGTCACGGAAGCCTGGATAGCTATGAAAGAGCTGGGTTGTGTGAATATCCCGGAGACGGTATCAACGCCGGCTACTGCTAGTACTTCCGGAATCCCTGGTGCTTGGTCTACAGTTCTGCGTTCTGGCAAGCGAGCAGCTAAACAGGGGACCTGATGATGAAGAGGACTTACCATCTTGACTACTCTTTAACGAGGCCACGTTGATTGGCATAGACTGGGAGAGGTGCTGAGTGGTGTGCCATCTCCGGTCTGGATCTTGGAAAGAGACTCTGCACTTTCTAATGTTTCTCTCTATCTTTAGCTTTACTTGCGGCTGGGTATGCGGCAATTTTTTGGTTATGTGTTGTTGACATGGGAAGCGGCTTGGGCTAGTCGCCTGGGGTACTTTTCACTTTCTAAGGGTTGGCTAGACCTTCACTGAGGGGGTCGGCTTCGGGTATGGGGGGGGGGGGGGGGGATGGGAGGGAGTACAAGTAAACTTCTTACTATTGGATCATGGAATGTAAACGGTTTAAACAGTCCGGGTAAGCGTAGTATAGTATATCGTGAATTGAATAGATTAAAATGGGATATATGTATGTTGCAGGAAACCCACTTGAGGCCCAGACATGTGGGGGTCTTGCGGTCCTCTTACTTTGAGCAAGTATGGACGCATCAGAGTGGCCAGTCTGCTAAGAAGGTGGGAGGACTGGCAATTCTTATCCGAAAGGGCTTGGGTTTTACTGTTCAGGAGGTGTTTAGAGATTCTGGGGGAAGGTGTCTGGCTCTGCAGGGTGCAATACAGGGCCGTACTATCACTGTAATTAACATTTATGGTCCTAACGGAGGTCAGGCGGCCTTCTATGGTTCTCTTGCAGATGATTTAGTCAATTTTGTTAGGGGGTCTGTATATTTGGGGGGGGATTTCAATGTCACTCCAGATGTGCTGCTGGATCACTCCCGGGGAGGACTTCGATCTTCGTCCCGAGCTTCCCGCAAGGCTTTTCTTGCCCTGATGTCCTCCTTGGGCTTGATCGACAGTTGGCGCTTGCATCACCCCTCCCAGAGGTCGTATACCCATTATTCATCTGTCCATGGTTCTTATGCTAGGATTGACAGTATCTGGACTCATCGTAATCAATGGGGGGGAATCAGAACTGCTGAAATTGAAGCTATACATATCTCTGACCATGCGCCTGTCTGGATAGCCTGTGAAGGCTATTGGGATGTGGGGCATCATCGGACCTTTTGGAGGCTAAATGAATCACTGTTAAAGCATACAGAGGTGGACAGGGAGGTGGGAGAGGCTATCGCCAATTATCTACATGACAATGATAATGGGGAGGTGGGTGACTCCATATTGTGGGATGCCCTTAAGGCTGTGATTCGTGGGGTCTTTATTAAATGGGGAGCGCGCCTTAAGCGACAGCGGGAGCGAAGAACTATATCCCTTCGGGAGACCTTGATATCTTTGGGGAGGCAACACCAGTGCTCTCCCGATCCAGAAGTGTTTGCACAGCTTCTGAGAGCGCGACATGAACTTTCTCTTCTACAGATGGAAGAGATTGATTTTTATAGACTAAGATTACGCCAAACGATATATGAATACAGCAATAAAGCGGGCTCGCGACTTGCTAGATACATTAAATTGAAACAAGCTAGAACAGCTATTACCCGAATTAGGGATATAGAGGGGAAAATGCAGTGTACGGATGGGAACATTAAGAAGGTTTTTCTTTCTTACTACACCAAATTATATGGGAAAGTGGAAGGGGTACAATTGGACTCTATCAAGGCATATTTAGATAAAGTGACGTTGCCACACCTGGGAGACTCGGATATGGGATATCTTAATTGTCCTGTTTCCTTGGGGGAGGTATTGGGGGTTATCACCAGGCTGAAATTGGGAAAGTCCCCGGGTTTAGATGGGTACACTAATAGTTTTTACAAACAGTATCGGGTCCAGCTAGCTCCTTTATTGGTACGGGTTATTAATGGGGTGAGGGAGGGGAATTCACTACCGCCATCGATGGGAGACGCGGGTATCTCAATATTGCTTAAACCGGGGAGAGATTCTGCTAGTTGTGGGGCGTACCGGCCCATTTCATTATTGAACACCGATGCTAAAATTCTGGCTAAAGTTTTGGCCCTCAGGCTGGGGAAGTGTTTGCCTAGCCTGATTCATATGGATCAATCGGGGTTTATTCGGAGACGTCAGGTTGGAGACAATACCCTTCCATCTTGAATCGCCGCCGCAAAGCGGCGGCCCGCTGGACACGCCTCCTTCCCAGCCGTCTTACCCTTCCATCTTGAATCGCCGCCGCGAAGCGGCGGCCCGCTGGACACGCCTCCTTCCCAGCCGTCTTACCCTTCCATCTTGAATCGCCGCCGCGAAGCGGCGGCCCGCTGGACACGCCTCCTTCCCAGCCGGTACATGCGTATAAATTCCCTTCCTCTTGCGGCGCACGCTTATACCGCAAAAGGACGTTTGGCTGTATATGTTTTATCACAAAGGCTCTAAGCACTGAACCATACTTAGTAGTTTGCTCACGGCTTTATTTTAAGTTGTTTAAGGAATTCTATAGGCTCACGCTTAATCTACTTCCTGGTCTGTTTGTAAGTCTTTGTTTTATTAATTACTTTTATATGTTATTTTATACTCTTAAATCGTTGTTTTAATCACTTGTTAATTTACTTTCTTATCTGTTATCTGTTTTTTTTTTTTTTTTTGTATATTTGTTCAGTTATCCTAGTTTTAATGATTTTAAAGTTAAAGTTTCATGGTTTACTTTTATGCAATTATTTTATATTATTTTAATTACTTGTTTAACATCTAATTTTGTTGTGTTTCTATCCTTTAGTCTTACCCTTCCATCTTGAATCGCCGCCGCGAAGCGGCGGCCCGCTGGACACGCCTCCTTCCCAGCCGGTACATGCGTATAAATTCCCTTCCTCTTGCGGCGCACGCTTATACCGCAAAAGGACGTTTGGCTGTATATGTTTTATCACAAAGGCTCTAAGCACTGAACCATACTTAGTAGTTTGCTCACGGCTTTATTTTAAGTTGTTTAAGGAATTCTATAGGCTCACGCTTAATCTACTTCCTGGTCTGTTTGTAAGTCTTTGTTTTATTAATTACTTTTATATGTTATTTTATACTCTTAAATCGTTGTTTTAATCACTTGTTAATTTACTTTCTTATCTGTTATCTGTTTTTTTTTTTTTTTTGTATATTTGTTCAGTTATCCTAGTTTTAATGATTTTAAAGTTAAAGTTTCATGGTTTACTTTTATGCAATTATTTTATATTATTTTAATTACTTGTTTAACATCTAATTTTGTTGTGTTTCTATCCTTTAGTCTTACCCTTCCATCTTGAATCGCCGCCGCGAAGCGGCGGCCCGCTGGACACGCCTCCTTCCCAGCCGGTACATGCGTATAAATTCCCTTCCTCTTGCGGCGCACGCTTATACCGCAAAAGGACGTTTGGCTGTATATGTTTTATCACAAAGGCTCTAAGCACTGAACCATACTTAGTAGTTTGCTCACGGCTTTATTTTAAGTTGTTTAAGGAATTCTATAGGCTCACGCTTAATCTACTTCCTGGTCTGTTTGTAAGTCTTTGTTTTATTAATTACTTTTATATGTTATTTTATACTCTTAAATCGTTGTTTTAATCACTTGTTAATTTACTTTCTTATCTGTTATCTGTTTTTTTTTTTTTTTTTGTATATTTGTTCAGTTATCCTAGTTTTAATGATTTTAAAGTTAAAGTTTCATGGTTTACTTTTATGCAATTATTTTATATTATTTTAATTACTTGTTTAACATCTAATTTTGTTGTGTTTCTATCCTTTAGTCTTACCCTTCCATCTTGAATCGCCGCCGCGAAGCGGCGGCCCGCTGGACACGCCTCCTTCCCAGCCGGTACATGCGTATAAATTCCCTTCCTCTTGCGGCGCACGCTTATACCGCAAAAGGACGTTTGGCTGTATATGTTTTATCACAAAGGCTCTAAGCACTGAACCATACTTAGTAGTTTGCTCACGGCTTTATTTTAAGTTGTTTAAGGAATTCTATAGGCTCACGCTTAATCTACTTCCTGGTCTGTTTGTAAGTCTTTGTTTTATTAATTACTTTTATATGTTATTTTATACTCTTAAATCGTTGTTTTAATCACTTGTTAATTTACTTTCTTATCTGTTATCTGTTTTTTTTTTTTTTTTTGTATATTTGTTCAGTTATCCTAGTTTTAATGATTTTAAAGTTAAAGTTTCATGGTTTACTTTTATGCAATTATTTTATATTATTTTAATTACTTGTTTAACATCTAATTTTGTTGTGTTTCTATCCTTTAGTCTTACCCTTCCATCTTGAATCGCCGCCGCAAAGCGGCGGCCCGCTGGACACGCCTCCTTCCCAGCCGGTACATGCGTATAAATTCCCTTCCTCTTGCGGCGCACGCTTATACCGCAAAAGGACGTTTGGCTGTATATGTTTTATCACAAAGGCTCTAAGCACTGAACCATACTTAGTAGTTTGCTCACGGCTTTATTTTAAGTTGTTTAAGGAATTCTATAGGCTCACGCTTAATCTACTTCCTGGTCTGTTTGTAAGTCTTTGTTTTATTAATTACTTTTATATGTTATTTTATACTCTTAAATCGTTGTTTTAATCACTTGTTAATTTACTTTCTTATCTGTTATCTGTTTTTTTTTTTTTTTTGTATATTTGTTCAGTTATCCTAGTTTTAATGATTTTAAAGTTAAAGTTTCATGGTTTACTTTTATGCAATTATTTTATATTATTTTAATTACTTGTTTAACATCTAATTTTGTTGTGTTTCTATCCTTTAGTCTTACCCTTCCATCTTGAATCGCCGCCGCGAAGCGGCGGCCCGCTGGACACGCCTCCTTCCCAGCCGGTACATGCGTATAAATTCCCTTCCTCTTGCGGCGCACGCTTATACCGCAAAAGGACGTTTGGCTGTATATGTTTTATCACAAAGGCTCTAAGCACTGAACCATACTTAGTAGTTTGCTCACGGCTTTATTTTAAGTTGTTTAAGGAATTCTATAGGCTCACGCTTAATCTACTTCCTGGTCTGTTTGTAAGTCTTTGTTTTATTAATTACTTTTATATGTTATTTTATACTCTTAAATCGTTGTTTTAATCACTTGTTAATTTACTTTCTTATCTGTTATCTGTTTTTTTTTTTTTTTTGTATATTTGTTCAGTTATCCTAGTTTTAATGATTTTAAAGTTAAAGTTTCATGGTTTACTTTTATGCAATTATTTTATATTATTTTAATTACTTGTTTAACATCTAATTTTGTTGTGTTTCTATCCTTTAGTCTTACCCTTCCATCTTGAATCGCCGCCGCGAAGCGGCGGCCCGCTGGACACGCCTCCTTCCCAGCCGGTACATGCGTATAAATTCCCTTCCTCTTGCGGCGCACGCTTATACCGCAAAAGGACGTTTGGCTGTATATGTTTTATCACAAAGGCTCTAAGCACTGAACCATACTTAGTAGTTTGCTCACGGCTTTATTTTAAGTTGTTTAAGGAATTCTATAGGCTCACGCTTAATCTACTTCCTGGTCTGTTTGTAAGTCTTTGTTTTATTAATTACTTTTATATGTTATTTTATACTCTTAAATCGTTGTTTTAATCACTTGTTAATTTACTTTCTTATCTGTTATCTGTTTTTTTGTTTTTTTTGTATATTTGTTCAGTTATCCTAGTTTTAATGATTTTAAAGTTAAAGTTTCATGGTTTACTTTTATGCAATTATTTTATATTATTTTAATTACTTGTTTAACATCTAATTTTGTTGTGTTTCTATCCTTTAGTCTTACCCTTCCATCTTGAATCGCCGCCGCGAAGCGGCGGCCCGCTGGACACGCCTCCTTCCCAGCCGGTACATGCGTATAAATTCCCTTCCTCTTGCGGCGCACGCTTATACCGCAAAAGGACGTTTGGCTGTATATGTTTTATCACAAAGGCTCTAAGCACTGAACCATACTTAGTAGTTTGCTCACGGCTTTATTTTAAGTTGTTTAAGGAATTCTATAGGCTCACGCTTAATCTACTTCCTGGTCTGTTTGTAAGTCTTTGTTTTATTAATTACTTTTATATGTTATTTTATACTCTTAAATCGTTGTTTTAATCACTTGTTAATTTACTTTCTTATCTGTTATCTGTTTTTTTTTTTTTTTTTGTATATTTGTTCAGTTATCCTAGTTTTAATGATTTTAAAGTTAAAGTTTCATGGTTTACTTTTATGCAATTATTTTATATTATTTTAATTACTTGTTTAACATCTAATTTTGTTGTGTTTCTATCCTTTAGTCTTACCCTTCCATCTTGAATCGCCGCCGCGAAGCGGCGGCCCGCTGGACACGCCTCCTTCCCAGCCGGTACATGCGTATAAATTCCCTTCCTCTTGCGGCGCACGCTTATACCGCAAAAGGACGTTTGGCTGTATATGTTTTATCACAAAGGCTCTAAGCACTGAACCATACTTAGTAGTTTGCTCACGGCTTTATTTTAAGTTGTTTAAGGAATTCTATAGGCTCACGCTTAATCTACTTCCTGGTCTGTTTGTAAGTCTTTGTTTTATTAATTACTTTTATATGTTATTTTATACTCTTAAATCGTTGTTTTAATCACTTGTTAATTTACTTTCTTATCTGTTATCTGTTTTTTTTTTTTTTTTTGTATATTTGTTCAGTTATCCTAGTTTTAATGATTTTAAAGTTAAAGTTTCATGGTTTACTTTTATGCAATTATTTTATATTATTTTAATTACTTGTTTAACATCTAATTTTGTTGTGTTTCTATCCTTTAGTCTTACCCTTCCATCTTGAATCGCCGCCGCAAAGCGGCGGCCCGCTGGACACGCCTCCTTCCCAGCCGGTACATGCGTATAAATTCCCTTCCTCTTGCGGCGCACGCTTATACCGCAAAAGGACGTTTGGCTGTATATGTTTTATCACAAAGGCTCTAAGCACTGAACCATACTTAGTAGTTTGCTCACGGCTTTATTTTAAGTTGTTTAAGGAATTCTATAGGCTCACGCTTAATCTACTTCCTGGTCTGTTTGTAAGTCTTTGTTTTATTAATTACTTTTATATGTTATTTTATACTCTTAAATCGTTGTTTTAATCACTTGTTAATTTACTTTCTTATCTGTTATCTGTTTGTTTTTTTTTTTTGTATATTTGTTCAGTTATCCTAGTTTTAATGATTTTAAAGTTAAAGTTTCATGGTTTACTTTTATGCAATTATTTTATATTATTTTAATTACTTGTTTAACATCTAATTTTGTTGTGTTTCTATCCTTTAGTCTTACCCTTCCATCTTGAATCGCCGCCGCGAAGCGGCGGCCCGCTGGACACGCCTCCTTCCCAGCCGGTACATGCGTATAAATTCCCTTCCTCTTGCGGCGCACGCTTATACCGCAAAAGGACGTTTGGCTGTATATGTTTTATCACAAAGGCTCTAAGCACTGAACCATACTTAGTAGTTTGCTCACGGCTTTATTTTAAGTTGTTTAAGGAATTCTATAGGCTCACGCTTAATCTACTTCCTGGTCTGTTTGTAAGTCTTTGTTTTATTAATTACTTTTATATGTTATTTTATACTCTTAAATCGTTGTTTTAATCACTTGTTAATTTACTTTCTTATCTGTTATCTGTTTTTTTTTTTTTTTTGTATATTTGTTCAGTTATCCTAGTTTTAATGATTTTAAAGTTAAAGTTTCATGGTTTACTTTTATGCAATTATTTTATATTATTTTAATTACTTGTTTAACATCTAATTTTGTTGTGTTTCTATCCTTTAGTCTTACCCTTCCATCTTGAATCGCCGCCGCGAAGCGGCGGCCCGCTGGACACGCCTCCTTCCCAGCCGGTACATGCGTATAAATTCCCTTCCTCTTGCGGCGCACGCCGCAAAGGCGCGCGAACAAGGAGCAGGTCCTGCTCCTTGTTGTGCTCCTTTGTGTGCTGCTTTGGGTGCAATCTCAATACCTATGTTATATTTTCTTTCCTCTTTTGGTAAAATACTTTTATCCCAACTTTTCTTTATATCTCTGGATAAAAAACTTGCCTTCTATATTTTATATTTATTTCATATTAGTTTGTATACACATCATTTACTCGTCAATGGATTCAAATCCTATCCCAGTATTTTGGGGTCGTAGACTTCCCCATTTAGACTCAAAGTCTACACCTGATTCTAATAACTTGGTTAACCTTAATTTTAATAAAACGTTCCAGTCATTTAGTTCTATATTACCTAAAAGTAATGATCTCTCTTCTTTCAGTTCTTTAAAAATAGGCTTAATTAACGTTAGATCCTTACGATCAAAACATCATATCATCAAAGATCTTGTAAGTCATCAACAATATGATCTTCTCTGCATTGTGGAAACCTGGTTATCAGAAGGTGAGGAAGCCTATCTTTCTTACGCTACCCCTCCCAACTACAACTTTTGTTTTAACCATCGTAAAAACAAAAAGGGTGGTGGTCTTGCTGTCATTTATAGATCCAATCTATCATTAGTTGTGGAAATTAGTCAAGCCATAGAAACAATAGAATACATTCAATTTAAAATTAGAACAAACCCTAATATTAAGCTACTCTTATTATACAACCCACCACCCATTAATCAATCTACCTTTTTTCAACTATTATCAATAGTTTCAAATTTTGTCACTACATCAACAGTTCCAATTCTTTTAGGGGATTTCAATCTCCATTTGGACGAAATATCTAATCCATACACTGCTGATTTTCTTCTCCATACAAGTGATCTTAGCCTTAAGCCATTAAAAACAGGAACAACTCATTTAAAAGGTCATACCTTAGATATGATCTTTACTTCAGAGGACCTATTTCCTAATTTTTCTGAACCTGAAACCTTAAAAGTGCCATGGTCGGATCACAGCATTATTCAAACAGTTTTAAAACTACATCATAACCATGATTCACCACAATCAACCAAAGTAGCTAAGATAAGAGATTTTCAAAAAATCGATGATTCTCAAATCACTTCACCAATAATTGATTTAGACAACTTTAAATCTTTATCAATAAAAGATCAACTATTCATGTGGAATAATAATTGTCAATCACTTCTTGACAAAATAGCTCCTATAAAATTGATAACTATCACCCCTAAGAAGCAGAAAAACCCTTGGTACAATTCTTCTCTTGCTTTATTAAAACGACAGCTACGATCAACAGAACGTAAATGGCGTAAAAATCCAACCCAAATCAATCAAGAAACTTATAAACAACAGTCATATCATTATCGTGAAATGATCAATAAAACAAAAAAACAATATTACACGCAAAAAATCTCTATGACAAAGAACTCCTCAGCGCTCTTTAAAATGTTAAAACAACTTACAATTTTTAAACACAAACCTATTATTTTCTCAACTGATACCCCTTCTGCTAACGATTTAGCCAAATTTTTCCACAACAAAATAATATCAATAAGAGCGAACATAACCAATAGTGCTAGTGCATCTTCACCCAAAAATATCACGGATAATTTAGATTTAGATTTAGATGAAGATCAAAAATTAAAAACCAGGTCCCTACATGCCACTTGTTCCAACTTTACCCTTCCATCTTTAACAGAATTAAAACAGCTTTTTCAAGGTCTAAAACTTAAAGGGTCTATATCTGAACCCTTTCCACCTTTTCTCCTCAAACGTTACTTCTCTGTATTTGGTCCAGCTATCCTTCAAATTATACATACAAGTCTGTCCACTTCATCAGTTCCAACGGATTGGAAGCATTCTGTTCTACTTCCTATTATCAAGGATACCAAAACCAGTTTGTCCGACTGCTCTAATTATCGTCCAATTTCGAATCTTCCATTCTTAGCCAAAATTACTGAAAAAGTAGTATTTCAACAATTATCAGAATTCATCGACAAAACTCAGGTACTACACCCTAATCAAACAGGATTTCGTAAAAATCATTCGACTGAACATGCATTATTAGGCCTGGTTACAACTATTCACTATTTTCTGGATCAACATAAATCTGTAATTCTCATATCCCTTGACTTAGCTGCTGCATTCGATACAATTGATCATTGTCTATTACTTCATCGACTATCCTCTATAGGTCTCACAGATCAAGTATACGAATGGTTCCGTTCTTACTTTACAGATAGATCTTCCAACGTTTTCTTTAAAAATTCCTTTTCTAAACCAAATCAAAAAAATAATTATGGAATACCACAAGGGTCCATACTTTCACCATTATTGTTTAATATTTATTTGGCCCCATTATTAACACTATGCCAATCCATAGGCTTCACAGTATACGCCTATGCAGATGACTTCCAACTCCTACACACCATTGACCCCAATAGTCTGCAAGACATAACAGAAATTAATAAGAAGTTAGCAAAAATTCATGAATGGTTAAACAATAATCAACTTTCCTTAAGTATTAATAAAACCACAACTGTACTCTTTTCAGAGAAAGACGGAGTTCAACTTACAAGTCCAATTATAATTGATAATAAACCCCTCATTCAGACCATTAATACAAAAATCTTGGGGGTTTTAATAGATAACAATCTTACTTTTCGAGGACATATCAGTGCTACGGTTAAAAACTGTTTTTACAGATTAAGAATGATCCGTTCACTTGCTCCCCTTCTTGATTCATTTTCTCTTAATACACTGATCCACTCATTAGTTATCTCAAAATTGGATTATTGTAATTCATTATTAAAAGGGGTTTACCAAAAGGATATAAGGCGTCTTCAACTCGTGCAAAATACTGCAATAAAGATAATCTCAGGTTCCAAAAAATTTGATCACGTCACACCCTTACTTCAAAGTGCTCATTGGTTGCCAATTTCATATAGGATTACTTTCAAAATAGCTCTGTTAGTTTTCAAGACATTAAAATCCAATACTCCTGCCTTCATAGATAGGCTCTTGATCCCATACAGTTCATCTAGAACTCTCAGATCATCTTCACAATGTACTTTAAACGTCCCCTCTCTTAAAATTATAGGAACCCGCCGTGCTTCAATTTTCTCTGTTACGGCACCAATGTTATGGAATTCTCTTCCATTATACTTAAGATTAGAACAGGATTTAAAAATATTTAAAAAGAATCTTAAATGTCTTCTTTTTAAAGAAGCTTTTAACTGACAGATTACAATTTCTCTTTTTTTTCAGATTTCCTTTCGGTTTCTCATTTTTTCCCTTATTTCCCCATTGTGTTTTCCTTTTATGTAATCTTTAAATAAATATTGTATTTCCTCCCCACCTTCCTAATGTTATCAGCTGTCTTCTTGTCCAAATTGTTTCCCAGTATGTTTATATGAATAGTAATTGTATAAGTAAGTCTACTCTATTTTATTTATGTAAAACGCTTTGAAATTTTAAAAGCGTTTAATCAAACAATATAATAAACTTGAAACTTGAAACTTG
Source organism: Geotrypetes seraphini (assembly GCF_902459505.1). Classification (NCBI taxonomy): domain Eukaryota; kingdom Metazoa; phylum Chordata; class Amphibia; order Gymnophiona; family Dermophiidae; genus Geotrypetes; species Geotrypetes seraphini. The sequence continues at coordinate 410,299,631 of NC_047084.1, read as the reverse complement.
AAACTTGAATCCGAAGAACGTTGCATCTTCTTTGGGAGGCGCAGCACAATTTGGACAAAGTAGCTCTCTTAGCAGTTGATGCGGAGAAAGCTTTTGATCAGGTGGGTTGGGACTTTTTATGGCAAGTCATGGAGCGGACGGGGTGTGGGGATTTCTTTCTGGCTTGGGTGCAGGCATTCTACCGGTCACCGAGGGCGACTATTAGGGTGAATGGGGACTACACAGACTTCTTTTCAATTGAACGGGGTACACGTCAGGGGTGCCCTCTCTCTCCGCTTTTGTTTGCACTGTCTATTGAACCCTTAGCTATCCACATACGAGAACACCCGGACATGAGGGGTTTATGGATCGGGGCTCAGGAACATCGGCTTGCGTTATTTGCTGACGATGTTTTGTTATATGTGCGGGACCCTGAACTTTCCCTACCTATCTTGTTAGACATTTTTGCTGAATTTGGTTTGGTGTCCGGCTTTACGGTTAATCTGGATAAGTCGGAATTGTTGGGGATCACCTTGACTGCAGATGAAGAGAGGGGACTGTCGGGGAGATTCCCGTTTCGTTGGGCTTCTGGGGCGCTGAAATATTTGGGGATCCATATCTCTCGGGATTTGTCTCAGCTGTACACTTTGAATTATACCCCCATTATTAGACAAATCAAAGTGGACTTGCAGAGGTGGTCTGGGCTGTGGTTGTCTTGGTGGGGACGGATAGCGGTTATTAAAATGAATATTTTGCCTCGCTTATTATTTCTTTTTCAAACACTGCCTATACCGCTCCCGAATGTGGTGTTGAAAGAACTCCATGCTCTGTTCTTCCGGTTTATCTGGAAGGGGAAACCGCCTCGGATCTCTCGTCAGTGTCTGTGGCTGCCCCGTGAGTCTGGGGGACGAGCACTTCCCAATTTGTTCTGGTATTATAGGGCTGCACAATTACGAATTTTGTTGGATTGGGATATAGCGGAACAAAAGAGTGTAGTACAATTGGAACAGCAATTAATGGGTACCCGGGTTTTACGAACCCTGATTTGGTCCTCTTTACCTGCACGGGTGGTTTTTAGAACTTTGAGAAACCCTATTTTGACACACCTTTTGCGGATATGGTGGGAGACGCGGAAGAAATGGGGAACAGGGCTGGTGCCTTCGCTGCTGGGGGCGTTGGGGGACGAACCATCTTTTCCGGCGGGTGGGGAGAGTTCGGTTTTTCAGCGCTGGGAGCGTCAGGGACTCCGGACGTTCTCGGATGTCCTTCATAGGGGGATCCTGGTGTCCTTTGAGGCTTTTCAGAAGAGTGCAGCTTTGCCTAAGGGGGATTTTTTAGCTTACTCCCAAACCCGACATTTTATTCAAACACAGGGCTGGTCTGGGGATTCGATTAAGACAAGGGCTCCCTTGGAACATCTGTGGCTTACACTTCGTAACCTGCCCAAACCCATTTCAGTTCTCTATCAATACTTTCGGGGCTCAGTTGTCTTTCACCCTAAATACAAAGGGCTTTGGGAACGGGACCTGGGGCGTTCTTTCACAGAGAGGGAATGGACTCAACTATGTCTTGAGGTGGGTAAGGCATCCTCTTGTGTTCTTATACAGGAGAATGCCTACAAGGTGTTTACCAGGTGGTATTATACCCCAGCTAGGTTACATAAAATGTTTCCGAGTTCCTCTGCAATGTGTTGGAGGTGTGGGGGGGCAGTTGGCACCTTTTTGCATATTTGGTGGGACTGTCTTCCTTTACAAATCTTCTGGAAACATGTTGTTGGCTGTTTATCCCAATTGGTACAAGTTGTGATCCCGCTGGTGCCAGTGGAATGTTTACTAGGCTTACATAATGTGGGTGAACACACTTGGCAAACTAAGCTCCGCAGGTGGGGATTGGCTGCAGCTAAATGTTTAATTGCTAAATCCTGGAAAAGATCTGAGGCACCTGTTATGTTAGAATGGTATTTGCAGTTTCATCAATTGTGTACCATGGAACTTTCAATTGCTAAACGTCATGGGCACTACTTTTCATCTATCCGAACTTGGACTGTTATTATGGACAAGATTGATACTTTGGTTTAAGTTTACTGGGGCTGGGGGGTTTGGGGGGATTGTTGTTGTAGGGATAACTTCCTGAAGGAACAACAGGGAGGTGTCCACTCTGTATATTTCAGTTTATTTGGGAGGGGTGGGGGGATTTGTGATTCATTGCAGGGGATATCTGGTTGACAATGATGTTTTCTTCTTGCTGTATTGTGAACTCAGAGCCTGTTGTCTTTTGTTCAATACTATGGAGTGCTTGAGCCTGGATTTCCTTATTTTGCTTGTATAATACAAAACTTTTAATAAAGATTTTCAAGTTAAAAAAAAAAAAAAAAAAGTGTTCGTTAGCGTACATGTATTTTAGCGGCAGATTATCAAAACGGCTTAAGGAGGTCTTTTCCAAATTTTCTAGCAGTCTCCGATACTACCGTGCAAATGTAGTACAACCAGGTCATTAATATTGAAATAATCACTCTGAGCAATTCTCTATAATTGTCAAGTGATTCTCTAACCTGGTTGTGCCACATTTGCATACAAAATTTACTGACACGTCTGAGCTGTCATTGCCTTACTTTCTGATCAGTGACTAAGCGCTGATGCCCAATCTCTCCTGCCGCCATGGAACACCACCCCCCAACCGCAGCGGGAGAGATGCCCAGTCTCTCTTGCTGCCAAGAAACATCCCCCCGAACCCTCCTCGGCATCAGGAGAGATGCCCATGCTCTCTCACCACCACGCAACACCCCGCCCCATGCCTCCGATGACCCCTGCCTTTGTACCCTTACCTTGGTTAGATGGCTGGCCGAAGGGATGCCTACTCTCTCCAGCCAGCTGGCCCACCTCTTCAAAATTGAGGGCCTTCCCCTCCCCAGTGCATCCTGGGATGCACCGGGGAGAGGCCTGAGACTCTGATTGGCCCAGGTTGTTAAGGATTCTCCTATAGGCCTAGATCAGTGGTCTCAAACTCAAACCCTTTGCAGGGCCACATTTGGATTTGTAGGTACTTGGAGGGCCTCAGAAAAAATAGTTAATGTCTTATTAAAGAAATGACAATTTTGCATGAGGTAAAACTCTTTATAGTTTATAAATCTTTCCTTTTGGCTACGTCTTAATAATAATATTGTAATTTATAGCTAAAGAGACATATGATCAAGAAACTGTTTTGTTTTACTTTTATTATTAAGATAAACATACTGAGGGCCTCAAAATAGTACCTGGCAGGCCGCATGTGGCACCCGGGTCGTGAGTTTGAGACCACTGGCCTAGATGCATAAGGCCCCACCCATAGGAGGCGTAGTCTCAGCACCCTGGGATTGTGGGTTCAAACCTCGCGCTGATCCTTGTGACCCTGGGCAAGTCACTCAGTCCTCCATAGCCCCAGGTACATTAGATAGATTGTGAGCCCACCAGGAAAATGCTTGAGTACCTGATTGTAAAACCACTTAGATAACCTTGATAGGCGGTACATAAAAACTAATAAACTGAAACGGGGAGGGGTTGCGAGGTAATGGGAGAGCGTGGGCATCTCTCCCACTGCCGAGAGGGGTTGGGGGTGTTTCTCAGCAGCAGGAGAGATTGGGCATCTCTCACGCTGCCAAGGGTGTGTCTTAGTTGGCGGCAGGAGTAGTGGGTATATCTCCCGTTGTTCGGTAGAGGGTTACTTGTCCTGACGGCTCAATGCTTTTTTTGCGTTTATTATGCGCATGTGCCCAACGATAGACACTTGCATACTTAGCAAATTTTCGCTATTCTCTGCCAACCTCATTTGCATGAGAGTTTCTTGGAGAATGATTCACTTTTTTTTAAATCGATACTATAACAGCTGTAACAGCGGCCCATCGGATTTTTGAGAATCTAGCCCACAGACTGTAGAAGTCTGGATGATACTGTCCTTAGGTTCCAACTACTGGAGTTGCCATTGAAGCTCATTCCAGCCTATCCAAACCATTTTGGCATTTGCGGGATACAGACTGTAAAATCTGCCCAACTCTGTAGTCATGTTCCAAATTATTGGAATTTTAGTTGAAGCCCTCAAAAGTAAAATTATTTCTTACCTATAATTTTCATTCCTCTAGTCACAGAAGACGGAGATAGAGAACAGTAGAGTTGTAAGCTAGTACATGGCATGCTCTGCACCTCTCCAGTATACTCTATCTCTAGTAGGCAGATAGATGGACTCTTCCATGCTCCTGAATTCTTGCCTCCAGTTTGTTGCCCATTGCATTTAGCCTTGGTGGTAAACTATGGGATTTCGGCTTCTGCGCCTTGGGGATAAAGGCAGGAAAGGAGAGATGGCATGGCCTGTTAAAGAATTTGCAGTGGGCTGACCATGTGCAACACTTGGCTTTCCGACCCATGGTGCAGGTGAAGTGCACTGCTCACTACAGCCTCCCCCCTCCCCAAGGTGCTTTGAAGTGCTCACCGTATCACCCTGGATTTTCTGAGGAAAAGGACTCCTGGCTGCTGTACCTCTGCCTGTTAAGGAAACTTATTGGCCAAGCAGGAATGAAGAGGTTATCTTTAAAAAAAAAAAAAAATTGAGGAGAGAGCCTTAATAAATTGCTGGTTATCCAGCCAAAAGGGGAGAAGAGGAGGCAGAGGGAGGTATTAACCTGGCTCCCCCAGGCTTATTCCTAAGACACAGAAGCCAAAATCCCTTAGGCTACCACCAAGGCTGAATGCAATGGGCACTGAACTGGAGGCAAGAATTCAGGAGCATGAAAGAGTCCATCCATCTGCCTGCTGGAGATAAGAGTATATTGGAAAGGTGCGGAGCATGTCATCCAAGGTTCACAATGCTACTGTTCTCTATCTCTGCCCTCTGGTGAACAGACTTAACTTATGGCATCTGGATTTGTCTGCTGCTGATGACAGGGAACTCAGATTTGAGATGGCTTTCTCTGTAATTTATCTAAATTGAAAGGGGGCATGTTTTAGGCAGGCCCAGAATTTGGATTTTTCTAGGGATAATGAAACAGGACTAAAATGTCTATAGCAAAAATTAGGGCAAAAATTAGGACATTTTTAGCTGCACCTGTTTCAATCATAACTAAGTCACAAAAAAGTTCACTAAATGACCAGGTGATGATTGGAGGGATTAAGGCATTACTCCCCCTTCAATTTCCCAGTGGTCAATGACCCCTTCCCAACTCTGAAGATAAGAGAGTGAAAGTCCATACCATGCTTTGTTACAGCATCACATATTATGGCCATTCCTATTACAGCAGCAAACTGTTCCCAGGAGCAGGCACATGGTCAGTACAGGTCTATATCCCACTAACTAGTACACTTGTGGTGGAAATTCTGAATCTTCCAAAACTCACAAAATACCAACAGTAACTGCAGACATGAGGGCTTTTGCAGTGGTGTACAGTTAGATACAGTAGGATTTTAGGTGTTCCTGGAGGGATCATAATACAAAATAATGAAGTTAAAGGTAGGATTTATACCTGGGTCTCTTTATAAAAAATCCACTGCATAGATCACTAGGCTATCTCTCTGCCCTGCTGGGATGTCTGTGTGGCCAGTCTACTAGAAATTGTGCCATACAGCCATCCCTACAGTTTCTTTTTCTGTGTTTTTCTCTAGAACATAGGGTGGATAGAATCAATGTAGGGTTTTTTTTATTGGGTTATTTTTATTTAAATCTGATTTTTTTTTATGTTAAATCTTTTTTATTATAGAAAAAGAATTCCATAAAAATAACAGAAAACCATACAGCAGCTTAGCAACATTTTCTTTTTCACTAAATATTACAAGTTCTGAATATAAACCTTCCCTTCATTTGTTTGCTAACACCCTTTCAGGAAAGCAGAAGAGTACCCAACAAAAATATTCCAGCAACAACATCTACTAATTTCAATGACACCATAAAATCCTTTTTGTTATTAACATTAACAGAAATTGAAGTTCCACAGCTACTAAAATTGTTAATCCCAAGCCCACCACAACTTCCCATCCAAATCACTCACTCCCCACACTGTCATTCAACCCATCTATTCACCCTGTAGTTATAAATTTAACAATCTACTCTGGGCTTTCGGAGTAAGTGTAAGCCAGAAATTTTCCCAGGTATGCTGTAGTTGAAGACCCTGAACAGAGTTCATCTCTCTCACTTCTAGTCTCTTGTATGTCCTTCCAAGACCTTGAAAACAGCTTCACCAGATTTTAAAAAGGATCTATTCAATTGGATAACTACCACTCTCACGGAAGGAACATTTCACGAGGAAATGGGACATATACTGACCACACCCATCCCTAAAGATAAAAAAAAACTCACTAGCCCTGAAAACCAACTACAGACCCATTACAAGCATCCCCTTATTTACCAAGCTTAAGAACATAAGAACATAAGCAGTGCCTCCGCCGGGTCAGACCATAGGTCCATCCTGCCCGGCAGTCCGCTCCCGCGGCGGCCCAAACAGGTCACGACCTGTCTGAATCACCAGAAGGGGCTCCCTTGCCACCTTGGTTTCTCATTGAAGTCCTATCTTCCCATCATAGTCCTAACCCTCCGGTCTTGCACATGCACGACCTGTTGGGTTTCTATACTTATTACCTGGTTAGCTTTCTATACCTGTGTTACATCCCAGCACCTCTCTCAGTATCCCACGATCCCTTTATCCCTCAGGAATCCGTCCAATCCCTGTTTGAATCCCTGTACCATACTCTGCCTGATCACTTCCTCCGGTAGCGCATTCCAAGTGTCCACGACCCTTTGGGTGAAAAAAAACTTCCTTGCATTTGTTTTGAACCTATCTCCCTTCAGTTTCTCCAAATGCCCCCTTGTACTTGTTGTCCCCTTCAGTCTGAAGAATCTGTCCCTATCCACCCTCTCTATGCCCCTCATGATCTTGAAGGTCTCTATCATATCTCCCCTGAGCCTCCTTTTTTCCAGAGAGAAGAGCCCCAGCCTATCCAACCTCTCGGCGTATGGGCAGTGTTCCAGCCCTTTTACCAGTTTCGTTGCTCTCCTTTGGGCTCTCTCAAGTACCGCCATGTCCTTCTTGAGGTGTGGCGACCAATACTGAACGCAGTATTCCAGATGTGGACGCACCATCGCTCGATACAATGGCATGATGACTTCCCGCGTCCTGGTTGTTATGCCCCTCTTTATGATGCCCAGCATCCTGTTGGCTTTTTTCGAGGCTGCTGCGCACTGTGCAGATGGCTTCAGTGATGCATCCACCAGCACACCCAAGTCTCTCTCAAGTCTGCTGTCTCCCAACAATGCCCCCCCCAATTTGTAGTTGAACAACGGGTTCTTTTTCCCTATATGCATGACCTTGCATTTTTCCACGTTAAAGCGCATTTGCCATTTGTTTGCCCAGTCTTCCAGCTTGTCCAGGTCCCTTTGCAGGTCCTCACACTCCTCCCTGGACCTAACTCTTCCGCACAGTTTGGTATCGTTTGCAAATTTTATAACCTCGCACTTTGCCTCCTTTTCCAGGTCATTGATAAATATGTTGAAGAGTAACGGCCCCAGCACCGATCCCTGTGGCACACCGCTCGTGACTCCCCACCAGTCAGAATATTGGCCCTTCACTCCGACCCTCTGCAGTCTACCCGACAACCAGTGCTTGATCCATCTGTGCACATCCCCTCCCACCCCGTGGTTCCACAGCTTCTTGAAGGATTGGTTAACTTGGAGCTTGTGAACTATCTAGACAAATTTAGCATACTCAATGAACATCAATCAGGATTCAGAAAAGGTTTTAGCACTGAGACAGTCCTTAATCAACTATACAGCTTATTCAGCAAAGGAATAAGTGCTCTGATTTTACAACTAGACTTCAGCAGTGCTTTTGATCTTGTTGATCACAAAATAATGCTACACTGCCTAGATGCAATAGGACTTACGGGAAGAGTAAGGAACTGGATACAGGGTTTCCTAACAAAGAGATCTTACCGTGTGGTTAGTGGTGGGACATACTCAAACTCCTGGAAAAACCCCTCGGGAGTACCACAGGGTTCACCACTATCTCCCACACTATTCAACATTTACATATCATCCCTAGGACACTTAGTGCAAAAGCTAAACTTAAACTACTATATATATGCAGAGGACATTTCAATTTTAATCCCAATAAACAGCATTACAAACGAAACCTCAGAATACATTTCTCATATTATGACCAAAATAGAACATTGGACAATCAACTTCAAACTGAAACTAAACACAGAAAAAACAAAAATCTTCCTTGCAAGCCCAACAGTCAAAATTACCAAAACAATGCTACATATAAAAGATCACGACTACCCGATTACTAAAACAATAAAAATATTGGGAGTCACATTAGACACACATTTGACAATGGTTGAACACACAAATGCAGTGGCAAAAAAGTGCTTCCTGGCATTTTGGAAATTAAAGACCATCAAAAAATACTTTGACCCATTATAATTTAGATTACTAGTGCAATCACTAGTGCTTTCTACTCTGGACTATTGCAATATCGTTTATATGGGTATACCCAAAAGAACAGTGAGGAAACTTAGAATTGTTCAGAATACGGCAGTCCGCTTGATATTTGGATTGAAAAAAAGCGACCATGTTAGCCCCCACTACAGATTGCTGCACTGGCTGCCAGTCGAGGCATGAATAATATTCAAGTTCTCTTGCATATGTTTCAAGCTGGTTTGAGGACTAGCTCCTACATATTTGCTATCTCACTTCATATTATACAGTCCCATAAGACAAACCAGAAACTGCTATCTATTTGCATATCCAAGCATTACCGGCATTAAATACAAAACCTTCCTGGATAGAACTTTTATGTACCAAGCAAACAAATAACAACACTGGCTAGACAACTACATCAATGGAGCTGGACTGACCTACGACGCTTTTAGAAAAGTCATAAAAACTGCCTTATTCGACAGATATATCACCTAAACAGTAACTACACCAAACACTAAATACAATTCTATTATTTCTAACATGTCTCCTCTGAAATTCTTAAAAATTGTAATTTGCTTCTATTTCTAACATGTCTCTTCTGAAATACTTAACAAACTGTTTATTGTAATTTCTCTGCAGTCACTGTAATTTCTCTGCATACTGTAACTCGCTGTTTGTCCAGCTCTCTTCAATGTGAACCGCCTAGAAGTCGCACGATTATTGGTGGTATAGAAGAATAAAGTTATTATTATTATGCAAAGTAGGGTCAACAAGCGAAGTTGCTTACCTGTAACAGGTGTTCTCCGTAGACAACAGGGGAATGCAACCACACTTGATGGTGAAGTCCCTGGACTGAGCCTATCTCATGGAAGTCTCCCCTAGCTACAGATTTTTTTTTAAAACCTACTGGGCATGTGCAGCCACCTTAACTGTGGAACTCCACTTCCGTAGCTTGTCAGTATGTCATTAATTAAGCTGATATGCGGGGATGGAGGGCAGGCAAGTGAGGTTGCAGTCCCTGCTGTCTATGGAGAACACCTGTTACAGGTAAGCAACTTCGCTTTCTTCGATAGATAAGCAGGGTAATGCAGCCCCACTTGATGGTGAGTCACTAGCTTGAACAAGAAAATGGGAGGAGGCAAATCAAAATTTCTTTTTTCCCCCCCCCCAAAAAAAAAAGAAAACAAATTGCAAAGAACAGATTGTCCAAATTGAACGTCTTGTGTTGAACTTTGGTCTAAACAATAATGCTTAGTAAATGTATGAACTAAAGACCAAGTTGCTGCTTTGCAGATATCTAGTGTGGGAACTGCTCTCAAGTTTGCAACTGATGAAGCTGTCGCTCGTACCTGATGTGCCCCAATGTGACCCAGAGGAGACATGGAAGCTTTCTTATAAGCAAGAGATGCAATTAGCGATCCTGGAAGATATAGTTCATTCAGAAATTGCATGTTGTTGAGTTGCTGCTTTGAAGGAAACAAATAGTTGATTGGTGGTATGGATACAAGCAGTCCTGTCTAGGTAGTAAAGCACTGCTCTTTTGCAGTCCAGTGTGTGAAGAGTTTGCGCCAATGGAAAACCATGAGGAAGAGGAAAGAATGATGGTACAGAAATGGATTGATTGATGTGAAAGTCAGTGACTACTTTTGAAAGAAACTTTGGATGAGTATGAAGAAGCATCTTATCGGGAAAGAATTAAAGATATGGTTCATAGATAACCAATGCTTGCAGTTCGCTAGCTCTTCTGGCTGAAGTAAGGGCCAATGAAAAAGCTGTTAGGAACTGTAGTGAAGCAGATCCCAAAAAGGACTCTTCATTAACTGGTCCAAAACAATGTTGAGATCCCAGGCTAAAGGTGGAGCATGAAGTGGAGGTCGTAGATTGTTAAGACATTGCAAGAAGCGAGAAACCAGAGGATTTTGAGAAAGTGGTTGTCCATCCCAAAAATGGTGGTAGGCCAATACAGCTGAGAGGTGAAGGCATACAGAGTTGGTCTTAAGATCTGAATTTGATAGATGCAGTAAATAAGTTAAAATGTGATCCACAGGGCAGCGGAATGGGTCTTATCTTGTGAACCTGCCCAGGTAGAAAAACATTTCCATTTCAGCTGATATGACTTCCTGGTAAATGGCTTTCTGGCTGCAAGAATGGTTTTTACTGCTGACGAGACTGGAACATTAACGAGGATTGACCGTTCAATTTCCACGCTGTGAGATGTAAGCTGCGAAGATTGGGATGTAGTAGGGGAGTATCCCACTGGAACAGAAGAGACAGATGATCCCCTAACAGTATTGGATTTGCATCCAGAAGGTCCAGAAGGATGGGATACCAGATCTGTCTGGGTCAAGGCACTATGAGGATCAGTTGAGCTCCGTCTCTGATGGTCTTTTGAAGAACCTTGGAGATGAGAGGAATCGGCGGAAATGTGTACAACAGATTGGAAGTCCATGGAATCAAGAAAGCATTAGGAGGCAACTGCATTAGGAGCTGGTCGTAGGGAGTAATAATGGGCACACTGAGTATTATTTGTGGAAGCAAAGAGATCCATGATGGGAGTGCCTCATTGGAGAAAATGGATTGTAGTACTTCCATGTTTAAGGTCTACTCGTGTGGTTCATGCTTTCGACTGAGGGAATCTGCAATGATATTCATTTTTCCTGGAATGTATACTGCTTGTATCTCCATGGAGAGGGAGAGAGTAAAGGTCCATAGACAATAAGCCTCTCTCCAAAGGGGTAAGGATCCTGAACCCCCCTGTTTGTTCAGACAGAACATTGCTACCTGGTTGTCTGTTTGAATTAGAAGTCGTGTGTTGCACACATACCTGCTGAACGCTCTGAGGGCATAATAAATTTCACAAAGTTCTAGTAGATTGATGTGGAATTGGATTTCTTTTGCTGACCACATACCTTGAGTCTGAAGGTGGTTGAATTGCGCACCCCAGCCTTTGTTGGAGGCATCTGTGGTCATGATGAGAAGAAGAGGAGGTGGAGGCTGGAACGAGCATCCTTGTTTGAGGGCCGGAGAGTGAATCCACCAGAATAGGAAAACTTTTACTTTGTCAGAAAATGGAATTAAGGTGGTCAGAGACTGGGAATGCTGATTCCAATTGAGTTTGAAGTGCCATTGCAGAGGATGCATGTGCAGTCTGTGATGCCGCCACGTTACCCAAAAGATGCAACATTTTGCGTGCTGGAAGAGCAAAAGTATGTTGCATCCAATTTGCCAGAGTGATGATTGCTTGATGATGTTCTTCTGGTAGATAAGCCCTTGCAGTGACAGTGTTGAGTGCCTATATATATGAGGCAACGCACAGGCTGTGATTTCTCAAAATTGATTAGAAAACTCAGCGCTTGGAGGGAATGCACTGTGTCTTGAATGGTCAGCAAGAGCTGCTCCTTGGAGTGAGCTACCAGGAGCCAGTCGTCTAGGTAAGGAAATACCCTGTGATGACTTTTCCTGAGGATGACTGCCACCATTACCAGACACTTTGTGAACACACGTGGCGCTGATGATAGGCCGAATAGTAGAACTTTGTACAGGTAGTGCTTATTGAGACACATGAATCTGAGGAATTTCCAGTGGGCAGGATGAATTGGGATGTGAGTATATTCATCTTTGAGATCCAGGGTAGCTAACCAATCGTTTTGTCTGATAAGAGGAAGGATTGCTGGCAGAGATGTCATTCAAAATTTCAATGGACAGAGTTCGAGGATAGGATAGAGACCTTGCGCCTTCTTGGGGATGAGAAAGAACCTGGAATATAATCCTTGGAACTGTTCATGTTGAGGTTCGATTGTGTTGTTTTGTAGTAATGAAGTGACTTCCTTCGTAGGCTGCGGAATGTGATGATGCGGAATGTTGAAGGAAGATGAGAAAAGATGTGATGAGGCTGGAAATTGAGTGAATAGCCTGATTGTCAGGACCCACTGATCTGTGGTGATTTTCTGCCATGTGGAGAAAAAATGGGTTAGCCGCCCCCCCCCCCCCCCCCAGGAGGTCAAAAACTAGTAGTAGTTGGTGGCTGCTTATTGTCTCGTGAGCGTTGCTTCTGTGGCACTGAAAAAGATTGAGATCTCAATGGAGGAGGGCAAGAATAGGGAGTAAAACGCCTCCAAGGGTAATATTGTTGGAAAAATTGTTGGTGGTATGATCTCCGGAATGCCAAAGAAAAAGGAGTTTTACAGTAAGGTTAAAGATGATCTTGGGCATGTACAGAAAGTTCTCACATGGATGAAGAATCTTCTTTAAATTGCGAGACCATAGCCTTAACTTGCTCACCAAACAGACTATCTCCCACAAATGGAGCAACTGCTAATCTGTCATCAAGATCCAACCTGTGGTCTGAAGCTTTAAGCCATACTGAACGACGAACTGCAATTGCTATCGCTGCTGTTCTGGAACTCATATCATACGCATCATAGTTAGTTTTAATGAGATGACAAGTAGATTCCTGCAGTGCTAGGTATAGATTCTGAACTTCTGCAGGCAAAGCAGTATCCAGTTGTAAAATGTAGTGTTGAAAATGCAAAATCTGCAATTGATGAGCCAAGATTTTTGAGTTGAGCATGGACCCTTGGTAAACTTTACGTCCAATTGAATCGAGGAAGCAGTGATCTTTCCATGGAGGTGAGTTGAACAGGGCTTTTGAAGATTTGGACTTATGAATGACTGACTCTGCCACCATGGAGTGATGTGGTAGCTGTTGTAAATTGTGACCAGGTGCTTTTTCAACCTTGTATTTTGTCTCCAGACGTCTGGAAGAACTAGAGATGGACTGGCGTTTTTTCCAATTAGCTAACTGTAGGTCTTGAAGAATTTGATGCACTGGGAGTGACACCATGCCTTTTGAAGGAATTTTACAAGACTGCAGGATCGCATAGAAATCCTTCTTATCAGCTGAAGTGACTGTTTAAGAAAGACGAAGAAGATTGGGAAGAAATTTAGGATTAAGAGTAGTCTTCCACTTGGTCTGGTTGCAGGTTAGGCTGAACTGGAGAGGTAGGATCTGCAGCCATAGGGACACAGCCTTGCCTGCTCCTTGAGCCAGCAGGAAGGCAGGAAAAGAGGAGAGAGGAGCCCGATCCTGCGGGGGAGCGCGAGGCAGTCCGCCCCTCCCCCGAAACCAGCGGGGTCTCCTTAGAACCTGCCCCACGACACACTGCCTTGCCTGCTTAGAGAGCCAGCAGAAAGGCAGGAAAAGAGGAGAGAGGAGCCCGATCCTGCGGGGGAGCGCGAGGCGGTCCGCCCCTCCCCCGAAACCAGCGGGGTTTCCTTTTGAATTTAACCCTACAACGGCACACAGCCTTGCCTGCTCCTTGAGCCAGCAGGAAGGCAGGAAAAGAGGAGAGAGGAGCCCGATCCTGCGGGGGAGCGCGAGGCAGTCCGCCCCTCCCCCGAAACCAGCGGGGTCTCCTTAGAACCTGCCCCACGACACACTGCCTTGCCTGCTTAGAGAGCCAGCAGGAAGGCAGGAAAAGAGGAGAGAGGAGCCCGATCCTGCGGAGGAGCGCGAGGCGGTCCGCCCCTCCCCCGAAACCAGCGGTGTTTCCTTTTGAATTTAACCCTACAACGGCACACAGCCTTGCCTGCTCCTTGAGCCAGCAGGAAGGCAGGAAAAGAGGAGAGAGGAGCCCGATCCTGCGGGGGAGCGCGAGGCAGTCCGCCCCTCCCCCGAAACCAGCGGGGTCTCCTTTGAACCTGCCCCACGACACACTGCCTTGCCTGCTTAGAGAGCCAGCAGGAAGGCAGGAAAAGAGGAGAGAGGAGCCCGATCCTGCGGGGGAGCGCAAGGCGGTCCGCCCCTCCCCCAAAACCAGCAGGGTCTCCTTAATTTTGAGCCCTCCAACAGCACACAGCCTCTTGCACCGTAAGCCAGCAGGAAGGCCGGTATAACTTGTTATACATTGTTATATTTATCTGCTGGTTTACCTTGTCTTATTATTACTGTTGACTTATAATTAATGGTTGATAAACAACGTATTGATAGACTTCTTGCCCTAACCTGTTTAAACACATACTAGCACCAAGAACAAGTCTCATGTCTAACTGCTGATTTTACTTAACAGTTGGTTCACATTGTTTTATTTAACTGTAGACTCATACTTAATGGTTGATAGACAAATCCTCACACACAAATCCTACTTACAGGCATAGGCACTCCAAAAAGACAGGTAACACCAACAGAGCAAAAAACTCCAGAACTAACACCCCTATCCATGCAAAAAAAAAAAAAAAAAAAAAAAAGGCAACACTCACAACCAAACTCTGCCTAGTCCTACTACTGCTCTCCATTCTCTTAGATAAATGGAAAACAACTGGATACCACACTCATTCTATACCCATCCTCACAACAACACACAGACTGCTTCAACCCACTAGGAAACTGCAAACCCCCAGAACCCTGATACCTTGTCCATCATCCAATCATGAAAACATTCCCGCAACCTGGGGAAAAAGACCACCATCAAAAACTAAGGCCAGCTCTCAAAAACCTCAATCACCATCCAGAACAATTATCAATACTCACACTACTCAATCTCCCACTAAACTCATGTCAATTGCTTGCGCATATTTGAATATACGATCCATCAGCCCAAAGACAGAACTAATCAAAGACTGGCTGATCAAAGATAATTTAGGCTGCCTCTTCCTAGCCGAAACCTGGCTCACTTCAGATTCAGATCCTCGCATTACTGAATTCTGCCCAAACGGATACAAACTAGAGCTAGTTTGCAGAGAAAACAGAAGAGGGGGAGGTCTAGCAATCATTGTAAAAAACAACCTCAACATTAAAGTCCTAACCAAGCACTCCACCCCTCACCTAGACCTTCTTGCCTGCCAACTCTCAGACAAGTCTCTCACAGGAACTCTGAACTGCCTTCTATGCTATGTCACACCAGGAAAATGGAACACTTCTAAACAAGAACTAGAAGAATTTATCTTCCAGAATTCCTTATCTTCCCCACACAACCTGATCCTAGGAGACATTAATCTCCACCTAGAAGACCACACCTCCAAACAAGTAGCAGACATTCTTTCATTCCTCAACACCCTATCCTACCAGATACTCAATCCTGAACCCACACATGAAAAGGGCCATCAACTTGACATTGCCGCTTACACATCTCCCAACCTCAACACACAAAACATCCACATCACCAACGGCTCTTGGAATCCAACCTTATGGTCTGACCACTACAAGTACACCTTCACCATCAACTGGGTGCATAATAACATCAAACCTATTCCAAGCACAACCAGCTTCAAGTCCAGACAGAAAATCGAACCCACTACCTTCTGGGACACAGTAGACCCAGCACTAGACTTAAACAACCACAAGGAGTTCATAAACACATGGCGTTCTATTAGTGAGACCACTTTGAACAAACTAACACCACAAAAAACAAAATAAGCAGACCATCAGACAAATGGTTTGACGCCGAACTCCTACACCTAAAGAGGCATTGCAGACAACTAGAAAGAACATGGAAAAAACAGAAACAAGACCACAATAAAACAGAATGGAGATCCCAAATCAAACAATACAAAATCAAACTGAAGGAAAAACGTAAAGACTACTACTCCAAACTCATTGGCACTGAAAAACCAGACACCAAAAAACTTTTCAGCATTGTAAAAAACCTCACAGATACCAAACCCTTCCTCGCCACCCAAGGAACCCAGACTCCATCAGCTTCACAACTATCGGACTACTTCAAAAATAAAATCATCACAATCAGAGCCACATTCAACAATTCTCAAAATATCATAGAAGAGATATTAATAAAACTCACAAAAGACGAAGCCATCTCAGCAGATAGGACCTGGACCAACTTCCCAACGATACAATGGTCAGACCTGGACCGGCTGTACAAAAAATACAGCAAATCCTCCTGTGATTTGAATAACTGTCCTCCTTACCTATTAGCAACAGCATCCACCAAATTCATCGCTTGTCTCACGCTATGGTTGCAAACCACTCTCAAGGAAGGTCAGTTCCCTCCGGAACTTGGTGAAATCATAATCACCCCCATACTAAAAGACTCCAAAGGCCCAATAGACAACCCAACAAATTATAGACCAATCGCTTCTATACCACTATACATCAAACTCATAGAGGGTCTAGTAGCACAATATCTATCCTACTACCTAGAAGACCACCACATTCTGCATCCAACTCAATCTGGTTTCAGAGCTAATCACAGCACAGAAACATTACTGGTATCTTTACTTGATATAGCCCGACAGCACCTCAGCAAAGGAAACAAGTTACTAATCATCCAACTCGACCTTTCAGCAGCATTTGACTTAGTAGATCATCCAATACTTCTCCAGACACTAGATGCCATAGAAATAACTGGTAAAGTTCACAACTGGTTCCAATGATTCCTTCAAACAAGATCATATAGAGTTAAGTCAAAAGATATTTTATCCGAACCCTGGACAAAGCCCTGTGGAGTACCACAAGGATCCCCACTATCGCCCATACTATTCAACCTCTTCATAGCTTCCTTAGGCACTGCCCTAGACGCCCTAAATATAACTTCTTTCAGCTACGCAGATGACATAACCATCATTCTCCCATTTGACATCCAAGACCCCAGCTCCAATGGACACCTAAAAACAACACTGGAAACAGTAGAAAAATGGATGATGAACCATAAGCTGAAACTGAATGCGGAGAAAACCAAATTCCTACTACTAGAGAAGGAACAAAAGCCATCTATAACAGAACTGGAAGTAAACGCAATCAAATATCCCATACAGAGCACTCTCAAAATTCTAGGAATACAATTAGACAGACGCTGCACTATGCAGACACAGATACACAAAGTCATACAGAAGGCATTCTTCACCATGCGAAACCTAAGAAAAATAAGAAAGTTCTTTACCAAAGAACACTACAAGATCATTGTACAATCCCTCACACTCAGTACCTTGGATTACTGCAACAGCCTCTACCTACCATGCCCAAACAACATGATAAAACAACTACAGACCGTTCAGAATATAGCCATCAGACTCATCTACTGTCTCAGCAAATTTGACCACATCACTCCCGCCTATGTAGACTCTCACTGGCTTCCGATAAAAGCAAGAACTCAATTCAAGTTCTATTGTCTACTATTTAAAGTAACCCATGGAACTGCCCCCTGTTACCTAAACAACCGCCTATACCGCTACCACTCATCCAGATCAAGAAGAACTCAAAACCTATTCACCTTCCCCCCTCATAATGGAACCTGACGTAAGAAACTATACGACAGCCTTCTAGCGACACAGGCAGCGAAAATTGACCCCACCATCACCAAACTAATGATCAACACAACAGACATCAAAGTGTTTTGAAGAGAAATCAAAACATTTCTATTCAAAAAACACGTCCTTACCAACTAATATCCTCCCCTTTCGCACAAGCTCTCCCTCTATTGAATAACACATTAGTCTTCTCCTAGAACCTGTCCTTCCAAACATATTCTGACTCCTATATAAGCATTTACCTCACTATCCAACAAACTTCTTACGTCATTATTAGGTAACTTCTAGTCTGTAACCCGTATATACTGATATTCTCTACTGTATCCAGTTATCACTTGATTCTCTGCTATGTAATTCTTACAATTGAATCCTCTACCACACCATGTAAAGTACATGAATCACTGTTATGTAATTTCTCTAGATAATCGTTGTTATGCAATTCTCTCGGTAATGTCCAGATCTCTTATAATTTGTAATCCGCCTAGAACCGCAAGGCACAGGCGGAATAGAAATCACTAATGTAATGTAATGTAAGAATCAACCCTGTCATGTGTAGAAGAAGACTGCTGCAGAGGAGAAGGGCAGAGTGACGTATGAGAGGACCAGAGAAGATTTGGTGGTTCAGACAGAGGATCTGGACAGAGGATCTCGACAACAGATATCTGAGGAAACACACTGGTCTGTTTGAAGATTGCTGGGCTACTACTGAAAAAGCAGGAGAAGGAGCGCTTTGCTGAGGAAGAGAGGATCCGTCTCTAATGAAATTTTGTAAAAATGAGAAGAAATCCTGAAGAGTCCCCATAGGCGATTGAGAGACACTTTCTGGCATGATTTGTGGCAGAGCTGCCTGTTTAGGTGAAGAAATTCCTTCAGCCACAGTGGGAGGAGAAATAGCCCTCTTTTTTGCATTTGAAGAGGCATGGGATTTTGAAGACATACCTGCATACTGTATTTCTGTATTTTGAGATGACTGGGGGTCAATCACAAAGCCAACTGCCAGTTGAGATTCACCCGAAAGGCAGACACAGGCTGTGATTTGGAGCCTCGAATTGCTGTGGAAAATGGTGAAGGGGCAGTTTTCTTTTTTGAATTTCCCGCTGCAGCTGTCCTTTCTTTTTCTGACAGCTGCAGCAAGGAAGACATGCCTGCCCCCGGGGAGCTGTTCATGGGCCCTGAGGGGGAGGAGTAATAAACATGTGCTGCCATGGCAAGCTTCCAGCGCCATTGGCAGGAAACGATGCTGGGATAAAGCAGCTGCCCATCTGGAAGTCTTCACGGTATTATAACCGCTGGCGTAAGGGAGACAGTTGCCACGATCAATCCCTTAACGACTGTGGTATTCTGAACGCTGATTGAAAAATTACCTGGCTGTAGTTGAAGTCCTTTTTTTAGCAATTTCATGTTTGAGTTCTTTTAACACCCTGGGATGTATACCATCCGGTCCAGGTGATTTATTACTTTTTAAACTTGTCAATTTGGCTAGATACATCTTCCAGATTAGCAGAGATTTCTTTCAGTTCCTCAGCATCATCACACTTTAAAATCATTTCCGGTTCAGGTGGATCTCTTACATCTTCTTCCATAAAGACCAAAGCAAAGAATTCATTCAGTCTCTGTACTATGCCCCTTTTGCTTCTTGATCATCCAACAGTCCCACAGATTCCCTCACAGGTTTTCTGTTTCTGATGTACCTAAAAAAAATATGTTTTTGCCTCTTTTGCAAGATTATCTTCATATTCTTTTTTAGCTTTATTTATCAGTGCTTTGCATCTTATTTTTTCAGATCCTTTTTCCATTCTTTAAAGTATTTTTTGGGCTCTAATAGTCTCTTTCATTTCACCAAGTTTCTCTGGAAGCTTGTGCCACATTTTGCAGCAAATTCAGGTTTATCCCGCAGTTTCAAGTGTTTCTGTGGGGTGGTGAGCATCAAAAGAAGGCAGATCATCTTATGGGGGTTCCAGCCAATATTCAGCTAGGACCCTTATAAGTGTTTTATGAAGGAACCAGAGCCTGCATAAGCTCCAGTAGCTGACTACCACAAATTGGAAAACAAAATGATTAGTAGATAGCAATTTGGCTTGTTTTCAGATTTTGACTTGATAATGAAGAAACATATTTCTTATAGAGTACAATCAATCTCTTTTAAACTTGGATGTTGTGTCAGCTGAAGTCATTTATGAATTTTAATAACTTATGCATTGTTTATCAAAATTTAGTGATCTCACACTTTAATTTTTGAACTGGATTGTTAATTTGTCTTTCTTATCCAGTATGTGTCCTCTTCAAATTGCTCTACATCCTGTAGTGAGAAATTTTGCTAAGGAAGAATCAGTCCATAATATCACTTTTGTTTATTTTACATCGGTCACCTTGCTTTTCATATTAAATTTAAAATCCTGCGTTATTAGTACACAAGACTCTTAATCACATGCTTTTTGAAGTTGTGGCTACATTATTAAACATATATAGACCACAGAAAGCTCTTAGAACTGAGGATCATAGAAAATAGAAACATGATAACATAACATAATAGCAGATTTCTAGACCATATAGCCATTAGTTCAATGCGGTTAACAAAAGAGTCTTGTGAAAATACAGTATTAGTGAGATACAACGAAATTTAACTAGTCAGAAATTTGGAGAAAAGTCTTCAAAAGTTTTCTATAGTGCTTATAAGATAAAGTCTTTATCGTGAAAAGCAGCCTGATAAGCAAGACAATGCCCATGATGTCTCTTACTCTTACAACCTTTTAAAAAATACTCAAAAGTAATGTCTGTCGTTTTCAATGTCACCCCTTCTCCCCCAGCCACATGTTACTCCTTCCCCCCCCCAGTATTTGTCCCCAGATAGGAAGTCATATGTGTACCAAGTTTGGTTGAAATCTCTCCATGCGTGTCAGAGTTATGCTGAGTATTCATCTCAGAAAACCCGAAAACACTATGGGGTAGACACTAAAATCTGTCGGTTTTGATCACTTTTTCAAGTCACCTCCTTCCCACCCCCACAGTATTTGTCCTCAGATAGTAAATAACATGTATACCAAGTTTGCTTGAAATCTATCCATGTGTTTCAGAGTTATGCTGGAACATACATACAATATTGCAAAAGGTGAAGTGGGGAAATATTAATAAAGTAGTGCAAAAAAACTCCACTTAAATGAAGCTGAGAGTCTGCTCAGATGGAAGAAAAGCCTCAGGTTTTATCAGCAGAGATCAAGCTCAACCCCCCCCCCCCCCATCATTGGCTAAAAACTTTCATAGAGTGACAACCCGCTGTTGAGGTTTAAAATAATTGATAAAATAATGTACGGGGTGGTTCCCGAGCCACCCCGTACATAGCGCGCGTGTTGTCGTGACGGCGGCTAGCTTGGCCCGGGAGCTGCTTTTAAAGAATGGCGGCCGGCTTGAATCGGGAGCCAAGAGGTGCTGGCGGATGGCAGAGGCATCGGCTGATGCGGGAGGGCAGCCGCACGGGGACCACGAGGGAAGGAAGCCACCCCGCTGAAGGGGCTGCGGCACCCACAGGCCATCCACCCTTGGGCCACCATAGCAAATTTGGTTGTGGAACAAATCGTCTGAGTTTGCATTATGGCCTATGGGGAACTTTGCTTTGATATATGAGTGCTTTGGCTTACGAGCATGCTTCTGGAATGAATTATGCTCGTAAACCAAGGTACCACTGTATATAGATTCATGTCATATGTAATGAGTCCTGATGCTATGTATGTCAATAGGGGAGGGGAAGACAGCTCTTTTCCAAAAGTCACTCAGTCCATCATCAGTAGTTTTAAGAAAAATAGGTAGTTTTGCACAGAGTATTCAACACAAAGTAATTAAAATACCACATACATAATAAGTTTTGGCACAGGAATAAGCTACAATACATGAATTGATGAACAAAATTAATTGCATACCTCAAAACTGACAAAAAGAATGGACTGAGTTTTGAAAATGTGCTCTCAAATAGCAAGTGAATTGTTGTTTAATGATATGGCTAGATTGTTGGTTTAATGATTTGATTGTATATTGCTGGATGGACCATGTGTCGTCATTTACTATGTTACATGCATAACTGAGTGAGTTGATCTGATTGAGTGACTGGTGACAAGTGTGAATTACTAGGTGGAGTGTGAAAAACTACATTTAACTGAGGATCTGTGCATCTAAGTGCAAGGTTACATGTGTGACTAAACAAGTGCTACTGTGTGGATGAGTGCATTGTGCTCAAGTGGGTACATTGTGTGTCAAAACCTTTTCTGTTGCTTTTCTTTCTTCTATCCATTCTCATTCTCTCTTCTCTCAAAATCCCTTCTGTTTCCATTCAATTTCTTCCCTCATACCCTCTTATTATAGTCTCATCCAGTACCTCAAGATGTAACCACTCACCATCTTCCACATTTAAACACTCATCCATTCCCCATCTCTGCAAGGCTCACCTGCCTCATGAAAAACCTTTCATGGCTCTTAGTTTATCCCCAGGCATACTTCCCAGACTAATCCCATTCCTCATCTACCAATACAGGCTCATTCCCTTCTCTCAACCCCTCTTCCTCTGAGATATGTCTACTCTCAACACTTCCAGCATCACCTCCCACTTATCAACTCTCCCAGCCTTATCTCCCTGGTTCATCTTCTCCATCCATCCTTACCTTACTCTCTGATCCTATCCACAACTTACTAACCCACTCATTTCTCTAGGCTCACCCTCTCTAGATTCACTCCCAGTCTCTACTCCTCCCACTTCAACAGTCATCATCCTCCTCAAGCTCATGGCTTCAGGTTTTCCCATTCTCCAAATCATCACCTGTCTCTTTAAACTCCTCATTCTCCTTTTCTGGACAGTCCAAGCCAATCACAGCTGGCTGAAGGAACTCTGAGCTGGTTAAACTTTCCCCAAAAGAGTAGCTCATAAAGGAGAGGGAGGGAGTGAGAAAGGGTTGAGGCATTCACCACTTTGCTGATTCATCACCCCACCATGCCCCAGAGTTAAGCCACCCAAGAGGCCGATGAGCACCTCCAAACTAAAGACTGAAATTCATACCACATGTAGTCATATTCCCTCTACTGGCATGGTGGTTGCATGCAATGTAACAGGGTGACAGGGTAATAAAGTAGATGGCTAATGCTGCCTAGGGTCATGGTGTAATATAACTGCATCACTGTGCTGCTTGGTTTGAGGCCAGAGCAGGAGGAGAAGAGGCTGCCCTACTAATTGGAGACAATGGCTTACTGAAGGAGTGACATCATCACCTTTTTTTAATCTGCTGGTTATGCCTTTCCCTATGCAGCGGGGGACTCAGTTTTATTTTTTCTCCTTTGAGCATGTAGATCAGTCAGAATCACCCTCTGTCATAAGCCTTCAAGTGCAACTGCCTGGTGTTTTTCCCTTTTTTTTTTTATTCCAAACTTCCTGCATAGGCAAACCATTACAATAAAAGTTCTAACTCAAAAAACACAGTCTGCCTGCACCTGAAAGTCTGGTCACTAGGTATCACTGTTATATGATGTCCAGAAATTCTCTCTAGTTCTCAGGGCCCGAGAATGCAGTTTCTGCAGCATCCTCAGACATAACTGGCCTCACGAGCAAAACCAAGCCTGGGAACCAAACTGTCAGTTCTTTGTACATTTTTTTTTTTTATTGTGACTTATCCAGTATAACCTCCAAGCAAAGCCATGCTTAACCATCCTTGTTTGGAACCATGAGACAACAGTGTATGGCAGTTGGGAGACACTCCAGCTATAGCAAAGTAGGAATGAAGTTTAATAGCAAAAACTGGTGGCTTGTAGTTCTATCAAAAGCTAGCCTTTGAAAATTTATCTTAATATACGAATTAAAAAAAAACTGACTGAATTTACCTGTGATCTCCTCTGTAGCTCCAAACTCATCTTTTACTTGTGAGAACTCCACTTCTGTCTGATTGATCGAATGCATACCAACAGATCTGGGTTGGTTAATGCTATCCTCTGAAACATCTGTTGGCTGTACATAAGCTGTATGGACATCCTGAATATGTCCCTTAAGCTCATCATAGGACTGTGCTCGAAAATCACAGCCATCACACTGCAGGACCTCCATGGTATTGAATGGTGCTTTCACATGGGGAAAATTCTGGAAGAGAACAATGAGATTAAAAATACATATTCAATTAATGGCATAATACAGAACAATTTAAGTGCAGGAGAAAGCAACTGAAAAGTATATTTTAGTTAACATCACAGAAAGGTAACAAATAACAGGATTCTTTTTAGTTAAGTTTTTATTTAAAAAGAATTAATTACATCTGTATATTTGGTTTTATCCTCTTGTTACTAGAACTAAAAGACAACCAGGTAGAAGTAAATTAAAGACTATTCTGTAATATTTTTTAGGATGCTCTGAGAGGTACCCACAAACCTCAATTTATTTTACCCATCTCTGTAATAACCATGACAAACAGAGCATAGAAATTAGATAAAACAGCCTAGAGCTATCCAAAGCTGGAAAGATTGTGTGGGTGTAGCATAACATAGTATGTATCAAAAAAATAAAAATCTGGAAAAAAACCCAGAAAGACAAAGAACCACCTCACCATGTCCTGTTAAACAGAAGACTATCTTGATGTGCAAATTAATTTCTTGGGTTCCCACAGCTACTAAATTGGTTGCTTTGGTTTGGAATGGCAGCCACAGTTTTCCATGATAAAAAAAAATGACATTCCTTTATCACAGACTGCAAAAATGGTTTCAATAGTATGTACGATTAAAGTTCAATAATGTTGAGTGAATATTATGACAGAGGGCATTGCTTCAGAGTTCTGCACATAGCAATGTTCTTTCCAATAAGCTTGTTGAAATAAACCTTTTGCCAAGAAACATTCTGGAGACAAAGCACACAGACACCAAGGTGGTTTACCTACAGTGTAGACTGCTCCCTCCCCCAAATAAAAGGGGACTGTGCACAAGATCCAAAGTTAAAGGAATCAAGATACTCCAAGCTTTTGTGTCTCAGCAGCAGAGCAAGCTGTGTGGAAGAGGTTGCTATCTGCTCTGGATCAAATTACAGCAGTGACTGAAGCCCCACCCCACATCTCCTTCAGCACAGTCCATTAGATCTGAAAGCAAAATTTTCCACAGTGCAGATGACTCCTGCATTTAGAGCACTTCAGAGAAAAGCAGATCATCCAGTTTTCATTACCTATTCCCCAAGCTTGTTCTTTCATTTCAGCCAAGGAATCCACAGTTCTGCTGAACACATTTATCATACTTTCAAAAAGCTCCTCGTCACTGAAGCTTTAAGCTGCCCTAGTCCTCTGAGCTTCAGAAGCAGCCATTTTAGCTCACACAAGCAAAGCACTCAGAAGCTCAGAGCTTCTAGCCTGCACACAACATGGCAGCTGCATCTCAGGCAGACAAGATGCAGCCTGAATGCTAAGAAACCAGCTTCAGAAGAACATTTCTTGCTTTTTAATAAAAGAATAGCAGCCATTTCCATGTGTTACAAAAACAGCATTCTTTTCTCACCAATATATAGTATTATTTACAGATGTCCTAAAAGTTCTTTAACCTCATGAAGGATAGATTTATGGGTTAATTCCAGTCAGAGGTCTCATGCATGTCTTTAACAGAAGAGGAGGTAACAGAGTAACCTTAAGCATTATTAGTAAGCACAGAAAACAAAAATCTTATCCAGAAGCTTCTACTCTCAGGATTCATGCTACAGAGAAGACTGACTGCTTGAGAAATTCCATAGTATACAGACCTTTTGTTAATTGCCAGCTAGGTCTCCTTCAGCATAGCAAACCCCCTTCAACACACACACCCTGCTGCACAAAAGCTGTAGCTATTCATTTCCATGAGGTTCTCTGAAAGCTTCATTGTGCAGGAAAATAAAAAATAAAAATTATATTCTCAGAAACAAAAATCTCAGATTTTTACAGTTCTAAAAACCATGGTTCATACAGCTTGGATTTTTTAACACTGAAAAAAATGGGCAAAAAAAGGAGGTTCTGAATAATGAAACAGCATGTTCAAAGAATAGCTGTTTCCACATTTCTACTCGTAATATGATGACAAGTTCAGGAATTATGGCTGAAAGATACCATTTGATGTCTGAGAGTAAACTCAAACCACCAGCCTCCTTGTTCTGCTCCAGCAGAGATGAAAGAAAGGTTATAAAGTCATGAAACCATGCCACACATTCAGAAAACAGAGCAACAGTCCTTTCAGCAGGTTCTAGCCTATATTATTATTGCAACATCAACTGCAAAGTAGCTCTGAGTCAGAGAAGAGGTTAATCTTACAGCAGCTGGAGAGAACAACCAGATGAACAGCCTTCAATTTGATGCTTTTGTCATCAAGGGCTGAATGCAAGATACAGCTTATTTTGTGAAGATTTCCAGCTCTCTGTGTGCACATTTCTCCTGAAGACTCTTGAAGACCCCCCCCCCCCCCCCCCCCGACACAAAGCATGAAGGAAAAACACACAACTGCCCAGCGAACAGAGCGCCAAACAAATGAACCCGAAGCAGCAGCAGATCTTCCTTTGTCTGTTATGGAATAAAGAGCAACCCATTTTCTGTCACTCAACAAAGAGCACATTTGCACTAAGGATGCTAAGCTTGTATCAGACCACTGAGAAGAGGAAAAATGTGTATTTGGCCAAAAGTATAAGGCAAGTTACAGCAGCACTTTTCAGGTGGGCACATGTCTGGTTCAGTATTACACTTCATCACAATGTAAAGCTCTATTATAAACAATATAGGTTTTATCTTCAATACTTGGGGAAGCCCATTTCCAAAGCTCTTGGTGTAAACAAATAGCAATTTACCCACATAAATGGACCTGTCTGAAACCTGCTCTTTTGTGCACATTTAGGTTGGTAGGAATGAATAGCATATTTAGTTGGCATTTACAACAGCACACACAGAAGCAGCTGGTAACCCACTTATTTAGGAAGGCTGAAACATATAAAGAAAAGTTGGTGGAAAGGGTGGCCTTGAGATGCAGAGATTTTCTCTCTTCCTTAATTTTCCCTACCCCCATAAGAAATCTACTTTTCTCTTCACTGGATACCCACTCTCCTCACTCACTTGCTTTCTCCTTTTACTGCTCCCTCTAAACAACACTCTTCCTCTAGGTACTCCACATTGTCATTGCATGAATAAGAGAAGGTGTTTCCACAGCTCTGCCTCCTGATTGGCTCATTCCTCTGTCCAGGGCCAATCAGAGGCATGAGATGGAGAATTAGCTGCTCCATCAAGCTTAGTTTGACTTTCTGCCTCAGTCATCAGCTTGATTGCCTGTTTTCCACCTAACCTGTCAGTGCTGCATAGTCCAGCTGCTGCTACCATCTTTCAAGCCAGAGTTTGAAAAGGCTTTGCGCTGGACACTTATAACCACACACATTGTCTTATCTTACATTACATTACTGATTTCGATTCTGCCAATACCTTGCGGTTCAAGGCGGATTACAAAAGAAGTTATCTGGCCATTTCCAGAGGAATTGAAGAGTAGAGCGAGCTGCTTCAGAGAATTGGGATAAGTCTTGCGGTGTTAGTTTGTCTTCAAGGATTTCTTGAATAGGATGGTTTTTATTTCTTTTCTAAACGAATTGTAGTCTGGAATTGTTATCAGTAAATTGGAGAGTTGGTAGTCTAGTTTTGCTGCTTGAGTGGCTAGAAGGCCATCGTACAGTTTTTTTTCGTTTGACATCTCTGATTGGGGGATGGGTGAAAGGTTTGTGTGTTCTCCTGTGTCTGGTTAAGGTAGTTTGGATTAGGCGGTTGTTTAGGTAGGCTGGGCTATCTCCATTTATGGCTTTAAATAATAGGCAGTAGAATTTGAATTGCACTCTTGCTTGTATTGGGAGCTAGTGTGAGTCGAGGTATGCCGCCGTGATGTGATCATGTTTCCTCAGGGAATAGATAGCGCTGTGTTTTGAACTGTTTGTAGTTGTTTTATCATGGTTGTGGGGCAGGGGAGATAGAGTATGTTGCAGTAGTCTAGAAGACCTTGGACTAGGGACAGGACCAAGAGCTGGTATTGTTTTCTGTCAAAGAATTTTCGAACTTGCCTTAATCTTCTCCTTGCTAGCCAGCACAAATAGCAGATCCCCAAGGTGATGCATGTCAGTAACAAAAATCTTATACATGAATACAGGATGTCCGGGGCGGTACTTGTAGAGACCCCCCAGGAAAGAGACTTGGGAGTACTGGTCAACAAGTCGATAAAGCCGTCTGTGCAATATGCAGCGACAGTGAAAAGGGTGAACAGAATGCTAGGAATGATTAAGAAAGAGATCACAAACAGATCGGAGAAGGTTACCATGCCGCTGTACCAGGTATGCCCTCACCTGGAATACTGCATCCAGTACTGGTCATCGTGCATGAAGGAGGACATGGTACTACTCAAAAGAGTCCAGAGAAGAGCGACTAAAATGGTTAAGGGGCTGGAGGAGCTGCCTTAAAGCGAGAGATTAGAGAAACTGGGCCTCTTCTCCCTTGAAAAGAGAAGTCTGAGAGGGGACATGATCGAAACATTCAAGATACTGAAGGGAATAGACTTAGTAGATAAAGAAAGGTTGTTCACCCTCTCCAAGGTAGGGAGAATGAGAGGGTATTCTCTAAAGTTAAAAGGGTATAGATTCTGTACAAACATAAGGAAGTTCTTCACCCAGAGAGTGGTGGAAAACTGGAACGCTCTTCCGGAGGCTGTTATACGGGAAAAAACCCTCCAGGGATTCAAGATAAAGTTAGACAAGTTCCTGCTGAACCGGAACATACGCAGGTAGGACTGGTCTCAGTTTGACCTAGGGGCCGCCACGGGAGCAGACTGCTGGGCACGATGGACCACTGATATGACACAGCAGTGGCAATTCTTATGTTATGTTTTTATAAAACATGAACAGTTAACCATTCTCAAAGGAAAACTACCTTTGAATTCTCTCTTTGAAAATTATTTGCAAGCATTTTGCATCCACATGGAACTACTCAAAACAGCCCTTCAATTTATTTTCCAGAGTCTGGACTACAACTTAAAAGAGCAAAATGGGAAATTTGTAAGCAAAAAACCACTCCGGCAATTAAATCATCATCATAAACTAGCAGCAAATCATCCTGAGATAGCTTGAATTATATTAAAGGTTTATGGACAATGTGATATACCGTAATCAAATTACAATCTTGTTGCTTTGCATAGGGAAGTATTGTCTCACTAATTGGGGGGAAAAAATACAACAAAATTGGGGAAAAATAAAACAAAAATACCTCCCAATCTCAAGGCACAGTCTTTCCTTGCGAAGAATCAGGCTCCTATTATACCCAACAACGTTCCATGAATAGTGATATCAGAAGAGAATATCAAAGTAATAACCCACAAATAAAAATCCATTTTCATGACTATCACAGACTGTGACAAAGTCTTTCATAGGCTTGGAAGCTTAATACTTATGACAGTCTCTGGGAAAATATGACTAAAATAGCAGATCCCAATGTCGGAAAAATACGGAATGAAAAAAGTGGAAAATTGCCCTTGATGGAGACTGCCCTACTTTGGTTGGGCTGAGAACATTTCAGCGGCCCTTTGTAGAATAGACCTTTTCTTTTAATTGAACAGGATACACAATCAGGCTATGGATGGCTGAACAAATTTGACTACCAATTTTCATATGTAATAGACCTGGACAGAGCTTGGATTTTATAAATGAAAAGTGTAAGTGGTATTATGCATCATCATCCCTACTCCTTACCCCTTTTCATTATCTTTCCTTATGATCTCTGCTCCATCCTCTTCCACCTCACAGGCTCAAGCTCTCCATCCTCAACCATCTCCTTTAAATTCATTTCCATCTTATTCCTTCCATTCTTTTCCTCCTCACTCCACTTCTCCAAGGTTCCTCTCTCCATCTCCTGCTCTCCCACCAGAGTCCTCATCATCTGCACCACCTTCTTATTCTTCTTTGTCTCTCTTTCTTTCTTTTCCATTTCACCCTTTCCCTATCTTTCTGAGGTTTCTTTCCATCTGTTTTCTATTCAGATTCTGTTTCATCATTCCACTCCCAGGTTCCTCTCCAATTCCCTCTCTTCTTGGTAATACTTGCAAAACAAACAGGAGGAAATATTTTTTTCACTCAATGAATACTTAAGCTCTGGAACTGTTGCCAGAGGATGTGGTTACAGCGGTTAGCATATCTGGATTTTAAAAAAAGGTTTTGGACAAGTTTCTGGAGGAAAACTCCATAGTCTGCTATTTAGATAGACATGGGAGAAGCTACTGCTTGTCCTGGGATTGGTATCATGGAATCTTGCTACTATTTGTGGCCTAGACTGGCCACTGTTGGAAGCAGGATACTGGGCTAAGATGGACCTTTGATCTGTCCCATTATGGCTGTTCTTATATTCTTCAGAATTATCTGTTTCTTGTGGCACAGTAGTAAGCAGACCAGGAGGATAGGTAAAAAACAAGCTAGCACTTCCTATCCCCTTGGCTGCCTTTTCCCCATGGAAGTATAAAATGGAGCAGAAGTGCAGACATAGAAACTGAGCACATACTAATCATGTCCCCATGAGCCAGCCTGCCATAATGCTAAGTAATCTGCTTATCAGGTAGGTAAAATGTCAGACTTTTACCAGTCGGAGGACCTATGGTTTATGAATGCATTAATGGCCATGTGGGTTCCTCCTTTGGATTTTGTGGTTTTATGCTTTTGCCAGTCTCTAAAAACACATGCAACAGTAACTCATAATTTAACAATTAAAACAGCCTCATCTGTAGGGTTTTCAGAATTCACTTGCTCAGTTGTTCACTCACTCATGTTGTAAGTGGATTTTCTCACCAAGCAGAAGGCAGCAACAGTAGATGTGCAAGGAAGAGTAAACGGGATCTAGTATGGATTAGGGGAGGGGTAGGTGACAGAAAGGAACATTAAGAGTGAAGATGAAAGATGAGTGAATAGGAATAAGGGGGGGGGGGGAGAAGAGTGGGGCAGGTATTTGGAGGAGGAGAGAGAAGCCCTTGACCTGGGTGGAGAAGGGGAAGGGATAGACGTGTGCACTCACCAAGCAAGAAAGATTAGGTTCTTATCTCAGTAGACTTTTTTCTTGTAGTTATATCTAGTGGTCCTGAAACAATAGGGTTCTGAATCTCAACTCACAAGTTGCTTATAGAAAACTATCAATCATGTTTTAAACTCTGCCTCCTTACCAAGGAGCTGCTTCAGATCCCTCACTTCAAACAAAAGCAATCAAGTAGCACTGTAATAAAAGACATAACAGGAAGGAGGGAAACGAGGAAAAATCCCTGATACTACAATTCTGTTCTGCTCAATAACAAGCATAATAATCAATGTTATAACATTCAAACTTGTGCAACCATCACTAACCATGTATAGAGCTCATAGCTACTCGCATGTCCTGCTAACAAGCAGAGTCTTAAACCAGACTGTCTGGTCTTGAGGATTATCCTATGCATGTTCAAGTTTTTGATTGGTTGTTTGTTTGTTTGTTTTTTAATCTTCTCAGTTCCTCTGAGAGAGAGAGAATTCTTCAAATTCAGACTGATCTTATGGCAGAAGGTAGGCAAAGCCCATTCAGAGGGCAGGGCTTCAGGACCACTAGACACACCTACAGATAATCGAGGTAAGAACATAATCTTTCTTTCAAGTGCAATATGTCTAGTGGTCCTGAAACAATAGGGACATACCTAAGCAGTCCTCAGAGTCTAGGGTGGGCCCGCTATGACTGACTTTAAGATGGAGGCCCCGAAAGCGGTATCCTTTCCGGCTGCTACGTCCACCCTATAGAACCTAGTGATGTAAGGAAGGGTAGACCATGTAGCCATTCTACAAATCTCCTTGGGTGAGACAGCCCCAGTCTCTGCCCAAGAGGCAGCAACTCCTCTAGTGGAGTTCGCTTCTCAATGCATCCAGCAGCTATTTACCACAGTCCACATACGCAGAGGAAATGGCCATTTTAATCCATCTGGAAATCGAGGCTTTAGAGGTGGGCCTCCCATTCTTGCCATGACTGGTCAGAACAAAAAGGTGATCTGATAAGTGTAACCCATTAGTAACTTCTAGGTATCAAAGAAGTACTCGCTTGACATCCAATAAATGTAACACTTTATCCTTTTTTCTTAAACCCCCCGTAGGGCAAAAGACAGGCAAATAGACTATGGTATTGACCACTGTCTCCTCCAGGACGAGAGCCTGCCGACAGAGAAAGTCGGCCTGCACATTTTCCACTCCTGCTTTATCCACAGCCAAGAGAGCCCGCAGTGAACCTATGCCCACAGGAAGACAAGTTGAACTTCTAGGCTCAACGGAGCACTTCTGGTGCCTCCTTGCCTGTTGACACATTCTATCGCTGTTGAATTGTCCATGAAGACTCTGACTGCCTTGCCTTCCAGAGACTTCTCTAGTACCTGAAGGGCTAGGCAAATGGCTCTGAGTTCCAGGTGATTTTTGTGGACCACTTCTGCTGAGTCGGATATCTGTTGCAATGGCTCCCCAACTATAAAGGCTTGCATCACTCATTATTATCTCCCAGGAGGAGATGTGAAGAGGCATGCCTCTGGAAAGGACATCTGACCTCAGCCGCCACCACCACAGGCTGCTCTTTGCTGTAGACAGCCAAAGGAGCAGCTGTTTTAGTGAGTCCAACTGAGAGGGTCAGCGAGATAGGAGAGAGTCTTAGAGGGGTCTCATGTGTACTCTGGCCCAAGGAACTACCTCTATGGATGCTGCAATCAACCCTAGGACTAGCAGATAATGCCATTCCTTGGGAGCCAGCCTCTGTAGTGGCTCCAAAATCTGCTTCTGGAGTTTCCGTTTGCGTGGCTCTGGAAGAAACACTTGGCCCAGGGCCATATCAAACAAGACTCTTGGGTACTCCAGGCGCGGAGTAGTTTCAGCTGACTCTTTCTTTTTTAATAAGTTTAACAATTTTTTCAAGAAAAGGAACTTATTGCTAATGAAACACAGTAAAAGTAAATGTTTAAGGTATACACGTATACTTGGAATCAATATAATCCTTCCTTAGACCACTAAATTAAATTCCAAGCAGGAAAATAAAGAAAATATAGAGGATTTCCAATAAAGAAACAAATAACTGATATACTGTATAGGCTTTAACACTGAATACACTACCACCTTTTCATTTTATGTCAGTTATAACTTAAGCAATTTAAACAAGTTTAAACAATTTTCTTCAGGTCTAGAAAGGCCCTTAATTGCTCTGAAATAAAGCATATTTGGTATCTAAATATTTTACTACACATTTGCATAGGTAGGCTAATAAAAAGGTAGCCCCCAATTTTTTGTTTCTTGTCTCATTGAAAGGAATGTTCTCCTTCTTCCCTGTGTAGATCTCGTCACATCTTGGTATATCCAGACCCTTTTGCAAAAGAATACAGTAAATCATTGGTATGTGGGAAATAAAGTTTCATTATGGCATTTAGATCCTTTTCGAAAACTAAAGAAACTAAGAGAGTAGATCTAAACGATAATTCAGTTATGGATTCTTCAAGGATGGCAGAAATATTATTAATATCTAATATTGGAGGTTGAGGAATAACTAGCTGGATCTTGTTGGACTTGTTTAGCAGAAAAAGGAACATAATAAATTTTGTTAAGCGGTGGTATACAATCAGCGGAGTATTTGAGAAATTCTATCAGATTTTTTTAAAAAACATTTCAATAGAGGATAGTCCAGCAATTTTGGGAAAGTTCAAAAGACGTAGATTTAATCTGCGATTAAAGTTCTCTATGTTTTCCATTTTTCTGCGCAAAGCTAAATTATCTTTAATAGCCACTGTTTTAAATTCTTGAAGTGATTGGACCTCAGTTTGTATTTGTGAGATGGAACCTTTAATCTCAAGTTTAGTTTGTTCAAGAGATTTGGCCAAATCATCCATTTCCCACCCAGGGCATTTACCTCTCCAGCTGATTTTAAAACTGCGGTATTCAAGTTTTGAAGTGTTGTCCAAATTGCTTCAAGCGTCACCTCCTTGGGGGATTTCGATCCCTCTTCCATTTTCTCCATAGGCAAAAGATTTTCTGCTGGCAGGCCCTCCTGTGCGGAAAAGTTTGCAGCAACACCGGCTTTCAAACGTCCCGCTCCCTCAGCAGCTCCAGTCGCCGGACAAGGAGGGACGGCTGACATCAGGGGCGAAAGTGATGTCTCGTGCTCCAATAGGGGAGAGCTTCCTCCTCTCTCCTCTAGCACGGAGAATACCTGCCCAGATCCTGGTAATGCCGCTATGGTGTATCGCTCGATCGTTGGCAGAATAAGCGGTGGTAATACAGTAGCGGAGGATGCTGCCTTAACCACTCCTTTCCTCTTATGCGGCATATTTGATAAAGTTATCGCCAAAGGGCAATTAAGGTAAGCAATTCAGCCAGAAGAGTAGATTCCCATGCGAGCTCATGCACAGCGCCTCAGTGTCACCATCTTATTGGCTTCTGTCCAATGATAGCAATCCAGCTGACTCTTCTTGAAGCTATCTAGCCCAAGTTTTGGAGGATTTGTACCACTCTCGAAACTGCCAGCTCGCCTTCCTCCTTGGACGGAGCTCTGATGAGGCAATCGTCCAAATATGAGTGCACCTGAATCCCAAGATTGTGAATGTGCACTGCCACCATCACCATCACCTTGGTAAAGGTGTTAGATGCTGTGGCCAGGCCAAAGGGAGCGTGGGGAGCTGGAAATGCCGCACCAGCACTTGAAATCGCAAGCACCTCCTGTGGGCCAGGAAGATGGGATTATGAAGATAGGCTTCTGTTAGATCAAGGGAGATGAGAAATTTCCCCGGCGCCATTAACACTATGACCAACTGAACGGTCTCCATGTGGATTTGTGGTACCTTCATTGCTGCATTGACCGACTTGAGGTCTAGAATTGGCCTCCAGTTGTCTAAGCCTTTCTTTGGCATGATAAAGTATATAATAATAATAATAATAATAATAACTTTATTTTGTATACAGCAATACCAGAAGCAGTTCAGAGCGGTTTACAGAAGAAGAGACTGTACACAGATAGTGATGTTAGAGAATAATGTCTATTATATTGGTAGAGTAGTCGGATATGCAATAAGTAGATCAGAGATACAAGACAGGGAGGAGTCAGAGAAATTTGTCAAAGATTTAGGTTTTGATTGATTTCCTGAAGGCTTGGTAGGAGGGTGTGTTAGAAATGAGGATGGTTAGACATTTATTCCATTTGCCAGCTTGGAATGACAGTGTTCTATCAAGGAATCTCTTGTAGATACAGCCCTTCAGGGAGGGGAAGGCAAACGGGTAGGTGTTACGTGTGCGGGCAGTGCCTGGAAATGCAAAATGGTGCGACATGTAGATCGGGGATGAACCTGTTATGGTTTTGGAGCAAAGGCAGGCAAATTTGAAGATGACCCTTGCCTGCATTGGCAACCAGTGAAGTTTTCTGTAGAATGGGTTTACATGGTCCGACTTTTTGAGACCATAAATGGAGTATCTGCCCGAGCCCAAGTTGATACATTTCCTGTGCTTTGTTAAAGCTAATTGATCTACATCCCTAAGGATCAAGTCCCTCAAATTTTGGTGGTTTTACTTGAATAACATTCGGTGTGGTTCCTGAGGAAGGGGCATCTGTCTCTGAAACCAAGCCACCCTGTATAAACAAGGGAGCTTGTGAAGAAGTTAATTACTCCCAGTGACTCTGCTTCAGTCCTTTTGATGAACTTTGGACACTATATGGGATAAAACTAAGTACAGCTCATTCTGTGACTTTTGTACTTTTTTACTTGCTTTATTCTATGCGGCTACTACGAGGCAAGGAGTGCTCTATTAATCTATTGTCACTATATTTATTGAATTACACTAATTTAGTTCTTCACTGTTGACACACAAGGTGTATTCCTATGATGGTGTGTGGCTAAATTGTGAGCTTTGTCTCACCATGGAAAAGCCTGGGACACTAAGCGTTGCAGCTGTGGTTCTTTTGAACATTCAGCCGCAGTGCTTACTATCTCACACTGAGGATACATTTCATTAATTATAATATTTTGTTAAAACTTTAGGCTTCTGTAGGGTTTCTTACCCATACATATTTGCAAGTGCTGCTCTGAGTATAACTTAAGTATCTATCGCAGTTTGTAGGATTGTTGTTTGTTATTTTAATCCCTAATGCCAAAGATTCAAAATGCTACCTGAGGAGCAAGTCCTCTTTACGGTCCTGAATATCCTTTAACATCACCCATCCTTCACTAGGCAGGGAGATTCATTTAATGATCTGCACCACCAGCAAGTTCACCCTCGGCTAAATAAAGAGCTGCTGAAAATCCAGCGCCATCGGATAAAGTTTGGCCACTCGCATGGACCCTTCTGCTGACTCCCAGTGGTCTGTGACCAGCTTGGTGATGTCCGAACACGAGGGAAAGACTTGGTCAGAGCCACAGAACTGCTTATAACTGAGCACTGGGACGAGGAAGCTGGAAGGACTTCCAGCTTTAATTCTCGCAGCAAGGGGAAAATAATGCCCAAGAACGCAGATGCTTTGAACAGCTGACACATTTTGGAATCATCCCCCTGATCCAGGGCTGCCATCACCTCTTGACCACCATTTTCATGCAAAGAAGTGGACTCTGCCAGAGAAACTTCATCCTGGGACAAAAGTGGCATGGAATTGGACTTTCCATCCTCCCAGTCTATAACAGACTGAGCCTCCTGGTCCAGGTCTGTGTCCTCGACTGGTTGGGGCGCATTTTGAAGGGAGTTCCCTTGAGTCATTGGGACACCTTTTGAACGCACTGGTGCACTGCAGACAGGTGCTGAGGACTCTTGAAGTTCAAATAGGCATTCTACATAAGGCTCACGAAATCTGAAGTAAAGCCTTTTACTAGGGGTCTCGAAGACCCCAGCAGGGACCCTGCTTCCATGGCACCCATGCGATATGATTAGCTAAACCACCTTCAGATGGGTCCATAAAGGGTCCCTTCCCCTGGGAATGCACCTCCTGTGGATCCCCAGACCTGGAGGACTTGAAGAAAGCTGAGCCCAAGGCTCCTGCCCCTCCCCTGTGTGCTCCATCACATGTGGGACATGAACGCTCCCCAGCCAGGCAGCACAAACCTGGCACGATATAGGGGTAAGAAGCCCTGAGGAATCCATCCCTCCCTGTCGAATTTAAGCAAAATCAAGGAGTTTTAAGGCAGAGAGGCTTTAGAAAAAAAAGATTGTTTAAAATCCAAGATGGCCTCCATCAGTACAATCGTGCTAAAAACGGTCCATAGAGATTTCCCTGAAAGTCAAAAAATGCAATTAAAGGGGTTTTAGAGGTGGGGGACCTAGGCTCTGGCAGCAGAAACCTTCAAATTTGAGTTTTAGAGACCACCACCACCAATTTTACCCTTAGGCTATAATAGCCCTACTCACTGTGCTTTGTGGTGCCTGCCTGACTCAGCATAGGATTTCAGCTAGAACAAATGTAGAAGAACTCTGCCTCACAGATTCACTGGATGAACCTGGTCTTCTGGATGTCAGTCGGACTGAGCTTCGACCCCCCAAAAACCTTGCCATGAAGGTGGGGGGGGGGGAGACCACACAGCCAGCCCATTGTTAGTCCCAGCCAAGCCGGGAAGGAGCCAAATACCTTGCGCTCAAGCTCCTGAGTAAATCAGGGATGCGAGCAGCTATGCAGGGGATAACCCCTGAGATCAAAAAATATAAAAGCAGGCTGGCTAGCTATTTGTTCCCAAGTACTGATCCTGTTAGCAGCAGACTTCCATCGTGCAGGTCTGCACCTTCTCCCAGGCTGAGAGCCCAACAAGTGGGGACTTCTGGGCACCACGCCTCCAAATGAACACTGTGAAAAATACCCGAAAATAATAAAACTGTAGAGCAGATCAGAAACACTTCTGAGCAAGAGCAGCTCCCGGGGAAGGAGGCAGAGTTGAAAACATGACTGACCGTTTTCTAATCTAATCTACAATTTGTGAGTCACTCTATACCTAAATAGATTCAAGGCGATGTACAATTCAAGTGAGGGGCAAAAGACAGAAGAAAAAGGGAGTAAGGAGATAGAGCAGGAGGAGGAGAGGGGGGTGAAGTATTTTAGGAGATATCTGAAGTTCAATTTACATTAGAAGGGAAGAAATCTGAGAGTTAGAACAAGCTACTGATTGTCAATGGTGTATATTGCCTTGAAGAAAAGAGTCTTTAATTTCTTTCAAAATTTGAGATAGCAGGGTTACATTTTGATGGCTACTGGGAGGATGTGGGTGATAAATGTGTTATTCCTTTAGGAGATGGTAGGATCAGGAGATGTTTCTTAATGTTTCTGGTTGAACTGGACAAAGAATTGCTGAAAAGAGGTTTATAAGAGGTTCAGATGAGCTTGCATTTAAGATGTGATAATTATGCATGATATTTTGAACTTGATGCATGCAGTGATTGGTAGTAGAGCATGACAGAGGGACAAATTTTTTCTCGTCCCCGCGGGTTCTTTTCCTGTACCTGCCCCATTCCTGCAAGCTCCATCCTCATCTGCACAAGCCTTAAACACTTTAAAATAATAAGTGTTCGAGGCTTGTGCGGTTAAGGCAGAGCTTACAGGAATGGGACAGGGATAGTGACAAAACTTGAGGGGACGGGGGCGAGGAAATTGAGGTCCTGCAGGGACGGGGACAAATTTGTCCCTGTGTCATTCTCTAATTGATAGTTAGTGAAGTCTGTTGAAATAGGGTGATATGGAGTCAAATATTTTCAGTTTGAAGATTAGGCGTATTACCATGTTTTAAATCAGTTATAGTTTGCGGGTGAGAGTGGTGTTTATATCTGCATAAAGGGAGTTGCAATAGTCCAGTTGAGACAGTACTAACATTTGTGTCAGTATTGCAAAGTGATGACTGTGGAAGAAGGGTCTGATCAGTCGGAGTTGTTTCATGCTGTAGATAGTTTTTCTTTGTATGTTGATCTGGGGTTCGTAGGAGAGAGTTGAGTCCAATCTGAAACCAAGTATTTTAGAGGTTTTGTTGATTTTTAGTTTGATTCCTGTGGGCAGGGTGACGGCTGTGGGACTGTTTGTAGGGAACTGTGAAACCATAGTGCTTTTGATTTTTCTGTGTTCAGTTTGAGCTTTTTGAGTGTGGCCCACTTTTGTATCTTGTCTATGCTGTTGGCAATTTTCTGGGGGATATCATTGGAGCCGTATTCTATTACGAGGAGTATGTTATCTGTGTATGATAATAGGCTCTCATTGTTATCAAAGGTAATATTGCCTAGGGAGCTCATGAATAAGTTGTAGAGTATAGGGGAGAGGGGGGATCCTTGGGGAACACCTGCCAGTTTTGTGAGAATGCTTCATCTTTCCAGACAAGGTAATTTCTATTCTGAAGGAAGTCTTTGAACCAGTTGTATACTGTGCCCACTATGCCTATTTCACTGAGTATGTTTAGGAGTAATTGGCAATTGGCCGAGTCAAATGCTGTGGAAATGTAAAATTGAAGAAGGATGGCTTGATGTACTTTGCTTAGTGTTTGCTTGATTTTGGTAGTTAACGTTGGTAGAAGCAGTTCCATGCTATGATGTGGGCGAAATCCAAATTGTGTATGATGGAGGCAGAAGTGTTTTTCGATATAGGTTGATAGCTGTTTACTTACAGGGGTTTCTAACAGTTTGGTGAGTATTGGGATACCAGCTGTAGGCCTGTAATTCATAGGATTTGTTAGGCCAGCATTTGAAGCCTTGGGAATAGGGGTTAGTGCAATCTGACCCATTTGGAGTAGGAGTTGGCCTTGCTATAGTAAATCGTTCAGAATGTGAGTGAGCCAAGCAATGATGTGGTTTGGGGTGTTGGCTAATAACCATCTGGGGCATTTATCAAGGATGCTGCTGCGTGTGGAGATTATCTGTGTTAGAATTTTCTAGTGGTATAAATATGCTCCAGATTTGGGGTCGGGAGTCTCTTGTGGTGGCAAGTGAACTGAGGCTGTTGTGATGGAAGCAATCTTGACTTCTTGTTGTACGATCTTTAGCTTATTGAGAAAGTGATCAGCAAGAGTCTGGGAATTAGGTTGAAGATCTTTTCTGACAAACCTAAATTGGGGGCGGGGGGAGGGGTAGTCGTGGTGCGTAGTAAATGAAATAGTTTTATGATATTGAAGTTGTCATTTTCAATTTCTTGAGCGTAGTGGCCTTTTTTTGGCCTCAGCGATGTTACATAGAACCATGATCGCAGATAAAGACCAAATGGCCCATCCAGTCTGCCCATCTGCAGTAACCATTATTTCTTTCTCTCAGAGATCCCACATGCCTAGCCCAGGCACTTTTGAATTCAGACACAGTCTCTTCCTCCACCATCTCTTGCAGGACACTGTTCCATTCATCCACCACCCTTTCTGTAAAAATATATTTCCTTAGATTTATCCAGAACCTCTTAACTTCATCCTATGCCCTCTCATTGCAGAGTTTCCTTTCAAATGAAAGAGACTCAACTCATGCACATTTATATTACATAGGTATTTAAACGTCTCTATCATATCTCCCCTCTCCCGCCTTTCCTCCAAAGTATACAGATTGAGATCTTCAAGTCTGTCCCCATACGCTTTATGATGAAGACCACACACCATTTTAGTAGTCTTCCTCTGGACCGACCATCCTTTTTATATCTTTTTAATGGTGCAGCCTCCAGAACTGTACACAATAATCTAAATGAGGTCTCACCAAAGTCTTATACAGGGGGGCATCAATACCTCCTTTTTCCTACTGGCCATATCTCTCCCTATGCAACCTAACATCCGGGTTATTCCATGTCAAGTGATCAAGGGCTCCCTGCATGACCATCACGGATTTTGATAAAACTTTATGCACAAAGTCCCACATGTATCAAACGAACTTTGGTAAAGTTTTAGTTTCGCCTGTGGAATATTCGTGGAGATATAGCCATTTGTTTGACCCCATACTGCAATGGCATACAGTACGACAGTGACATTCTGACAACTTTGAGACACAATATCTCACGAGCTATGTTTCCAAAAAAACTGAAACTTAGCTACCCTGCACAACTTTTGGAGCTCTATTCAGTGCTACCAATAATAATTTTTGTCGAGCACTGAGTGAATGGCTGAATTACAGTAAACTTGGCCGAAAAAATTAGTGCTCCAAAAAAAGTCAAAGTTTGACATTATTTAGCTCCCACAATAATCGAGTAATAAATGCGAAATTTGGCGCATGTCTCAGTACAACGTTGCTTTCAAAAGTACAATTTCAACCTCCAAGCTCTTTCCATTAGTTTACAAATTAAGTGTAAAGTTGCTAATTTGTGTAAAAAGGCCAAAAATAGGGTATTTTCAGCCTGCTTTTACAGAAAAATACCTTTTAGAAACTCTTTCAAATCAGTCTCATTAGAAAGAGCATATTTCAAACCCCCTAGAAAAGTGGGCTTCATTTTTCAACGCAGGTTAACAATGCCCGAAAAAGGGGGACAAAGTTGGGAGATGTCACCATGGCAATGGCCTACGTTTCAACTTACAATTATGTCACTTTTCACACTGTTTTTCCCTGTTTATTTTTACTCAAGCTTTGGGTACAATTATAGTGTTCTTAATTAATGATTATTCCTAACTAGAAATTGAGGTGATAATTTTGTTGCATGCAGATCACAAATTACAACTTGTTTTCTTTTTCAGATCCACATTATTATTAATTCAGTTTAAAATGGATACCAACGAATCGATGCC
Source organism: Geotrypetes seraphini (assembly GCF_902459505.1). NCBI lineage: Eukaryota > Metazoa > Chordata > Amphibia > Gymnophiona > Dermophiidae > Geotrypetes > Geotrypetes seraphini. The sequence continues at coordinate 410,258,267 of NC_047084.1, read as the reverse complement.
AACAAAGTGGACTTCACTTCGGCTTGGGAACCATATAAGATACTCAATTTAGGCTTGGGAACCTAGGATAAGACACCCTAATCATTGGCTTTGGAACCAGAAAGATACCAACAAAAGGCTTTGGAACTTTGACAAAGAAACCAAATGCGAGGCTTGGGAACCTGGACGAAGTGGCCCACCCGTGGCTGGTATTGCACAGCTATCGGGCGTGACCCCTATGGCGATGGGGTTGCCAGTTCAAACTCTTGAACTGGTAGTGACAATGTCACCATGGACCAACGCAATAGAGTAGTAGTAATACTACGTCAATACAAAACTGTAACTTTAAAAATGACAGAACTATGTTGAAATAGAGGTTGTTGCCGTGGCAACGTCTCCCAACTTTGTCCCCCTTTTTCAGCCATTGTTAACCTGCGTTGAAAAATGAAGTCCACTTTTCTAGGGGGTTTGAAATATGCTCTTTCTAATGAGACTGATTTGAAAGAGTTTCTAAAAGGTATTTTTCTGTAAAAGCAGGCTGAAAATACCCTATTTTTGGCCTTTTTACACAAATTAGCAACTTTACACTTAATTTGTAAACTAATGGAAAGAGCTTGGAGGTTGAAATTGTACTTTTGAAAACAACGTTGTACTGAGACATTATGTGCCAAATTTCGCATTTATTACTCAATTATTGTGGGAGCTAAGTAATGTCAAACTGACTTTTTTTGGAGCACTAATTTTTTCGGCCAAGTTTACTGTAATTCAGCCATTCACTCAGTGCTCGACAAAAATTATTATTGGTAGCACTGAATAGAGCTCCAAAAGTTGTGCAGGGTAGCTAAGTTTCAGTTTTTTTGGAAACATAGCTCGTGAGATATTGTGTCTCAAAGTTGTCAGAATGTCATCGTCGTACTGTATTTCATTGTGGTATGGGGTCAAACAAATGGCTATATCTCCACAAATATTCCACAGGCGAAACTAAAACTTTACCAAAGTTCGTTTGAGACATGGTGGACTCTGCATATGAAGTTTCATCAAAATCCATGATGGTCATGCAGGGCACTTTCCAAGAATCTGATCACTTGACATGGAATGACCCATCCTTCTAGCTTTCACAGTCACCTTTTCAACCTGTGTGGCCACCTTAAGATCATCACACCTAAGTCCCGCTCTTCTGTAGGGCACATAAGTTTTTCACCCCCTAAACTGTACCGTTCCCTCTGGATTTTGCAGCTAAATGCATGACCTTGCATTTCTTAGCATTAAATTTTAGCTGCCAAATTTCAGACCATTCTTCAAGCTTTGCCAGATCTTTCTTCATGTTATTCACACCATCCGGCGTGTCTACTCTAGTTTAGTTAGATTGTGAGCCTTTGGGACAGTAAGGGAATTCCAAGTACCTATTCATTATTAGTCTTATTTTTATTGTATCCTTTAATGTACATTTCTCTGTAAACCGCTTTGAACCTAACGGATTTAGCGGTATATAAGAAATAAATTACATTGCATTACTCTATTACAGATTTTGGTATCATCTGCAAAGAGGCAAATTTTACCCAACAATCCTTCAGCAATATTATTTATAAAAGAACAGGCCCAAGAACAGAACCTTGAGACACACCACTGGTAACATCCCTTTCCTCAGAGTGATCTCCATTGATCACTACTCTCTGTTGCCTTCCACTCAACCAGTTCTCGACCCAGCCTGTCACTTTGGCACCCATCCCGAGGGCACTCAGTTTATTTATTAGACATCTGTTTGGAACATTGTCAAAGGCTTTGCTAAAATCTAAATATACCACATCTAGAGTGCATCCTCTATCCAATTCTCTGGACACCCTGTGAAAGAAATTGATCAGATTTGTCAGACAAGACCTACCTCTAGTGAATCCATGTTGCCTCTGGTCTTGTAAACTACAGGATTCTAGAAACTTGACCATTCTCTGTTTTAAAAGTGTTTCCATTAATTTGCTTACCACAGAAGTCAGACTTACTGGCCTGTAATTCCTTACTTCCACTTTTGTGGAGAGGGACCACATCTGCCCTTCTCCAGTCCTCCAGTACCACTCCTGACTTTAGACTCATTGAAAAGGTCAGTCAGCGGAGCTACTAGAACTTCCCTAAGTTCCTTCAGCACCCTCGGATGTACACCATCCGGCCCCATCACTTAATTTATCTAGCTCCTCATGAACACAACCCTCTGAAAATCAACCAGGGTCTATTACTCCTCCATCTCTATTCACGTTTGTCTTCTGTGGTCATGCTCCCGGTGCTTCAGCCGTAACAGAACAGAAATATTTGTTAAGCAATTCAGCCTTTTCTTTATCAGCTTCTACATATTCTACCCCTTCACCTTAGAGTCTCACAATGCCACTTTTGCACTTCTTCCTATCACTAATATATCTAAAAAATGTTGTCTCCTCATTTTACCGTGTCAGTTATTTTTTCTTCCATTTGCATCTTTGCTTTCCTGATTACATGACCAGCCTCTCTTAACTTTTCCAGATATTTTTGCCTGTCTTCCTTTTTCTGCAATCTTTTGTAGTTTATGAAAACTATCCTCTTATTCTTTACCTTCTCAGCTACTACTTTTGAGAACCAAAGTGGCCTTCTTTTCCTCTTACTTTTACTTACTTGCCTCACAAAAAGGTCTGTTGCTCCTTTTAGTTTTGCTCACTGCATTTCCACTCCTTCCAGATATTCCCATCCAGACAATAATTCCTTGACGTAAACCCCCATCAGAACAAACAGGTTTTTTTTTTAAAGTCTAGAGCCTTTGCTTTTGAATGAGCCCTCCCTATAATCTTAATATTAAACCATAACATGCATTGATCACTGAATGCCAGATGATCACCCACTGTAACATCAGAAACACTTTCCCCATTTGTAAGCACTAAGTCCCATCCTGCGTGGGATCCATTACCAACTGCTGGAACAGTTCTCCTTAAAGAGAAACAAGGATCTCCCTACTTCTAGAAGACCTCTCAATAGGGATACCCCAATCAACATCCGACATGTTAAAATCACCTATTAGTAAGACTTCCCCTTTTTTAGATATATTCTGAATGTCTACTATTAAATCTCTATCTACTTCTTCCATCTGTGAAGGAGGCCTGTATACCACGCCAATGTAAATATATTCACCATTCCCTCTTTCCAAATTGATCATCACTGCCTCTTCCTTCCCCTGGCCATAATCACAGTCCTCCATGTATTTTTGTATTTAGGTAAATTATTTTTTGCTGTTTTCTCTCTCAAGTTTGTGGCAGGTTTGTTTTTCTGTTTTTAAGGTGTCTGTGAACCAAGGGGAGGTCTTTGCAGCTCTTGTGTTGACATGGCGTAGTGGGGATTTTGTGTTCAGTGTGTTTTCAATTGCACTGTTCCAGTTAGTCAGCATTATAAGGGTGTTGTTTGAACTTGTGCTTAGAATTACAGACATTTTATTCCAGAACTGAGTGGGGTTAATTTTGCCTCTTGATAGAGTCTTGTGGGGGCCGCTTTTGGTAGATGTCTTACCCATGTTTAGTAGGCGAATGAAGGAAAGTAGATCGTGGTCTGACCAGGGGACTGGAGACCAGTCAGTGTCTGAAATAATGTTGGGGGGGGGGAATGTTATTAGATACTATGATATCTAGTGTATGCCCTTTTTCATGTGTGGGACCTGAGGGGTTTAGATCCAAGTGGCTGTCATTGAGGAAGGTTTTTAATCTGCAGGCATGGACATTATCCTGTAGTTGTAAAGGTACGCTTACGTCACCTATAATGACTAGCCGTGTAAATTGGCATGCTAGGTTTGAGATAATTTCTTGTAACTTGGTATCATTGACTGATCATGGCCCCAAAGGTACCAATACTGCTTGCATGTCATATATTCGATGTTTGGTTGGATTGATGAGTTATTTAAGGTGATGTTGAAGGAGCTTTTATAGATTAAGGCCAGACCACCACCTTTTTATTTTTCCTGGTCTAGGTTTTCTGCAAGCAACTTGAGAGCTAAGATACAGAACTCTTATCGTTTCAGGACCATTAGTCACATTGCACTAGAAAAGTACTTTTCATGCATTACAACCACCATTCCTTGCTTTCTTATCAAATTTCTGTTGTCACTTGAAAGTAGGAATTTTTAATCCCTTATTTTCTGATTAATGTTAGCAAATTTTATATTAATATGCAAAGCCAGCATTAGTTTGGTCATTAGAGTGATAATTCTGAGTGTAGTGCCATGCCATCTAGAATCCAGTCACTAGGAGTAACCCTTAAGAAATGACTGCAGCTCCCTCCAAGCATCCATTACCTCAGTTTGTTCAATGTATTTGGCTGTATACCATCTTCATTTGATTTTATCTAGAAGAGTGGTTTAGACATTGCTAAAATCTAAATACTCCACATCTAGCACACATCCTCCATTTCCCCAGGTACATTAGATAGAGTGTGAGCTTGCTGGGACATATAGGGAAAAATGCTTGAGTACCTGAATGTAAACCACTTACACTATAAGTAGTATATAAATGCTAAAATAAAAATAAATAAATAAATAACCCCCCCCCCACATTTTTAATTACTTTAAATCTAAAAAGAGAGAGATTAAAATGCAGCTTTACTAATTAAATGAAGTTCAACACTGACTTTTAAAGATCTTTGAAGAATTATAGTAGATATTGTAATTCTGTATTTTTTGTTCTCTGGAATAATCCATGAAAATCAATCTTTAAACATCTTGTTTCAGCACCTAATTTTTCAAACTACTTTCCCTGCTTTTATTTTTAAATAAAAATAAGTCACTATAATTTCCTAGAATATTAAAAAAATACAAACTGGATTGTATTGTACATTTTTTCACAGAAAAGTCAGATTGCTCTTGCTCAGCTCACAGGTATTACAAAAGCATAGATGGGCATCTCACTTTCAAATCATGGAAGGGATCAACCGGCATATTTCTTTCTCTGATCTTGCAGATCACAAAGACACCAGCAAATTCTCTCTCTTTCTCAGCTGGCAGGTCACAAAAAATATAGGCAGGGGAGTAGTCCACATGTTAGAGGAGTGCGCTGAAAAGGAGGGAAGCCAGGGTTCAAATCCCACTGGTGCTTCTTGTGATCTTAGGCAAGCCACTTAGCCCACCATTACCTTTGATACAAACAAACTATAAGCTATCTGGGAAGAGAGAAAGACCTATTATACCTGAACTTGAACTACTACTGAAAATGTGTGAGCTAAATCCATATATCTATCTTTATACATGACCTAAAAAAATGGCATACTTCTGGCTATTCAGACTAATATATCAGAAAGAACAAATTACTGAAATAGGGTGAAGTTATTCCAATTTTAGAAGACTGATATTTCAAAGTCATCATCAAGCATTTGGGGGGCACAGGTAAAAAAAGCAACATCATAAAAATACCTAGATCTAGCACCAAAACATATCAAAGTTTATGGCTAACAGTGATTTTTTTTCAACAGTTTTTAACAGTAATGTAATCCTCCTGGTTTGGCCAGCATGGTTGAAAGCAAAGCATTAATCTTCTTGCTCTACCAGGTTCTCAATTTCAGCCAGAAAAACCAAGAGACTGTCCTGACCATATGACTCAGACCCACATCTAATTTTAGGCAGAGATACTAAACATTCTGCCATAGGTACAATATAAGGAAAACCTCTTAGTATATTTGGTTTTTAGAACTGTATGAACTAAATTGAGGCCCTAAAATCAAAAGTGAGCCAAGTCCACTTTATTACAATGGGAGATATACACACTGAACTTCCAAAAAGGGAATTATGAAGGGATGAGACTCATGGTAGGGAAGATTAAGAAGAGGATAAGCACTGTAAAAACGCTAGAGCAAGCTTGATCCCTTTTTAAGGACAGTCACCGAGGCGCAAAATCTGTATTTACCGCGTTATCAACAAGGGATCAAAGAGGAAAAAGAACAAAGAACCGGCGTGGTTCACTGCAGAGGTGAAGGAAGCGATAAGAGACAAGAAAACTTCATTTAAGAAATGGAAAAGGTCAAAACTGGACAAAAACTGGAACAAGCACAAACGACATCAACGCAGGTGCCATAAGGTGGTAAAAGGGGCCAAAAGAGACTACAAGGAAAAAATAGCCAAGGAGGCGAAGAACTTCAAGCTGTTCTTTTGATATATTAAGGGGAAACGACCCGCGAAGGAAGCGATGGGACCGTTGAATGACCATGGAATAAAGGGAGGACAAAGCAATTGCCGACAAACTGAACACATTTTTTGCATCTGTATTTACCGAAGAAGATGTACACAGCATACCGGAACCCATCAGGCTATATGCTGGAAATGAAGACAAAAAGCTGACAGGATTGACGGTCAGTCTAGAGGATATGTGTAGGCAGATTGATAGGCTTAAGAACGATAAATCCCCGGGACAGGACGGCATCCATCCGAGGGTCATCAAGGAACTGAAAGAGACCATAGCTGAACTGCTTCAACTAATAGCCAATCTGTCAATCAAATTGGGAAAGATTCCGGCAGACTGGAAGGTGGCAAATGTTATGCCGATCTTCAAGAAAGGTTCGAGGGGAGATCCTGGAAACTACAGACTGATGAGTCTGAACTCGGTACCGGGAAAGATGGTAGAGTCGCTGATAAAGGACCGCATCATTGATCACCTTGACGGACATGGGCTAATGAGGACCAGTCAGCACGGTTTTAGCAAAAGCAGATGGTGTTTGACGAACTTGCTGCACTTCTTTGAGGGAGTAATCAGACAGATAGACAAGGGCGACCCAGTCGACATAATATATCTGGATTTTCAGAAGGAATTTGACAAGGTTCCGCATGAACGACTACTTCGGAAAATTGCGAGCCATGGAATCGAGGGTGAAATACTTATGTGGATTAAAAACTGGCTGGATCATAGGAAACAGAGAGAGGGGGTAAATGGACAATACTTGGACTGGAAGAGCGTCACCAGTGGGGTGACACAGGGCTCGGTGCTTGGACCCATGCTCTTCAACATCTTTATAAATGATCTAGACATTGGTATGACGAGTAAGGTGATTAAATTTACGGATGATACAAAGTTATTCAGAGTAGTGAAAACATAGGGAGATTGCGAAGATCTGCAACGTGACATAATCAGGCTCGAGGAATGGGCATCAACATGGCAGATGAGGTTCAACATGGATAAGTGTAAAGTAATGCATGTAGGTAACAAAAATCTCATGCATGAATACAGGATGTCCGGGGCGGTACTTGGAGAGACCTTCCAGGAAAGAGACTTGGGAGTTATGATCGACAAGTCGATGAAGCCGTCCACGAAATGTGCGGCGGCGGCAAAAAGGCTGAACAGAATGCTAGGAATGATAAAGAAGGGGATCATGAACAGATCGGAGAAGGTTATCATGCCACTGTACTGGGCCATGGTGCGCCCTCACCTGGAGTACTGCGTCCAGCACTGGTCGCCATACATGAAGAAGGACACGGTACTACTCGAAAGGGTCCAGAGAAGAGCGACTAAGATGGTTAAGGGGCTGGAGGAGTTGCCATACAGTGAAAGATTAGAGAAACTGGGCCTTTTCTCCCTCGAACAGAGATTGAGAGGGGACATGATCGAAACATTCAAGGTACTGATGGGAATAGACTTAGTAGATAAGGACAGGTTGTTCACCCTCTCCAAGGTAGGGAGAACGAGAGGGCACTCTCTAAAATTGAAAGGGAATAGATTCCGTACAAATGTAAGGAAGTTCTTTTCACTCAGAGTGGTGGAAAACTGGAATGCTCCTCCGGAGGCTGTCGTAGGGGGAAAACACCCTCCAGGGATTCAAGACAAAGTTAGACAAGTTCCTGCTGAACCAGAACGTACACAGGTAGGGCTAGTCTCATTAAGGGCGCTGGTCTTTGACCAAGGGCCGCCGCGTGAGCAGACTGCTAGGCACGATGAACCACTGGTCTAACCTAACAACGGCAATTCTTATGTTCTTATGTTAGACATGGCCCATTCTTGTTCCAAAGACTATGAAGAAAGTAGCATAAAAAGTCACTCACCAAAAGGTAGAACTGGTGAGGTATGGACATGGCCTGGTTTTTCTTGAAAGTCTTTAAGGCCATAGGGACTATGAATCAGTGCTTAGCTGAAATAATGAGAAAAGTGAACATGGCCTGCTTTTGCTCTGAAGGGCTCAATAGAAAAAAGGTATCTAACACATTTCCTTCAATACTAACCATTTATCAAATCTCTTTAGATAGTGTTTCAAGCCATTCCTGGAGTAGCTCCTAGCCCAGTGTTCTTCAATGCAAAGCCAGGTGGCCAGTGGACTGTAGGGATATATATCAGCAGTGTAAGGCCCCACCATGGGAAAATACTGAGAGGTTCTCCTTCAGCTCATTAGAATCCAAAGTGATCCCAGCTTAAAAATTTATGAAGACCACTGCCTAGCCAGTAAGGTATTACGATAGCCACAAAAAATACATACTTCTTCCACTGCATGCAAATCTCTTTTATGCATATTTATTATGGATATCCTGAAAACCAGACTGGCTAGGGTAGGGGTAAGCAATTCCGGCCCTCGAGAGCCACAGGCAGGTCAGGTTTTCAGGATATCCACAATGAATATGTATGAGATAGATTTGCATGCGCTGCCTCCTTGAGATGCATATTTATTGTGGATATCCTGAAAACTTGACCTACCTGTGGCTCTCAAGGGCCAGAATTGCCTATCCCTGGACTAGGGGATACTCCAGGAATAGTATGGGAAAGATTATGCTATGACATGTAGAGTCTCTTTTTGTGCTTTGGCTCCAGCAGAAGAGGCAAAAGAGAGAAAGGTGGAGAAAGAGCCAGAAATAGCAAAGAAAACAGTAGGAGAAGCTTCTGCAAGCTCCAGTGCAGGAAAGGTTATGCAGATAGCATACAATCAAAATTTTAGGCCATAGACCACTTTAATGGATCTATCAGCTAGGGAGGGATTCAAGAAAGGTTACTAACATGTTATTGCGCGCTAACCACTAAATATGCCCAATATATTCCTATGTGTGTCTTTAGCTGTTAGCCTGCACTAACACACTTGGCGCCCTTTCTTGAATTCCTCCCCTTAGTGTAATTTGGAAAAATCATAGCTCGGTGTTAATAAACCTAGACATGATTAGTGAAGGCCTAGGTTCATGGAGAAGTGTCTATTAATTTTGAGTCCCTCTGCTCTTGAACATAGTAACATAGTAAATGATGGCAGATAAAGACCTCTGAACGGTCCATCCAGTCTGCCCATTAGTTATACCCATTAAAAATACAAGAACAATTGAACAACATATATTCTACAATGGTTTTCTTTTAATGTGCAAAAATAAAATACAAAAAGTCATGGAGATGGAAAGTATCTACATATATGCAGTAAGTAAGATACAGAAAAAAAAATTAATCATATACAATTATTTTGGTCTGTTATAAGGAGTCACTGCTAGAGACATCAAGGCATATAAATTCCAAGAGACAGAAATAGCAACACATAGCCTGATGGTTCCTAAAGATAAGATCCCTAACAAAGAATCCATGCCATGAAATTCTGAGACATGGAGTTGCTAACAGAGAATCCATAGCAAGTAACTCCAGGGAAGGCAGCAGGGTCAGAGACAAACTCCCATAAGTAAAGCAAGGGAAGTTACCAGTTAAGTGGTTTCTTTCAAAGGTGCAACCTTTTACTCCCCATAAAGATCAACTGTGGTTCAGAGATCCCAGATTCTTGAACTGCTCCTTGATGGGATAGAGGGGGACTCCAAGCGGCATAGGGCTTCCATCTTTCCTCACTATACTGCAGATGTTATGCATCAAAGAAACAGGTGTTGTCAATAATGATCCCTGCAAGTGATATCATATCGGATTCAGGACAACACATAGGGACTGATTGAAAAGTAATGAGATTGCTTCTGGTTTTCATTCCAAGACGTAGATGTGGCGACACTGTTCTGATTCTTGTGAAGCTCATACATCGATATTTCTGAACCTAAAGTTCAACTTACGTAATCTTCATTGTTGGGTCACAGCGAGAGGAAGAACTTCATATGTTTCGTCATGGCAGATAAGAAAGATGTGTCTGTGAGAGTACACCAGAAGCATGTGATTGAATTTTGTGTTAAACTTGGAAAGAATGGTAATGAAACTCTTGAAATGCTCCCAGCCCTGAAAAAACAATTGCGCAGATAGTTTATCTTCAGATAACGAAGTGAAAAATGCCACAGCCGCAGCACTAAAAGTGATATCACAGAAAGTCTACTGCACATCTTTGAATCATTTTTGAAATGCAGCAAAAAATGTATTGCATGTGAAGGACGCTACTTTGAAAAAGAAAAATGTTCAGATCCTGAACAGTCATCTGATTCTGAATTTTTTTTAAAAACCCAAACAGTATCATTACTTTTCAATCAGCCCTCATATTTTGGCCTAAATGCTAGTGTTATTGGATGCTGCCCACGGCCAGTTCCAAACATCAGCAGGATTACCTAAACAGCAGCCTGCCCAAATATTTGAAGAAAACAGCAGTTTCACACCCCTGAGGCACTGGGGTAGCCCAGACATATACAGGAAGTGTCAGAACATAGGTCAGCATAATGTCTAAGCAGCAACCACATACTCAATTCTGTTTTGCCATGTGGCTCACACTTAGCTGATTTGTTTTTCACCTAAACCTACTCTCCACGATACTCATTCTATCTGTTCTGCAAGGATACTATGCCTTTGGAGGGCCCAGAAAAAGCTGAGAGATTCTGGAAGTAATGATATTGTATTTCCAAATGAAAGTTAGAGGAACAGATAGCAAAGTACTGCTGGATAAAGCCTTGGACTAGAGAGATTACTCTTTACTATCTTTCTGGGCACTTTATCGCCTGCTTAGGCTCACCCATACACAGAGCAAATAAATCAATAACAGGACTCTCAGGTTCTTCATATTCCTCCTTCAGGTCCACTGGCATCATGATCTGGCTACTAGAGAAAAGGAAGATCAGCCCTATTTTTAACTGATCAGTCAAGAGGAGTAGGGTTCGATAAATGACCTTCCATAAATGCCAGAGGTAAATAAAATTTGAAGATTTATTCAATAACCATCATAAAAGAAAGACTTAACATGGGGCCATGTTTCGGCATTTGATAACCTGCCTCAGGAGTCATAATGTCTTATAAATTCCATTGACACTTGCTCCACAAACTCTAAACATGATGGGGATCAGTTAATACCGTTACAGCTCTGTAATGTGCCAGTTTCTATTGGATAATGAAATGATTTTGATAAGCAAAAAAACTGCTCCTATAGTGTCGCTGAGGCAGGCTGTCAAATGCCAAAACATGGCCCTGTATTGAGTCTTTCTTTTATGGTGTTTATTAAATAAATCTTCAAGATTTATTTACCTATGGCTTTTTTGGAAGGTCATTATGTTTCATACCTGATTTCTTTCTTTAGTCACAGCAGAAGAATCCAGGGTCTGCTCTTTATGTCTCTCCTTTACTCTGTAATTTGTCAGTATGGTCTACTTGGTGTGGGCCTGGTTGTGTTAAACACCGTAGGGGTCTTTTACTAAGGCGCACTAGCCGATTTAGCGCATGCTAATTGATTTAGTGCGTGTCATCAAGAAGGCTTTAGGTACCTAGGAAGATGGGGAAATATATGGAAGGACAAGAAACTATATTGTACTGATGGGCTACATATTACTACAGCAGGATAAAGAATCCTTTGGAGAAATTTAGACAATATGTTTCTAGGCATTTAAACTAGAAGGTGGGGGTGGCATATGTATGAAGGACAATTATAGAGACCACCCAGCAAAAGACAAGATGTGATAGTAGTAAAGACTGCAACACATACAATATTAGCAACTCACTTCTTAGAATTGCAACAGGAAGTGAAATGAAACAAAATGCTCACAGTCTAAGCAATAAAGTTCATAATCTGCAAACCCTGATGTTAGAGGGAGACCTGGATATTGTTGCTATCACAGAGACATGGTTCAGTGAATCCCATGGATGGGATGCAAACATACCGGGATATAATCTTTTTAGAAAGGACAGAGATGGTCAAAAAGGTGGAGGAGTAGCTCTCTATGTAAAGATCGATATCTAAGCAACTGAAATGCAAGGGACCTGGGGAGAGGAAGAAGTGATATGGATCACTCTGAAAAGAGAAGATGGAACTTCTATCTACATGGGTGTAGTCTACAGACCTCCAACTCAATTGCAGCAAATTGATAAAAATCAGATTGTGGATATCCAAAAGTTTGAAAAGAAAGGGGAGGTTCTGCTGTTGGTAGATTTCAACCTACCGGATGCAGACTGGAAAGTTCCGTCTGCTGAATCAGAAAGAAGTAGGCAGATTGTGGATGCCTTTTCAAGAAGCTCTGCTCAGACAAATCGTGATGGAACCCACGAGGGAAAAAGCGATATTGGATCTGGTCCTCACAAATGGAAAGAGTATATCTAATGTACAAGTGGGTGCTCACCAGGGAAGTAGCGATCATCAAACGGTTTGATTTGATATAACAGCTAAAGTGGAGGGCGGCCGCACAATACTAAAAGTCCTAGATTTCAAACGTACGGACTTTAATAAAATGGGAGAGTACCTGAAGAAAGAGCTTTTAGGATGGGAGGACATAAGAGAAGTGGAAAAACAGTGATCTAAGCTGAAAGGAGCTATAAAAATGGCTACAGAACTTTATGTGAAGAAAATAAATAAAAAACAAGAGAAAAAGGAAACCAACATGGTTCTCCAAACAAGCGGCGGAGAAAATAAAAGCAAACGAGCTAGCGTTCCTGAAATATAAAAATAACCCAAGAAGAGTGCAGAAAGGACTACCGGGTGAAACTGAGAGAAGCCAAGAAGGAGATACATCTGGCGAAAGCACAGGCGGAAGAGGAAATGGCTAAAAATGTAAAAAAAAGGAGACAAAATTTTTTTCACATACATCAGTGAAAGGAGGAAGATGAAAAATGGAATTGCTAAACTAAAAGATGCTAGGAACCGATATGTGATGAGGAAAAAGCAAACGTGCTAAACAAATACTTCTGTTGTGTGTTCACAGAAGAAAATCCCGGAGAAGGACCGAGATTGTCTGGCAAAGTTACACGGGAAAATGGAGTAGATTCTGCGCCGTTTATGTTGGAAAGTGTTTATGAACAACTTGAAAAACTGAAGGTGGACAAAGCGATGGGACCGGACGGGATCCATCCTAGGATACTGAGGGAGCTCAGAGAGGTTCTTTTGGTTCCTATTAAAGATTTGTTCAACAAATCTCTGGAGACGGGAGTGGTTCCTAGGGATTGGAGAAGAGTGGATGTGGTACCTATTCACAAAAGTGGTCACAGGGATGAAGCAGGAAACTACAGGCTGTTGAGCCTCACTTCGGTTGTTGGAAAAAATAATGGAATTGTTGCTGAAAGAAAGGATAATAAACTTCCTAGAATTTAATGGGTTACAGCAGGGCTGCCCAAGTCCGGTCCTCAAGATCTACTGGCAGGCCAAGTTTTCAGGATATCCACAATGAATATGCATGAGAGAGATTTGCCTGCACTGCCTTCTTGGTATGCAAATCTCTCTCATGCATGTTCATTGTGGATATCCTGAAAACCTGGCCTGCCAGTAGATCTTGAGGACCGGACTTGGGCAGCCCTGGGTTACAGGATCCGAGGCAACATGGCTATACTAAAGATAAAACTTGTCAAATGAACCTGATTGAATTTTTTGATTGGGTGACCAGATTGCTGGATCGAGGACATATGCTAGATGTAATTTACTTAGATTTCAGCAAATCCTTTGTCACGGTTCCTCATAGGAGGCTCTTGAACAAACTTGAAGGGCTGAAGTTAGGACCCAAAGTGGAGAACTGGATTAGAAACTGGTTGACGGACAGACGCCAGAGGGTGGTGGTTAATGGAAGTCGCTCAGAGGAAGGAAAGGTGAGTAAAGATGAGTAGTGGAGTCCCTCAGGGTTCGGTGTTGGGGCCGATCCTGTTCAAAATGTTTGTGAGTGACATTGCTGAAGGGTTAGAAGGAAAGATTTGCCTTTTTGTTGATGATACCAAGATTTGTAACAGAGTAGATACCAAGGAGGGAGTGGAAAACATGAAAAAGGATCTACATAAGTTAGAGGAATGGTCTAATGTCTGGCAACTAAAATTCAATGCAAAGAAATGCAGAGTAATGCATTTGGGGATTAATAATCGGAAAGAGCCATATATGCTGGGAGGTGAGAGGATGATATGCATGGATGGGGAGAAGAACCTTGGGGTGATAGTGTCCGAAGATCTAAAGGTGAAAAAACCGTGCGACAAGGCAGTGGCTGCTGCCAGGAGGATGCTGGGCTGTATAAAGAGAGGCGTAGCCAGTAGAAGAACGAAGATGTTGATGCCCCTGTACAGGTCGTTGCTGAGACTCCACTTGGAGTACTGTGTTCAGTTTTGGAGACCATATCTGGTGAAGAACACAAAAAGGCTTGAAGCAATCCAGAGGAGGGTGACAAAAATGTTAGGAGGTTTGCGCCAAAAGACGTATGAGGAGAGACTGGAAGTCCTGAATATGTACACCTTAGAGGAAAGAAGGGACATGGGAGATATGATTCAGACGTTCAAATAATTGGCATGTATTAACGTAGAACAAAATCTTTTCCAGAGAAAGGAAAATGGTAAAACCAGATGACATAATTTGAAGTTGAGGGGTGGAAGACTCAAGAGCAATGTAAGGAAATTCTTCTTTACGGAGAGGGTGGTGGATTCCTGGAATGCGCTTCTGAGAGAGGTGGTAGAGATGAAACGGTGATGGAGTTCAAAAAAGCGTGGGATGAACTCAGAGGATCTAGAATCAGAAAATAATAGTAAATATTGAAGAACTAAGGCCAGTATAGGGCAGACTTGCACTATCTGTGTCTGTATATGGCCGTTTGGTGTAGGATGGTCTGAGGAGGGCTTCGATGGCTAGGACGGTGTAGATGGACTGGAGTGAACTTTGACAGACTTCAGCAGTAGGAACCTAAGAACAGTACCGGGCAGAACTTTGAATTCTTGCCCAGAAAAAGCTAAGAAGAAGAAGAATCCCCCCCCCAAACAAATTTTTAGATCGAATCAAGTTGGGCAGACTAGATGGACCATTCAGGTCTTTATCTTCCGTCATCTACTATGTTACTATGTGCTAAATGCTAACACGCTTATTATATTCTATGGGCGCGTTAGCATTTAGCTTGCGCTAAATCAGTTAGTGCACTTTAGTAAAAGACCCCTTGTGTTAGGAGGGAGTTCTTGGCTGATAGGCCTGTTTAGCTGATTCTACTGCTTTGTTATGAGGAATACTGTATTACCAGTAAACATACTATCTGCCTGCTGGTGGATGAACACAACCCACTTGTCTCTGGATTCAGCTGCTGTGACTACAGGAAAGAAAATTATCCGGTATGAAATAGAATTTTTCCTTCTCTTTGTCATATGTTACCAGAAGAGTGTCATGCCACAACTAAAAATAAAGGCTAGAATAAAGTTCTTAGACAGCTTTTAAAACCTCAATGATAAATAGAATAATTGGAATGGCAAAGCTGTGAAGAAAAGAGACAACAACAGAGAACTACAGACATGTTAAGGAGTTGGGAAGATACCTGAATCTAATTTTTTCCTGAGCCTTTATAAAAATAAAATATATCTGCTTTGAATTACATCTTACTGGTTAATAAGACACTAGTTCACATACTCTAAATAAACAAGAAAAGAGGGCAACACTGATATGACTATTAGCAGATCTTGAGAGTTTCTGCATTGGTGAGGACTTGTCTGCATAACATACAGTTCATACTATTCTACAACTTCTTTAAGAAGCAGTTTTAAAAATTGTGTAAAATGTATAATTTGTACAGATTTCCAAAATAAGGGAAGGTGTATGAAAGATGAAAATCATATACAATATAATAACAGTTGAGAAATCCTTTGTGGATACTTTGGGGCTGTGTTCCATACCATGAACACAGAAAATAGGTTCCAGGGGCAAACAAAAGAAACTCCTGAAAAACCTCCACTATTTTTCACTTTCATCCCACTGATTGAGGTGTAAAAGGTATTCAGGCTTGGGAATTATTTAGGGTTCCTTAAGTAATCAGGAGAGACTGACAAACGGAAAGGCATGGACAAAAATAAAGACATATTGTATGGTTTTGCTAGACATATCATCAGCATTTGATACAGTAGATACTGATATTCTGCTACGAAAGTTGATGATGTTGGGGATAGGAGGTATAGTATATTCTAGGTTTTCCTTGTATTTTCAAGATTGTGTAATCCGAGTTAGCAGTAATGGTCAAGTATCAAGCACAGAATCTATACATAAGGGTCCACACGGATCAGCACTCTCCGCTCTACTGTTTAACCTCTATTTTATTTATTTAGGTATTTATATACCGCCTATCAAGGTTATCTAGGCGGTTCACAATCAGGTACTCAAGCATTTTCCCTATCTGCCTGGTAAGCTCACAATCTATCTAATTTAGCATCTTTGGGGGAGGTTTTTCAGGAACTGAATGTCAGTTATCGTTTTTATGCTGACAATATTCAATTCTTTTTTCCTATGGAAGACTGGGAAGTTGATTTGCAAAAGATATTGTCGATATGTTTACAAGCTGTAGATGCCTGGATGACTGAACACAAGATGTGATATTGATTGGACAGAATGAGGACCCACAATAGCCTCAATATACAGAAGTTATTATCATGAGACTTGCTGTTCACAGGAAGTTAAAGATTTTGGGTGTCTTAGATGCAAAGTTAAGTTTAAGAACATAAGGATAGCCTTACTGGATCAGACCAATGGCCCATCTAGCCCAGTATCCTGTCTTCACGGAGGTCAATCCAAGTCACAAATACCTGGAAAAAACCCATCGATCTAGGAAAAGCAGTGGCTTCTCCATGTCTGTCTCAACAGACTTTTCCTCCAGGAACTTGTCCAAACCTTTTTAAAACCAGCTACATTAACCGCTTTTACTACATCCTCTGGCAACACATTCCAGAGCTTAACTATTCCCTGAGTGAAAAAATATTTCCTCCTATTGGTTTTAAAAGTATTACTCTGTAACGTCATCGAAGTTCATGGAATGTTGCTACTCTTTGGGTTTTGGCCAGGTACTAGTGACTTGGATTGGCCACTGTGAGAATGGGCTACTGGGCTTGATGGACCCGGTGAGGCTATTCTTATGTTCTTATGTAAAAAATCAATACACTTGTACCCGTTCTACACCACTCAGGATTTTGTAACTTCAATCATATCTCCCCCCCTCAGTTGTCTCTTTTCTAAGCTTAAGAGCTAGGCCTAACCTCTTTAATCTTTCCTCCTATGAGAGAAGTTCCATCCCCTTTATCATCTTGGTCGCTTTTCTTTGAACCTTTTCTAGTGCTGCTATATCTTTTTTTTTGAGATAAGGAGATTAGAAGTAAAAGCAATATTCAGGTGAGGTTGCACCATTGAGCGATACAGAGGCATTGTAATATTCTTAGTCTTGTTTACCATCCCTTTTTTAATAATTCCTAGCATCTTGTTTGCTTTCTTGGCTGCCGCTACACATTGGGCGGAAGGTTTCATCGTATTGTGCATGACGACACCCAGATCTTTTTCTTGAGTGCTGAGCTCCAAGGTTAACCCTAACATCCGGTAACTATGATTTGGATTATTCTTCCCAATGTGCATCACTTTGAATTTGTCCACATTAAATTCTGTCTGCCATTTGGACAGCCAGTCTTCCAATTTCCTAAGGTCTTCCTGAAGTTTTTCACAGTCCGCATGTGTTTTAGTAACTTTGAACAGTTTAGTGTCATCTACAAATTTAATCACCTCACTCGTAGTTCCAGTTTCCAGATCATTTATAAATAAATTAAATAACACCGGTCCCAGTACAGATCCTGCAGCACACCACTATTTACCCTCCTCCATTGAGAAAAATGGCTGATTTAACACTACCTTTTGTTTCTGTCTGATAACCAATTCTTAATCCACAATTCAACATTGCCTCCTATCCCATGACTCTTTAATTTTCTCAAGAGCCTCTCATGAGGAACTTTGTCAAAAGCTTTCTGCAAATCTAAATACACTATATTAACCAGTTCCCCTTTATGCACATATTTATTCATGCCTTCAAAGAAGTCAAGCAAATTGATGAGGCAAGACCTCCCTCATGTTTGTCTATATGTTCTACGAGTTTATTTTTTATCATTGGGGAGGGTCTTTGGGGTGGGTAGGGGAGGGTCTTTGGGGTGGGCAGACTAGATGGGCCATGGCCCTTATCTGCTGTCTATTTCTATGTTTCTATTTTGCCCAGCACTGAGGTCAGGCTTACCGGTCTGTAATTCTCCAGACCTCCCTTGGAACCCTTTTTAAAAATCGTCATAACGTTGGCCACCCTCCAATCTTCAGGTACTACAGATGATTTTTACAACAGGTTACAGATCACTAACAACAGATTAACAATTTCATGTTTGGATTCTTTCAGTACCCTGGGATGTATACCATCTGGTTCAGGTGATTTATCACTCTTTAACTTGTTGATTTGGCTTGATATGTCTTCCAGGTTCATCAAGATTTCTTTCAATTCTTCCGCCTTATTAACCATTTCTGATTCAGGAAGATTTCTTATATCTTCTTCCGTAAAGACCAAAGCAAAAATTCATTCAGTCTCTCTGCTATGGCCTTATGCTCCCTGAGCACACCTTTTACTCCTTGATCATCCAACGGTCCCATGGATACCCTTACAGGTTTTCTGCTTTTGATGTACCTAAAAAAATTGTTACTGTGAGTTTTTGCTTCTTGACAACTTGTTCTTCATATTCTTGTTTAGCTTTATCAACTTGTTTAGCTTTCTTTATCAACTTTATCTAACTTGCCAGTGCTTGTATCTCTTCTTATTTTCTTCATTGGGATCATTTTTCCATTCTTTAAAGAATGTTTTCTTGGCTATAATAGCTTCTTTCACTTCGCCTTTTAACCACACCAGCTCTCATTTTCTTTTTCCACCTTTTTTTAATATGTGGAATACAAAGACATGATGTTACTTTTTATGCAAATATTTGCTATTTTTTAGTGCAAATTTTCTATTGTATAGTTTTTATTTTTTAATATCATTTGAAAGAACATCTCTTTTGCTGCAAAAGCTACCCTGTTTCATCTTGGACCCAGTCTTGCTTTGGTCAGACTTAGTAGATAAAGACAGGTTGTTCACCCTCTCCAAGGTAGAGAGAACAAGAGGGCACTCTCTAAAGTTAAAAGGGGATAGATTCCGTACAAACGTAAAGAAGTTCTTCTTCACCCAGAGAGTGGTAGAAAACTGGAACGCTCTTCCGGAGTCTGTCGAAAAGGAAAACACTGTCCAGGGATTCAAGACAAAGTTGGACAAGTTCCTGCTGAACAAGGACGTACGCAGGTAAGGCTAGTCTCAGGGTCTTTGACCTGGAGGCCACTGCGTGAGTGGAATGCTGGGCACGATGGACCACTGGTCTGACCCAGCAGCGGCAATTCTTATGTCCTTATGTTCTTAAGGTCCTAAAGACATGCATCATTTGAATGCACAGATACACTATGTTATACAGAGCCATTTTGGCAACCTACTGTGTAACATGCAGATGAGCAACAGATGCAACATTTTACAATGCAGCTAAGCTTGTTATGCTTACCATGCTTTAAGCTTATGACACATCTGTGCTCAGATGTATTTTCATAAATTACTAAAACATTTTGCAAAATTGTGGCACATTAATTACCTTATGTTGGTCCAGTAATGGCTGATCGACCACCAATTCAGCAAAATTGCCTAGGGGTCACTCCCAATAGTCAGGCAAGGTACCAAGCATGTGTTTTCAAGCTTTATTTAAGCATAAGACAAGGCACAGCATAACAAAATTTCTTAAACTGCAAATGTTACAAAAATTCACTTAATTTTTTTTTCCTGACTTGCAAATGCTTTTGCATGCTTTAATGGATCTATGCCATCAATGGCTGACAAAGTAGCTTGTGAATAAATGTACTGCCTGCCTGATGAAGTTGTTGTGGGTGTAGCAAGTGTAGCAATATGCTCTTCTGGAACCTAACAGGTGTCTCTATGGCATGGCCAATAAAATGATCTGGCAGGGCCTTAGGATGCAAAAGGTTGACCAAGACATCAGGTTCCTCAATTGAGATCTCACATATGTGGCCAATCCCCCAAGAATGGTTATGCATGCAAACTAAATACTGACTAGGTTGGAGGCTGGTTACTTGAAGGGCAGGAAAATATACATGTTCCAGAACATTTGCAATGAATGAACGAGATGGTGTCATTTGAAATTTTGCTAATGCATATTTTAGTTCTACCAATCGGCTTGAATTGATGATTTTCCTGAACAGGTCTGATTGACTGGGATAAAGAAAAATTTGAAACTAGGGATATTTTTGTCGCAAAAGTTAAACAGATCCTTTGGTTCTTGAGGGGGCATTGTAAACTAGCACGGGCAGCTAAACATTTTATGGTTCCTCAAATTCCCATCACCCTGGTGATTTTCCATGGCTAGTGACAAAAAAGTTCCATTCAGCTGCGATATGAAAGTTGTTAATATGATTGCAAAAATTAAGGAAATTTTAAAGTTTTTGTATTGAGCAGCAGAACCATCACTAAAGTAATGAATATGCTCTAAACAGGTAAAATGTCCTTCAAATGCGCAAAGAACTTTCTCAAAAACATATGCACAATGGTGTCACCTGTGGCCAGGGCATATTCCCAAAATCTCTGCTTCAACATACTACTAACTCTGGTATGTTATTGATTCTCTTTTAGAATGAATGATATCAGGTCTGTTCTTTATTTTTATGGAGTTCTTTTAAAATTTTAATGATTATATTATAAACTGCTTGGACCTGTTGTAAACTGGAATGGTATATCAAATTTTAATAAACATAAACATTACAGTTTCTTGCAAATGTGATACGTTTGCATGTCTATGCTTGAATGCAGTAAATAATATAGCACAACTTAGCATCCATGTTGAGGGGTAACGTACATGGCAAAAGCAGGATGTGTCATAAGATAAAACCATGGTTAATCACAAGCTTAGCTGCATTGTAAAATGCCATATCTCTAGCTCATTTGCATGTTACACAATAGGGTGCCAAAGATGGCTTTGTATAACAGTGTATCTGTGCATGCAAATGATGCATGCCTTTGGGACCTTAATTCTGACCAAAGCAAGGCCAAGTAACAAGGTGAAACAGGGTGACTTTTGTAGCAAAAAGATGCTCTTTTAAATTACATAAAATAGAAAAAAAAATTAAAACTACACAGTAGAGGTATTAACACCCCCCAAAAAGGCAAACATTTGCATTAAAAAGTGACATCACATCTTTATGTCATTATATCATTGCTTCTAGTTGGCTGCAAAGCCTCTTAGAAACATAGAAACATAGAAAGATGACGGCAGAAAAGGGCTACAGCCCATCAAGTCTGCCCACTCTACTGACCCACCCCATTAAGTCTGAGTACTAATGACCTATTTCCTAAACTCGACCCTCGTAAGGATCCCACTAGGGCATCCCATTTATTCTTAAAGTCAAGCACGCTGGTGGCATTGATCACCTGCTCTGGAAGCTTGTTCCAGTGATCTACAACCCTTTCTGTGAAGAAATACTTCCTTACGTCACTATCGAATTTCCTTCCTCTGAGTTTGAGCGGATGCCCCCTTGTGACCGAGGGTCCTTTGAGAAAGAAGATGTCTTCTTCCACCTCGACACGTCCCGTGATGTATTTAAATGTCTCAATCATGTCCCCCCTCTCCCTGCGTTCCTCCAGAGTGTAGAGCTGCAATTTGTTTAGTCTTTCTCATACGAGAGACCCTTGAGCCCCGAGATCATCCTAGTGGCCATCCGCTGAACCGACTCAACTCTAAGCACATCTTTACGGTAATGTGGCCTCCAGAATTGTACACAGTACTCCAGATGAGGTCTCACCATGGTTCTGTACAGTGGCATTATGACTTCAGATTTGCGGCTAACGAAGCTTCTATTGATACATCCCATAAGTTGCCTTGCTTTGGATGAGGCCTTCTCCACTTGTTTGGCGGCCTTCATGTCTGCACTGATGATTACTCCCAAGTCTCTTTCTTCTGAAGTCCTAGCTAGTGTTTCTCCATTTAAGGTGTAAGGTTTGCATGGATTTCTGCTACCAAGATGCATAACCTTACATTTCTTAGCATTGAAGCCCAGCTGCCATGTCGAGGACCAGTTTTCCAACGTAAGCAGATCCTGCGTCATACTATCCTGCAGATTGCTTTCACTTACTATATTACATAGTTTGGCATCATCAGCGAATAGAGTTACTTTACCCTGAAGCCCTCGGGTCAAGTCCCTTATGAATATGTTAAAAAGGAGTGGACCCAGGACCGAGCCCTGTGGCACTCCGCTGGTCACCTCCGATGTCTCAGAGAGGGTGCCGTTGACCACCACCCTCTGACGTCTTCCACTCAGCCAATCATTGACCCATGCAATTAGTGTCTCACCTAACCCCATCGATTTCATCTTGTTTAATAGTCTACGGTGTGGGACGCTGTCGAAAGCCTTACTGAAATCCAAGTACACTATGTCCAGAGATTCTCCCGAGTCTAGCTTTCCTGTTACCCAATCAAAGAAGCTGATAAGATTGGATTGGCATGACCTATCCCTAGTGAATCCATGTTGACTAGGATCCCTTAGATTCCCCTCATCCAAAATCGTGTCTAATTTACATTTAAGTAGTGTTTCCATGAGTTTACACACTATTGATGTGAGACTCACTGGTCTGTAATTCGCAGCCTCCGCTCTGCAGCCCTTTTTGTGTAGAGGAACGACGTTAGCTGTTTTCCAGTCCAGGGGGACTCTCCCCGTACTTAGGGAGAGATTGAAGAGTATGGCTAACGGTTCCGCCAGGACATCGCATAGCTCTCTGAGCACTCTTGGGTGCAATTTGTCTGGTCCCATGGCTTTGCTCACCTTGAGTCTTGACAGTTCGCTGTACACATCAGCTGGTGAGAACCCAAAATTCTGAAATGGGTCTTCCTTGCTTGGCTTTGCTTCCAGCTGTGGCCCGTGTCCAGGTGCCTCGCAGGTAAAGACTGAGCAGAAGTAATCGTTCAGTAGTTTGGCTTTTTCGGAATCTGTTTCCACATAATTCCCGTCTGCTGTTCTAAGGCGTACTATCCCGTTTGTGTTCTTCTGCCTGTCACTAATATACCTGAAGAAGGATTTGTCCCCTTTCTTAATGTTCTTTGCTAGAGTTTCTTCCACTCGAAGTTTGGCCTCCCTGACTGCTGTTTTGACCGCTGCAGACCTTGTCTTGTATTCAATGTTAGCTTCTTTCTCCCCGGTGCGTTTGTATGAAAGAAATGCTTTTTTCTTGTCCTTGACTAGGTGTGAGACCTCATCAGTGCAAATCCTAGACGTATGTCATGGTGTGATCAACCCAGCACCAGTGCTGGCTTACTCCCAAGAAAAGGCAGCATTAGGAACTTACGGTCCCTTACCATAAGAGCTGACCAGGTCAGTAGCCATAGTCAGGAGTTAGCTGGCTACTCCCCAGGCAGTGAAGCAGAGCAAGTCAGGGACAGGTTACTTAGCCACATACAAAGGAGACCTCAGGAAAGGTTTATTGCTGAGCCAAGAAGGTTTACCATTTTTAAAGAGAAGCCTGTTATTTTGAGACAGTCCCTTAAAAAGTGGCTCCTCAGAATAGAGAATCAATTCCCCTCCTCCGCTCCAGGTGCAGCAGGCGTGGCTCTTCCAAGCATAAAATACAAGGCTTGGAGGAGCTGGGGGAGGAGCAAGAGAAGCAGGTGAAACAGCCTCAGGAGCAGTGCTGGAAGCAGCAGAAGGAGCTGGTGGAAAGAACCAAGGGAGCAAAGCAGTGCCTTGCTGAGCCATGGTTGGGCCAAGAGGTAGACATGCTTGAGGAAGGACTGGCTTCACCCCAAACCTCCAGGGAACCTCCAGATTGGGAAGCTATGGATACCACCTGTGGGCCAGAGGAGGTCAGTTACCTTCCTGAAGTTATGGAGATAGGTTCCTGAAAGGTTAAACCTTTGAACGGTTTTGAATTGTTTTTTTCTCCTTTGCCTGTTTGGTGTAAACTGGGGCTGGGAAGCTGAAGCTTCTATAGGAGGAAGCAGGAAGCTGACTTTGGGGAGTTTTATTTATTTTCCCCTATCAGTGTTTTGGAGTTTTTTTTCATTTCCTGCATTTCTTTTTGGCAGTGAAGTTTTTTTTCCTACTGCTCAGTTATGCAGCAATTGCAGCCTGGTGTGGACTATTGGGAGTGTGTTCCTGGGGAGAAGGCAAGAGCCCCAGAAGTCAGACCAAGAGGATTTTAATGATAATTTGTGAATTTCTTCTTCTTTGTGCAAGCCAGACCATACTTACCACTTCAACAAGAAGGAAAAGGAACAACCTTCCTTTCTTTGAAGTACTTACCAACATAAAACCATTACAGGACCTGATTAAACCTGTGAGACCACCTGCAGCACAAGCCATTGCAAACAGCTACAACTCAGTGGTGCAGTTTATGGTGTTTCATCTTTCTGTTTGGCATTGCATGTTTCTCTGTAAAGTTTTCTCTTTTGATTTTCATAAAAACTGTGGTGTGGATTGCCTTTGATTTACAATTGCCAGCCTGACTATTCTGATTTAAGCCCAGTGAAAGGGTTAAATAAAGACTATTTTTTCTTTTCACTACTTGTTTTGTATTGTAGTGTTTTTGGCTACTACAGCCAGCATACTGGCTGGTCCTGGGCAAGCTCCCAGGCCAGTGCTCACTCCTAAAGGTTACTCTAGTTCCAGGGGAACACGCCAGGGATCCAAATCTAGTCCCCACCAGTGCCCTCTGCTGTCCTGACTAGAGGCCTGGTGGGCGACACTGGGCCATAACTACTGGTCAAGTTATGGACTGAATCAAATATAGGTCAGGAGTAATGAATTGTCAAAGTAGGCCTTAAATTTCTTATTGTAACATTATCAGTGTTTGCTGACCCATAAAAAGGGAGGCAAACTCATGTCAAGTTCCAAACTTTGAACAGGAACGTATCAAAATTTCAGTCCCCTGACAGATTTTGTTGGGCTGCAGCACCTAGACAAAGTTTAGTCAGTTTAGTGTTATGCGGAGTATGGCACTCTGAAGGTGACCTCCATTCAGCTGCCTGTAAGTCTCTGAACGAGATCTAGTCAAAAACTTGTGTGTGTGTGGGGGGGGGGGGGGGGGGGGTCCGAAACACTAGGAAACACCAACATAACATTTTGTTCAGTTTGGAGGAGGCAGAGCATGGATCCCTGGTCCACTTGATATGGAATGACCTTCCTCGGTTTGCTTTCCTGCACCCCCTCCAACCGGGAGCCACAGCAATCCATGAAATTAACTGGTTTTCAGATCCGTCAATCAGGAGGCTAATGCACCTACAATACAATGCTGAGGTTTCCTGATTGTGTCTTGGCCAGCCAACCAAATTAAACTGCTTCTGTTCACAACAATATGCACACTGAAGCAGCATAAATAGTAGCTATTATAATAAGGAAGTAAGAGGTCACAAGAGGAAACACAACTTCAGCACTCAAGTTCCCCATGCTTTCCCTTAAATGCAAGAAGAGTATTACTTCAATGTGCATTTGCTATTCCTGCCAGCTGGGAAGAGACAATAATAGGTTTACACAAAGATGTATGTAAGGCTATAAAATAAATTGCCAATTCTCCAGAAACTTCCAGTGCTCACTTTATAATCAAACTGGAAAATTTATGACCTTATAACTAATTAAGATTATGGAGGCACTTCATGAGACCTCATACCTCACTTAACCTTTGTCTACCTATAAAGAAAGCTCACAGTGTTTATCTCAAAAAAATTCACTTAATTCAGAATTCTACCACTGCTGCTTTGCCAGTACAATGAATAAATTTCTCTAGTAAATAGATTTGCTGGGTCAAGTTCACCTGCAGTGAATAACTAAATTAAATGAGTTGCAGCAAAGTGAAGCCACGGGAACAACCTCAGCACAAGTAGTAGCAGTATTATCAAATAAATTTGTGATACATTTGCCACCATTTAAAAAGGAATGAATGAATTACAGTGCTCTTTTTGGCATTCAGATTATGGATATGCTTCTACATGTGCACTGTTCATAAATTTATGAGCAAAGGCTTTAGTTTAGTTTTATTAAAACTTTATATACCGCTTGTTCTTACAACAGGTCCATGTGGTTTGCATCATTAAAATACGATAGAATACATAGAAAAGAACTCCAGGAACAATAGGACAGACCTAAATTAAGAATCAGCCATAACATTTACTCATTCACACACAAATAATTTTCTGATGTCAATATTTTACAAATACAACTAAAAATAGATCATGTTAATACAGTAATCTGCCCCTGCAGGCTTTATTCTTTCTAATCATCAGCCATGGTAATAAAAAAGATGTCGGTATATTCAGGGCCACTATCGTGATAGTAGCCAGAGCTAAATATCTGGTAATGGGGTCAGGACCAAAACTTATCCAGATAGCATCAATTTTTAGTCTGCTATATGGGTAACAGATCCAGATCACTGAGGGCAGTGTATCACAAACTGTGTGCCATGGCAGATTCCAGATGTGCTGTGAAATGCCAGTGAGGAGGAAAGGCGCTGGCACCTCTCCCCACACCTCTCCTCCTTCAGAAACCCCTACCAGCGTAGAAATAGGTTCAGGGCTGCAGCTGGAGGGCCTCCATACGCGCTGACCATGGCCGTGCCAGTGCCAGTGCCATTATTGAAAACTGGAACATGTTGCTGTATTGACTTTGGATATTGTTAATGAAATACTCCTGACGCAGCAAATCGTGAAACGGGGATTTCCCTGTCGGGTTCTTGTGGACTACAATCTCTGCCTGAGGGTGTGATAAAGACATAAGAACATAAGCATCGCCTCTGCCGAGTCAGACTATAGGTCCATCGTGCTCAGCAGTCCGAAATCACTGCGGTCCCCCAGGTCCGTGACCTGTAGTGATCCTTTACTTAAGATATTTTATCCTTTATAGTACCCCTCTAACTATACCCCTCAATCCCCTTTTCCTTCAGGAACATGTCCAACCCCCTCTTTTTGAAACCCCAAATCGTGCTCTGCTCTACCACCTCCTCCGGAAGCGCATTCCAGGTATCCACCACCCTCTGAGTGAAGAAGAACTTCCTAGCATTTGTTCTGAATCTGTTTCCCTTCAATTTTTTTGCGTGCCCTCTTGTTTTTGTTTCCCCCGCCAGTCTGAAGAATCTGCCCCTCTCTACCTTCTCTATACCCTTTATGATTTTGTAAGTTTCTATCATGTCTCCTCTAAGTCTCCGTTTTTCCAGGGAAAAGAGCCCCAGTTTCTCCAGCCTCTCAGCATATGAAAGGCCTTCCATGCCTCTTATCATCTTTGTTGCTCTTTTCTGGACCCTCTCGAGTGTCGCCATATCCTTCTTAAGGTATGGCGACCAGTATTGAACGCAGTATTCCAGATGCGGGCGTACCATCGCCCGATATAGCGGCAGGATAACTTCTTTGGTTCTGGTAGTGATTCCTTTTTTAATAATTCCCAACATTCTATTCGCCTTCTTGGAGGCCGCTGCGCGTTGTACTCCCGACTTCAATGATTGGTCCACTAAAACCCCCAAGTCCCTTTCTAGGTTGCTCTTCTGCATTGGTGAAAGCCCTAGCGGAGAGTCAGATAAGTCTGAATCATTAATGCAGCTATAGTATTGCATATTTTGGTTGACGGATAGATGCCAGAGGGTGGTGGTTAATGGAAGTCGCTCGGAGGAAGGAAAGGTGAGTAGTGGAGTCCCTCAGGGTTCGGTGCTGGGGCTGGTCCTGTTCAATATGTTTGTGAGTGACATTGCTGAAGGGTTAGAAGGAAAAGTTTGTCTTTTTGCTGATGATACCAACATTTGTAACAAAGTAGACAGTGAGGAGGAAGTGGAAAACATAAAAAAAGAATCTACAAAAGTTAGAGAAATGGTCTAATATCTGGTAACTAAAATTCAATGCAAAGAAATGCAGAATAATGCATTTGGAGATTAATAATCGGAAGGAGCCGTATATGCTGGGAGGTGAAAGGCTGATATGCACAGATGGGGAGAGGGACCTTGGGGTGATAGTGTCCGAAGATCTAAAGGTGAAAAAACAGTGTGACAAGGATCCTGGACTGTATAAAAAGAGGCGTAATCAGTAGAAGGACAAAGGTATTGATGCCCCTGTACAGGTCGTTGGAGATCGTATCTGGCAAAGGACACAAAAAGGGTTGAAGTGGTCCAGAGGAGGGCGACAAAAATGATAGGAGGTTTACTACAAAAGCTGTATTACGGGAGACCAGAAGCCCTGAATATGCATACCGTAGAGCACAGGTGTCAAAGTCCCTCCTCGAGGGCTGCAATCCAGTAGGGTTTTCAGGATTCCCCAAATGAATATGCATGAGATCTATTTGCATGCACTGCTTTCATTGTATGCTAATAGATCTCATGTATATTCATTGGGGAAATCCTGAAAACCCGACTGGATTGCGGCCCTCAAGGAGGGACTTTGACACCCCTGTCTTAGAGGAAAGGAGGGACATGAGAGATATGATTCAGACATTCAAATACTTGAAAGGTATTAACATAAAACAAAATCTTTTCCAGAGAAAGGAAAATGGTAAAACTAGAGGACATAATTTGAGGTTGAGGGGTGGGAGACTCAAGAGCAATGTTAGAAAATTCTTCTTTACGGAGAGGGTGGTGGATGCCTGGAATGTGCTCCTCTGAGAGGTGGTGGAGAGGAAAACGGTGACGGAGTCCAAAAAAGCTTGGGATGAACAAAGAGGATCTAGAATCAGAAAAAAAATAGTAAATATTGAAAAACTAAGGCCAGTACTGGGCAGACTTGCACGGTCTGTGTCTGTATATGGCCGTTTAGGAGAGGATGGGCCGGGGAGGGCTTTAATGGCTGGGAGGGTGTAGATGGACTGGAGTGAACTTTGACAGAGACTTCAGTAGTAGGAACCTAAGAACAGTACTGGGCAAAGCTTTAGGTTTTTGCCCAGAAATAGCTAAAGAGAAGAAGAAAAAAACAACAACAAATTTTTAGATTGAATCAGGTTGGGCAGACTAGATGGACCATTCGGGTCTTCATCTGCTATCACCTACTATGTTACTATGTGTTGTGTCACAATTTTTTTGAATTCATTGAGAGATTACATTGTTTATTACACCGAACTCCCATTTACTACTAAATAAAGGAGGTTTCATGCACTTTTTTTTTTTTGAAGTGGAGTTTTCTAAACCTTATGAAAATTAACAGGTTTATTCTCCACTTTTTTTCTTGCTCTTTTTGGGCTGCATTAGTCTGTTCAATTAATTCTATGTGACCACCAAGAAGATTCCTGTTCATTGCTTAGTTTGAAGCAGATTAAAAATATTT